>NC_134365.1:85390733-85710133 GCF_035582795.1 Mycteria americana
TCGTGTTTTTTGTAGGTGACCAACAGAAAGGAATGCAAGGTAGGAGCTGTAAAGATGGTAGGAACTGTAAAGATGAAAGCCCTTGCACTCGTGTTGGAGAAATACTTGACTGGACTGCATCCTCCTTAAGTAGGAGGATGCACTCTGAGGAGAGCACAGAGGATATCATGGTCTTGATACAACTGTGATGGTGTCTGTCATCTAGTACTGAACTAAATGGATGATATTGAGCCACCTTGTGGCGTTTCTGGATGAAAATTTTCTTCTTTTACAATAACAGAGAAACTCCTGCTGGTTCCAAGAACAAGATCCCTGACCAAGCTATATATAGCTTGCAGTTAGGACCCAACAGCTGAACATCTCTCAGTATCCTGTGGGTCTGAGTGAGTTGCTCTGTGGCTGAGCTGCCACCCAGTCAGGGCCAAGACAGCTGACCAGAACATTAACAGTTTTGTTTGTTTGTTTGTTTTTAATTTTATTCTTTTCCTTTCACAGTGAACTCCTATGGTCAGCCCCAGCCTCCCCATCTCTTCTCTGGGCCATCTCCTATGTACCAGATTTCCACCCAGGACTCTCCAGGATATAATCGCCCAGGTAAGGGGTGACATTAAGGCATATTATGCCAATGAATGTTAAAGAACCGGTTCCCAAGCCTTTTGTGCATTTCTCCCAAAGCACTTACTAGTCAAATGGAGCACTGAAGGTAGAGAGGGAGCCTGAACTGCAAGGGACCTTCCATTTAGGGCTCTGCCATAGCTCTGGCAAGGTTTAGGACTTCAGTGGCCTGATTTCTTTCACTTCTCATAAATAGTCTTGTAGCTCAGCCTCACCCTCAGTTGGTTGCTTGAAGGCAACTTTACATGAGAAGCTTCTGTTGATGGAGTCCTTTGTGCTCTGTCAGCAGTCAGCTGTAAGGAAAGTTAAGGAGGCTGAAACCTAACCTCTGCAGAAGCTGCTGTGGAGAATTTCACAGCAGACCACCTACAGACATTGGTAGGTGCTGTCTGACAAGGACAGATTCATGCCAGTAGTGTTCTTGCTTGTTAGACGGTTGGAAGGGAGAAGGCCCAAATCCCTTATGCTTTCTTTTGCCCACTGTGAAAAAGTGTGACATTTTTTATTCTAACTGTTCTCTTTCTCTTCTTTTTTCTTGTTTTTGGCTCAGCTCACCATCTGGTCCCTCGGCCTCCAGGGCCTCCTCCAGGCGCCAATGAGGAAATCCCCGATGATTTCGACTGGGACTTGATCACCTAGCGAGTTACAGACTTGATAGCCCGTCCTTTGTGAAGGACGCGGGAGGGGAGGGGGACATGGGGTGAATGGTGCCAGCACCACCCTCCCCAGCCTCCCTGCCTTGCCTGTATATAGATATATATTCTCTATCTCCGCCAGAGAAGCCACCGCAAGATGCTGCCGAAGATAATCCTTCCTTGCGTCCTGTTTTATCTTCTTTTTCTTCTTTTGTTTATTATTATTATTGTTATTATTATTATTACTACCAATAATTGAGCACAGCCCTCCCCCTCCTCTGGTGGCCTCGGACGCATCAGATCGGCTTTTTCGTGTTGCGTGGTGCCCTGTGGAGGGTGGAAAGATGGGTCCTTGGTGCCATGAAAAGACCTCGGAAGGCTGAATCCTCGAGTGCATCTTTCTCTGCCTCCATCATTTTGCGTTTAACAATCCCTCTTTCCCTTCAAGGTGGCCGGTAAATCTGTCGTATTGGCTACTGGAGTGAGAGAGCCTAGTGGACCCTGGGAGCCTGTAGTTATGTTGTTTCGTAAATGTTGTAAAGGTCAGGGGGCTAAAGGGACACTGGAGGGGTGATTTTAGCTCTGTGAACTTTCTCACACCAGCAGGAAAAGCAAGAAAAGAAGTGGAGTTCCCAAGTACAAAGAGAGGGTAATCCCTGAGGTAGGGATGGCTGAGCTGAGCTGGGAGGGTAAATCTGAGTTTGGAGCAAGGAGAATGTAGCAAAGATGGTATTTCAGCAGAGAAGTTGAGTTTCAGAATGCAGTGCCATCTGTGAGGACTGAGAGATTTTGAGGGAATCCTGACCTATTTTCTACACTGCCTTTTGCAGTCTCCAGGTGAAGCCTACATACCCATCAGGTAAAAGAAGCAGTCAGGGGTGTCACATGTGATTCAGCAAATTCTGTTCCCCAGGGCTTTTAAATTCATCCTTGAACCCTTCAAGCCCTTCTTCGAAATATGTAGTGAGGCTCTTACTTGCATATGCAAATTTGGAAGTTTTCTCCTGTCAGTATCTGTTCAGTTGGTATTTGGCCCTCTGCCCCTCGTATTTCTTTGGAGACTGTCCTTGCCTGTGGTTGGAGAGTGCCATCAACAGGAGTCTTGTTGCGTAGGTGCAAGTTCTGTCAGTGGTTCCCACTTTGTGAATGGGCTAGTGGTGGGAAGAGGAAGCTGCTGCTCAGAGTGGAGGTGAATTAGGGGACTTCTGGTCAAGGGGCTGGACCCTCTGGTCAAGTAACTGGGAGGCCCTCAGAAGTGGTTTTTGTAAGAGGTGCATTAGAAGAGAGAGGACGAAGTGGGGCAGATTTTTAAACCGAACAGCCAAAGAGTATAGCGTAAGAGGGAGGAGGGTGGGTCAGACCCCTTGCAGTTCAGCTGAGGACATGGTGGAATCTAGTGTAAATCCCAAAGGATGAGTTTTGTCAGCACTTGCAAATCAGGAAGGTGGAAAAGGTGGAGGAGCAGGAGTGAGTGTTGAGATGCCTCCTCCCCCAGGGCTGTGTCTGGTGTTCCCCTTTTTTCTGGTATGGCTCTGTTCTGTCAAACCTCTTGTTTCCTCTTAATATTTTGTAAAGCCTCCCCCCAGCCCTTATTCCCTGTTTACCAGTGAAGGGAACCAAGATGGAAATAAAACATCATGGCCGCTTGACAGACCTGGGGTAGGGGAGTAATAACCTCTACTCTGACTGCAGGAAGGTGGGGAACTAGCATTGCTTTTTAAATTTGCTGTAGGGATAAACCAATTGGATCTTTGTCAGGGAAGTGGACAGAGTCTCATTGTATTGGGGGGGGACATTTTTGTTTCTTTTTTTTTTTTTCTTTTTTAAGTGTGTGTTTGGGGGGGAGTTCGTCATTGAGTGTTTCCAAGAGAAATGAGGAATCCCAGAGCCAACTTCAACGTGGAGTCAGCTGTTATCTCTGCTGCCTCAGGATGGGAATGATACAGCTTGGAAGCATGTGCGATGGGTTTCTGTGGGAAGTGGCACCAGAGACAACCATGAGAGACAACCTCTGGTAGGTGCCAGTTAGTGCTTTGCAGAGGGTGTTACTGAGAGCCGGCCCTGTGGAAGTCTGAAAACACCACTGGAAGAAAAACAAACCAAGATGGCTCCTTCTGCGTATCCAAGTGCTCCTCATTTGCGTATTTGCTCATTTGCGTATTAAGTTGCGCCTCATTTGCATATGTAAATACATGCCGGTCAGTGTGCAAATTAGCCTCGTTCCTCTGCCTCTGAAATAAATGTGCATTGTTAGTGCGTGGGAAGGCATCGGGTGGGTGGCATGGAGCTCTGCAGGGTGCGCGGGTACCGGCCTGCAGGGAGGGGAGGGATGCCAGCCTGTCCCAGAGAGGGGTTCTTGCAGGCCCCTCCAGCGTGGTGTGGCCCCCCGTGCTTTGTGTCAGTGGTCAGGGAGAGAGGGGCGTGGTCTCACGAGTTTATTTTTGTGCATGCTTTCTTAATAAAAAGAAAAAGTGAATGTTTATGGTTTAACTCTTTTGGTGCCAGTATTGAATTTTTTTTCAGCGGCGCCCGTCAGGTGGGCAGCGTTCCCACCTACTTACCTTAGAAACAGAATTTGGGTGTGGACACTGCTAAATTAACAACCCCCACTTATATGTACCTTAGGATTGAGACTTTTTAGGATGTCAAGAGAAAGAGTTGAAAGTTCTCACAGCTGGCTGTTCTCAGGGCACTGAGATCACAAAGTCTTTCAACTCGTGCTCACCAGAACAGCAAACTGAAAACTATACCAATGCTTAGTGGCTGTTTGTCATACCATTTGCTGACCTTACACCTTTAAGGAAGGACTAACACAAAAAGCAGATTTTAAACCACTTCCTTAGAGTACCTAGGAAACATACTTCTGCTTTTCAGGAGCAGGGCGCATTCGAGCTTGGGAAACACTCCGAAATAGCCTGTCTGGATGAAATTTTTATCTTCCTCCACCAGAAAGACATGAGAAGCACATCTCTCTTGTAGAGAGCAGGACATGACTGTGCCACCACACGCTCGTTCCCTACCTTCTTGGGGTCAGACTAGAGGTTATCACTTCTCAATTCTAGCGTTTTACCAAATGGCTGATAGTCCAGCAGCCACCTAATCTAGTTCATCAATGACTGCAGTTGCTCAAACTCTGCTTGTGTGCCATCTTAAAATGCAGTAGGTACATTTGGATAGTCTTGGACTACTTCCTAAAAGGAAGATCTGGGACTCTGGTGGTGGAGGGAGTGTTGGGGACACAGTGAGTGAGTGCATGCTAACGAACATAGCTACAGCATGTGCACTGGACCAGTTACTACTGTACAGTGATGTATTTGCTGGGACAAAGAAATATCTCGTGCATCTACCGGGGCATGGAAGTCAGTTCAATGCAGCTGACTGGGGCAAGTGCTGTTCTAATGCACTGCTGTAAGAAAATGTAGCACTACCCTCTAGGGAAATCTTCAAAAAAAAAAAACAACCCTCAGGCCCCAAGTATAGTCAAAGGAGAGGAAAGATGGGATGACAGGTTCCAGGGAGAGACATCAAAGTTAGTTTCATCTCCAGTTTATCAGAGACACAAGATGTGGAACATAGGCATATGCAAATAACTCTAATGACATTCTCATCTAGCAATTCAGAGGTTAAACTACATCATCCCACCACAAATCATTCTGCAAGCCTGCTTTCTTCCTTAAAGGTTGAAGTACTCTGTGTCTCCTGCTTCACCAGTCTTCCCTCAGATTATTACTCTTCGTACTTCCAACTTCCCATCTCTCTAGAGCAGGATGTAAAGGGGGTTAGCTGTTCTGATCTGAACCGTCTCAGTGCTCTGTGTGTGGATCTGCAGATTAATCAAATGTGTTGAAGCAATAAAAGCTGTTAAGTGGAGGGCCATAGCTTTAAAAAAAGCTGTTAATTCATGTGCAGGCCCATGGCTCAGTCTTTCTACAGTGGTGATCAGAAGTCCTGCATTATACTGTGCTGCTAATGTCCTTCTCTGTTGAAGTCTTGCTTCTGTCAAGGGAGTAAGGGATTGAACGCGTTGGTTCCTCAGTAAAGGCACCTTCCAAGATTCCTTGCAGTGATTGCCGTGCCTTTGCCCTGAAGTCCCGTCCCACAAAAACATAGAGCAGGGGGTTGATGCAGCTGTTGGCATACGCAAGTGCTGTAGAGAGGTGATCCCAGAGGATCAAGGACTCCCTCAGTCCTGTTCCAAGAGTAGGTACAAGGCCCAGAATCCCAACTACATGGTATGGAGCCCAGCACACGAAGAATGCAGCTACCACAAGCACAATTGTTCGCAGCATCTTGCTGCGTGGCTTGTGAAACTGATTTGCACGTGTTCTGAAAGCAATAAGGGCATAGCAAACTGCCATTATGCCAAAGGGGAGTACAAAGCCACAGACAGCCCTAGTGATGTTTATTACCACTAAGGCAAGGGGTACAGAATAATCACTTTCATAGAAATTTCCCCATGAGTCATTACCACTGTAGGCTAAAGGTGAGTATTTTTCCAATAACTCATTTACAGAATCATCCATATAATCTAGCACTTCATCATCTCCAAAATTGTACCCACACTCAGTTTTGCCATCATAAGTGCTAGTCTCACGGTAGTGAAAGACAGGACAGCAGAAAATGAAGGCCAGGATCCAAATGCCACTGCATATTAGTGATACAAATTTCACTGTTCGATGATTTTGACACCAGACAGGTTTCATCACAAGGAGGCACCGGTCAATGCTGATGGCCACGAGTAGGAAGATGCTAGCAAACATGGTGAAGATTATGACTGATGGAATGACTTTGCAGAGGAACCAACCATACGGCCAGTGTTCGTAGAGGGCCAGGTGAACAATGGAAAATGGCAAGGACAAGCAGCACATGAAGTCAGCCACAGCAAGGTTTAGGAACCAGACAATGTTCACAGACCTTTTCATTTTCAGACCTGCTACCCAGATCACCAATCCGTTGCCTGGGATACCCATGATGAAAACGGTGATGAAGATAGCAATGGAGACGATGGATTCTGATGCATAATATACAGCAGCCTGTTCATGTGAACTGCTATTACCCAGGAGTTGAGGCATTCTGTAGCTATAAAACAGAAAGCAAATTAGTAGGCAATTTACACCCTCCTCTATTCACATGCCCACACTATCACCTGGTGTCTTCCTGATCGACTTCCAGCTTTGTATACACTTCTTCAGAAAGTAAGTCAGCATTTTAGTTCCTTTTCCCTTTAAAACAAGTGATTTCTTCTGGCATAACCGGTCAAATAGGTTTAGGTTGGGAAAGCAATGCTTGTCTTAATGAAATAACCCTGCTCCACTTTCTGGACATTATAAATAGAACAGGACAGCAACCCTGCTAAGGGGTATTTCTAGGGAAGTCTCAGTAAGCACTTCCTTCTCCCTGCTTTTGTTCTGAGCTCTCTGCTGGTTCCTTAGAAAGATAGTCTTGATGAGGAGAAAGGCAAGAAATGAATGGTTTAAGAAGAACAGACAGATATTTAGTTGTAGAAAGAAAAATTAAAATACAGAGTAATAGCAGTAATGTTCTTGAGCCATTTTAGGTAAAAGAAAAGGTGTCTTACTGAAAGACAATGAAGCTGAGCCACAGAATACTTAAGTGACGTTTTAAAACTATGAGAATAGTAGTGGAAAAACTTTGATTGCTCAATTATTCTTGGACTTAGATATTAGTAAATTAAGAAAGGAAAGTAAAGGAAATCTAGCAAAGTCAAGACAGAACTGAGAAAAAGAGCCTGATCTTCATCCTTTAGGCATTAATAGAATTGTTTATAAAATCCCTGTTAACTAAACCCTTGCCGAATCAATGAAGACAGTTGTGTTGCTGAAAGGTCCCTAAAAGTATTACCAGAATGCAAGGAAACTGCATAGGTAAGAGCTGAATACAGCCTGCAGAAGCAGCTGAGGAGACATGAACAAGACAACCCAGACTGATTCTAACCTCTATTATGCCAGTACTTAAATGCCAGTCAGGGACTGTTGTGTGCAGGACTAAATATCAGTATTACTAAAAAAAAATATTCCAAATCACCAATCTCTCTCTTGCATAACATATAGTCTAAATGTGGAGCAATGCATAAGTGTTAGAACTGCTTCACCCTGAAAAAGCTGAGATAAACAGTTGTAACAAACATTGTAATTTGCCACTTTTTGGTAACAGTTGCTAAGAGGCTTTTAGGTGAGGGTGACCTGCAAGGAAATCTATGAAAGAAGTCACGGGAAGGCACCTGGGGACTTAAAATTCTAACAAGTTTCTTCCATTTCCTGTGGTCTTGCTCATATATGCAGAAGTGACTCTTACAGGGACAGCTGGAGAACAGTGTTGCAAGAGCTGAATCTTGCTGCCTCCCCATATAGCTACAGAAGTATCAAGTGGTATGAAGAGGACAGGGAATCAAGGAATGCTGTAAAGATAGTAATACAAATCCTACCCCAAAGCAAACTGAGGGATGAATCAATAAGAAGATACTGCCCACGCTATGTTTTCAAGAGTGCTAAAGCGCTGCTATGTGGTTAGGAAGACGGAAGGGGGAACTGGAGGGGAGAGAGAGGTTTTCAGGAGTGAAGAATAAGAAATTGCAATTTGAAGAGGAAAGCAGAATTCTGCAGCTTATTATACCTACCTGAGTGAAGCAGATATTTCCGTGTGTCAGGGAGCAAGTACCACCAGTCCTGTCTTTGGAGTGACTGAAAAAAGAAACTCACATGACGTTTTAGGAACTGCTTTTTTCCTGTATGTGTGTTTGCTAAGTATGTTCTTTCACCCTGACGGAAAGGCTTAGAATAACTCATATTTGAAGTTTTAGAAATGATCTGCTGATAAAATAAATGAACAGTCAAAGCAAAAGAAGTTGTCTCAACACCATCAAAATAAAATAGTGCCCTGAGTCAAAGAATAATAGAAAGCAAGGGAATGATAGGCACAGACATATACTTTACTATAGTTTCCATAAGACAACTGAATCAGATGTCTTGCCTGTTGGCATAACGCTGACCTTTGCTTGAGGTAATTCATAATTCCAAACCCTACCATGCCATCATCAGGTGTCTGGTCTGTTGTCTTGTAGCCACTTCCATATTTTATCAGATCAGACATTCACCTAGCTAATCCCATTTCTGGGATTCTCGTCAATCCAGATGAGCTTCTGTCCCAGCTTGAGACAGCTTAGTTCACCAAATACAGAACATTGTACTCAGCAAACCATAATTGGTCATGTCAAAGGGATTTTAATCTGATTTTTGACCTTTCAGGGTATTCAAAGTCTTCTTGTTTTTTTTTTTTTTAAAGAAGGAACTTGACTGATAAAAAGTAAGAAGTGGTTAACTGAAATGCTGATAGCACAAAATGTGGCAAGGCATCTAGGGCCAGGCATTTCAAATGTGCAAAAGGTAGGGTTCCCCCTCACCCCTCCCACTTTGGGAAATCAAGACTGCTAGCAGAAATGACAAAGCTCAGACATACAAGAATCAGCCTCGGTATTTTGGTTTTTGTCTGGAAAATGAACCAGGACGGAGCAGAGTTCTGCTCTGGAGCATGTCTCTGCGAAACACACGAATGCTGCCTCCAACACAAAAACCATGAAACCAGAAACAGGAAGGCAGGCCAGGGCTGGGCTGTACCACCAAAGATGGACGGGCTGTCAGCAGCCTGCCTGAGGAAATTTTCCTGGTAGAGGAAAATTCCTCTAACTGCGTCTTATTCTCAGCTGCCATCTTTCCGGGGGTCTCCTCAGACCCAGACAGAGCGTTGATAGGAGGGTACTTCTATTGGGTCCTGTTGGCCAAGGGATGCGCAGCCTTTTCACCACCATATGACTTGCTAGCTCTAGTCACACTCTCCATTGCAAGAAGCTCCTTCTCCACCAGTTGGCCAGCTCCGATCCTCCCAGTTAAAACCTCTCCCCTGCAGCCAACAGTGACACAGCATGCACTTTATCTTTAGTCCAGCCAGCTCACCCTGGACAGTGATGAGATGATGTGGTACCTCTCTGTACAGATTTCCAGATCAATGAACCTTTTAAGCAGTTTGACTAGTGAAGCGTTTTGCACCTCAGCATAAAGGGCCTAATGATGTAGGCACCCAAAGGAGATGGTCCAAGGAGGAAAAAGGACATTTTATTACTTTCATAAAATGGTTACTTAGATCAGACAAGACCTTTGACTTGAAGCTTTGATGGTAATCCCAAATCACCATACTGCATTCTTTTCCTCTCTTTTGGATCTCTCCCTTCCCCTCATGATAAACAGACTGAGTTAGCTTAGAAAGGCCCTAATTCACAGAATCACTGAATAGTTGAAGTTGGAAGACTGTCTGGAGACTGTCTAGCCCAACCCCACTGCTCAAAGCAGGGTTAGCTAGAGAAGATTGCCCAGGACTGTGTCCAGTTGGGTTTGAGTATCTCCACAAACTCTCTGGGCAACCTGTTGCAGTGTTCAACCACCCTCACAGTAAAAAACTGTTTTATTGTGTTCAGATGGAACTTCCTGTGTTTCAGTGTGTGCCCATTACCTCTTGTCCTGTCACCAGGCACCACTGAAAAGAGTCTGGCTCCATTGCCATTAAACACTGCCATCAGATAGATAAGATCCCCCAAGCCTTCTCTTCTCCAGGCTGAACAGTCCTAGCTCTCTCAGCCTGTCCTTGCATGACAGGTATACCAGTCCCTTCATTACCTTAGTGGCTTTCCACAAGTCTCACTCCACTATGTCCACGTCTCTCTAGTACTGGGGAGCCCAGAACTGGACCCAGCACTCTAGATGTGGTCTCACTGGTGCTAAGTAGAGGGGAAGGATCACCTCCCTTGACCTGCTGGCAACACTCCTCCTAATCTAGCCCTGGCAGCTATTGGCATTCTTTGCTGTAAGGGTGCATTGCTGGCTTACGTTCAGCTTTTTGTCCACCAGGACCACATCATCATCATTCTCTGCAAAGTTGCTTTCCAGGTGGTCAGCCCCTAGCATGTATTAGTGCATGGGGTTGTTCCTTCCCAGGCGCAGGTCTCTGCACTTCTTGCTGACTTTCATGAGGTTCTTGTCTGCTGAATTCTCCAGCATGTCCAGGTTCCTCTGAACAGTAGCACAGATACCTGGTGCATGAGCTACTCCTACCAGTTTTGTATCATCTGCAAACTTGTTGAGGGTGCACATTGCTTCATCACCCAGGTCATTAATGAAGAGTAAATAGTACTGGAACCAGTGTCAACTACAGCCGGACACCATTAGTGACTGGTCTCCAGCTGGACTTAGTTCTTCTGATCACCGTCCTCTGAGCCCAGCAGTTCAGCGACTATTCTATCCACCTCACTGTCTACTTATCTAGCCCATACTCCATCAGCTTGTCTATGAGGATGTTGAAGTTTATCTTGATGTATAGACTCAACTGGCCACCACAACAAGTTGCCTAAAACCTTAAGGCAAGTTACCATTTATATTGCTGTTTCAGGTTTGTTATTACCAGTCTATCAGTTACTAAATAGTTATACCCATATACAATTCTAAAAATGTGATCAGTATATTTACAAAAGCCTCCCTCCTGCAAAAGTATGTAGGTTGTCTCCAAAACACTTTGGCAAGAACTGAGAATTCCACTTGTATTTCATATTTCTGCTACTACTACTGCAGTTCTACAAAGCTTTGCAGCCCCTCTCAGATCTCCCATCCGTTTCTCTGCAGGTGGAGTGACTAGATAGCTATGATCTTTCACAGACCCTGAATGTTCCTTGTGTCTATTGCAAACCCATCTTCCTAAAAAAACCTGTTCAAAACTCTCCCTATAAAGCTAAGCCATAACTACCACAAACTGTTCCTCTAGAAAGCATGCTGCAGCAGTCTGGTGGCCAGTCTTTGCTGTGCACTTGTTTTCATGGTCACAACTGTGCACTTAGTTTCATAGGGACTCTCCAGTGACATTAAGTATCTGCAGGGTTGCCCTGCACTGGTATTCCTCAGACTCTCCTCTTTAGACAATCCACTGACTGACCCCAAGGCATTTTTGCACATTGCTAAGTAAGCTCAGGTAAGCACAAGCTTTGGACACCAAGCCGGGAACTTGGCAAAACTGGTACATACATAGATCATACATAATTAAAAAGTAGCTCTTCGCAGTAACAGGTTCTCAGTACTGGGTAAGCGTTTGGGTCAGATGTTTTACCAGGGCATTTTCAGTGAAGGAAGCACCACTTGAAATAGTATTTGGACTGTTTTGTAAAAATGCTCATCTTGGGATTAACCTTTAAGTTATCTAATGAGTCGCTTTGTGAGACTGGTTTCCCCGGTACCCGGAGCAGAGAAGGAAAATTCCAAATGTTGGGTTCATCCATTAAGTACATTCCTGAACAATGCCCTATTTTTTTTTCTTAAATAAGCAAAGCAAAAAGCAAAGCAAAAGCCCAAATGATTCTTCTGCATGGTTTATTACCAGGCTACCTACGGATTGGCATGAACTGTGTATTTTACCCTATCTGTGGAGGCCTTTTTATTTGCACACCTCATATGACTGAACATTGTGGAGTTCCACCCAAGATTTCTGCTATTCCTTGATTTTCATTCATTGAAGATTTCTGTGTGGGAAGAATATGGATCCTCCATTGCTTTCATAGTCTGATTTTAAATATGTTCTCCTTCAATATGTCAACCTCACTGCTTAATCCTTTAAAAAAAAATTTAAAAACATTAGCTATTATTGGCAGTGCTTTGTCTTTTCTTGGTCCAGAGACGCTTGTTTGAAAAAGACAGAAGAATGTTATGTTCTCTGCTGGTTAAGTCTCAATGGAATTGAATGGGAGATGTGTTCCTGGTATCCTGATGCTGCTTGTGCATCTTGCCTCACATGCCTTATAAAAGCTGGCCCTTTGCCACTCTCTCGTCTTAGATGCTCTCCTTCTAGAAGAACTGTAGGAGGATTGTGGCACACTGAATGACGGCACAATAAAGAGGCAGGCAAAATTTAACATTGCTAATTGTGAATTATTGTATTTGGAAAAGCAACCATAACTATACGTACAGAGTGCTGTACTCTAGATAAGTTATTACCATTCAAAGAAAAAACTTAGCAGTCACTGCAGGAAGTCCTATGAAAAATCACATCAACGTGCAATGCTATTCAAAAGGTAAATATAACGGGACGTATTCAGTTGCTTCTTGAATACTGAATGCTGTGGTAGTCCTTGATCTTAAAAACAACTATAGAATCAGAAATTATACAGAAAGTAGTGACTAGACAGCCATGGCTCAGAACGGCTTCTTTTGGTGGACAAGCTAAATAGACGAGAATGCTTCACCTTGGGAAAGAGACATCTAAGTGGCAGTATGAGAGACACATGGAGAAGGTGGCACAAGAATTCTTATAGCACCAGAACTAGGAGGTATCAAATGAAATGATCAGGTAGAAGTTTGAAAACAAAAAATTACACTTTTTCATATTGCACAATTAGATTTGTGGCTCCAGGGATGATATGGGTAACCAAAAGTATAAATAAGTTTAAAAAAAGCAATTAGATGAATCCATAGAAGGAAAGTATATAAAATATTGCTAACAAATGCACACCAAACCCCTGGCCCACAAAGCCCTTACACTACAGATTGCTAGGCTAGTATACTAGGAATGTGTAATTCTGTATTGTTTTATAGGCTTTCTTTAAGCAGCTCTGTTGTTTTCCAAGGTTTGCCTCTCATTAACCTCTTTGCCTTAACTCTGACAGTCTGGCAAGCGATGTAACACTGGCATATTGCAAGCAGGGAGGCAGAGCCTTCTTCTACACTGTGGCACATATCTGCATTAAGTATCGGCGCCAGGTATTCCTACTAGTTCTCGCGCAGGCTGCAAGGTACCCGGGCAGGTATCTGTCCCGCTCCAGCGTGCAGCCTGGCAGGGCACCCACCCAGCAGAGTGTGGGCCTCTGCTCCCTGGGGCATTAAGATCTGCCACAAAGCAGAGCATGTCAGCCCCTCCCTCCTGCTCCCGGGAAGCAGGGCAAGCTGGCAGAGGGGAAGGGGAAAAGGAAGTGGTGCGTTTGCATCATTCCATATCTGTTCAAGTACTTAGCTCACACCAGTCATGTGTCTTTCCTGTGTATCTACTCATACAGCTACCAAAATCATTTCTGGGGAAAACGAGGCCAGTTACATTTAGATATGCTAGTTAAATTACAAGTATCCTATGTTGTTAGTCTTAATAACCCAAGACCATTCCTGTCCTTGCCTTCGAAATAGCTTCACTTACCAGGTCTATGGAATCAGCAGCACAGACCCCCTTTCTTTGTTTCAAAATTCTCCTGCACGGGGCACTGTCAGAGATACAATGCTGGGCTAGTTGGACGTTTGACCTGACAGAAGGACAGCTTGTTTGACTGCTGTGATTGAGGTTTATTACCACCCTGTTCCACTTACCTCTGGAAACAGCAAGAAACAAATCTCCAGATACCATTTCAGCTCTCACTGCATTAACTAACACTGTTCCATACCGGAAAAAAAAAATTCCTCAAACTTAAGTGCTGTTTCACTCACTTTTTGCTTAACCCTCAGCAACAAACTGTGCTCACTCAGTCTTCCATGGATAGCTTAAATTACTTCCTAGCACAATTAGCTCATGTTATGCCCACCCCTGGCTCTGTGGATATATAACTCTGTAACTTTTCTTACGCCTTTTCTTCCTTTTCAGAGCAAACTTTTAGTACTTTTAGAGACTCAGTCACAGGCTGCTGCAGAGCAGTACCCTTCAACCAGTCTTCACCGGGAAGTCACTGACTATTTAAAAAATAGCACTTTAAATGCTACTAGTCTTTATCTTATTTGATAAATAAACTAGTATCTGTGCGCTTATTTTGGCCACATTTCTGGGAAGTCACACTCCTGAAATTAACTTTTATGTAGCAGGCATTTTCACCACTTCCACCTACAGAACTTGTTAATAGTTTGTGCTGTGTTTTCTCTTTGGTTTGCTGTTTTACCAAAGGCCTCCTGATCCCAGCACCATAGGCCACACGAAAATCCATTTTCACTTAAAACCCAAGCTTTGACCCTGCAGGAAAGAAAAACACGCAGGGAAGAAGAGAAGCACCCCAGCCCACTGCCGAGGGCACCCAGGGATCCACAAGCTCCCCCCAGATGTTCGGGTGGCGGCACAAAACCCAGCCCCATGTTTCGGCGCGGCCCAGCCCTGGCCTCGCAGCTCTCGGCGCGACACCGGCCCCTTTTGCTCGGTGCCACCGCGGTCTGGAGCCCGCGGCCGGCGCCCCCTCCCGCCTGCCAGGCTGGCGGCAGGACGGCAGCTCAGGGCCTCCCCAGCACCCAGGGCGGGGACCCGGCCTCCCCAGGGGCGCGTTAGCCCGCCCTGCTCTGCCCGCTCCCAGCATGGCCGCGCCCGGGTCCAAAATGGCGCCCGGCACCACTTCATCAGCTCGAACCACAGCCCGAACCAAACATGGCCGCGCCAGGCCCAGTGGGGAACTGCCAGGGTTCAAGATGGCGCCGACCCCCGCCGCTATGTCAGAAACCGCTCCAAGATGGCCACCTCCCCGCCCCCGGCGCTTTGCTGCCAGGATCCAAGATGCCTTCCTCCACGCCTTCAATGTGACTTCCTTCCCGCCCCGCCACCCCAGCGCCCCTAGGCGGCGTCTGCCCTCATCAAAGATGGCGGTCGGAAGCGCCCCCAGATATTAGGCTCCCACCCCTCACTTCTTGCTGGGTTGTTGGGGTTCGCGGCTGAGATGGCGGCGGCTGAGCTGGAGTACGAGTCCGTCCTCTGCGTGAAGCCTGATGTCAACGTCTACCGCATCCCGCCGCGCACCTCCAACCGCGGGTACAGGTGAGGGAGCGTGCGGCGCCCGGCATCGCCCTGGCTTGGCGCGGCCCAGCCCCTGGCTGCCCTGCCCGCGGGCAGGGCAGCCAGGGGCTGGGCCGGGGAAGGGGCGCCCTCGCCCCGAGCGGGGCCTTGAGAGGCTGTGGCCTGCGGCCGCAAGCAGGTCAGGCCTGTTCTCTGAGGCCTTAGTCCCCACCGGCTGCAGCTTTGGGGGAGGTACGGCTTGAGCCGTCTCTCGTAAGTGGTCTGTGCCTAGAAGCGGGAGCCTTTGCTCCGTGCTGTGGAGGAGCAGGGGCTGCTTTGTTAATCATGTGCAGGAGGTGAGGGCACCTGAGCAAGTTGTTCTTCCAGGCAGAGCTGACCTCCGCTCCCAATTTGCCTGGCTCCCTGGGGCGTGAGTCTGATGTGGTATAATGGCATGTTGAATTTGGCCTGTTGGCTCTCACAGTAGCGGGGAGGAAGCCAGAAGGAGTTCATAATGATTCTTAAGAAAAGATTGCAGGACCAGGAGTTAGAAATGCCTTCTCTCTCTTTAGCTGAAACCAGTGGAGTGTGACTTTGTAAGCTGTGCCCACAGACTTTCAGGAGAAGTGGGTTTGTGCTCTGAAGCACTGATGGGTGCTGGTGGTACTCACTGAACTTGGCAGACTGTCACTGCTGTGGATGCTGCGCCTGGCTGCGGGTGTCTGCTTCCAGTTGTAAAATCCTGTAGGCTGGGGTTTGTTTTCTCTCTCTTTTTTTTTTTTCTTTTTCCTCTTTTCTTTTTTCCCCTCACAACAGTCTGTAGCAAAGAGTTTGATGGGCTAGTCAAGATGGCTGTGTGTATGATGTGCAAGTTACCTAGTGTAAGCTAGCTGGCTCTAGGTTCAGAGGTACTTGATACTATTTTACCCTGTTGATATAAAATAATGGAGTGGCTTTTCAGCATGTGATTAATTAATTTTTGGGGTCTTCCTGATGCTCAAAAGTCACTTACTAGTTGCTTTTGGGCTTACTGTTCCAGGTGAGTTTCTGGGTTTCAGTCTCCCCTCTTCTGCAAGCTTATAAAGGTAAAGACAGAGTTGATGTTCTCCGGACTGCATCTATTTCCCTTTACCCAGAGGAAAGAGAGGCCAGTCAGAGCCATGTGTGTCAATTGGCAGCGATGGAGAGGAGCTGAGACGTCATATATTGTTTGGGGAGAGAAGTGGAGTAAGGCAGCTGCAGGTGTTGAAGGTTTGGGAGCAGAGACTTTTGCTGAGATGGCTGGCAGAAGTGGAGGGGTTGATGTACAGTCAGTGAACGGTTGCTTTTCTTTTCAGGGCATCTGACTGGAAACTGGACCATCCAGACTGGACAGGGCGGCTTCGTGTCACCTCCAAAGGCAAAACTGCATACATAAAACTGGAGGATAAGGTTTCAGGTAAGGGAAAGGCTGTGGCTTGGCAAGACTGCGACTACGATTGCTGCTTATGAGCCTGTGCTTCTAAGCCTGCTCAGAGCTGTGCATTGCAGCCCTGGCCATGCTTTAGCAAGAGGTTACTCTCCTTAACACCCAATTTGTCTGCAGGAGAACTCTTCGCCCAGGCTCCTATAGATCAATACCCTGGCATTGCAGTAGAGACTGTGACGGATTCCAGCCGCTATTTTGTCATTCGAATTCAGGATGGGACTGGTGAGTTGAGGGGTCATGTATGTGCCAAGTGCTAGAGGTGGAGGAGACTTAGCCTGATGGAGCTGGGTGTACGCCAGGTGGATTGAAATAGTGTTGGGAGTGCTGAAAAGACTGGGTAGTGTGCCTGGAGGGGTAGGAAGCTAAGGTTAACAGAGGAGGGTTCTCTACATTGCACAGAGTCCAGGGGCTGGGAAGGAACATTCAGTTTCTGAGAGTGCCATATGGGACGAAGGGTGCATCCTGAAGGTTAGGAACAATGAACTGCTGTGAGCTGCTGGTGTGCAGCTGCAGGTGTGTCAGAGGGAGGTAGCAGAGAGTGGTTTAGGAGAAGCAGAAGGATTTTGGAGTGAATGAACACAAGGGCCCATTTGCAGAGCACCTCCAATGACTCCTCCTGTCTCCTTGCTAGGACGAAGTGCTTTTATAGGCATTGGCTTCACGGATCGTGGTGATGCCTTTGACTTCAACGTCTCTTTGCAGGATCACTTCAAGTGAGTTGTGCTTTTCTGGAATGCTGTTTTTCCTCTGGCCTGTAGAACACGGTGGGTGGTGGTGCATGTTCATTTTGGCGCAGGCTTCCTTGGCATGGTCATGAAGCCCTGCTCTGGCTCCATCAGGGGTACTTGAGTGTGCTGCCAACTGTCATGCAAGCTGAGTCTCCTGCAGGGTCAGATCTGTAAGTCTTAAGCTTAGATCCTGTGATGCTACAGGTGCAGTGCTAGTCTCTTGGGTTTGTGGTGGTCCCAGCTTTTTGCTGTATTACACTGGAAGTAGGGAGGTAGCTGGTTTGTCAAGGCAAGGTAGCTCTTTGGCAGAGTGGGGAGAGGAGCCATGCATTTTTCTGAAACCCTGTTCCCCTTTGCCACAGGGTCTTATGTCTTCCTCTCTTTTTTTTTTAGGTGGGTGAAGCAGGAGACTGAGATCTCCAAGGAGTCCCAGGAAGCTGACACACGTCCCAAATTAGACTTAGGGTTTAAAGAAGGGCAGACCATCAAACTGAACATTGGGGTAAGCATCCCAGTTCACCCCGCTTCTTTCTCTGGATATGCCAATGGAGACTATTCCTCACTTGTCCTTTCTTTTTATACAGAACATGACGACAAAGAAAGCAGGAGCAGCTAAGCCCCGTGTGTCTGGATCAGGGGGCCTAAGCCTGCTGCCACCTCCACCAGGAGGCAAAATTGCAGTCCCTCCTATACCTCCCCCTTCTTCCACAGCCATTGCCAACCATGTCACACCACCACCCGTGCTGAAATCCAGTAATGTGAGCAGTGCAGGTAAACATTAGCATAGAGCAAACAGTCTATTACACACTAGTAGGTGCATAGAGAGGACTGAGGCCTGCTTCAGGGAACTGGTGTTCAATCTAGTGTCAGCAGTGTCCTGTGAGACATGATGTGTAGTGAGGGCTTTGCTCTCTTTGACCTGAGGATCTCCATGCTTGTTTAATAATACCTGCTTGTTCTCCTTGCAAGGAGGACAGCATTGCAGCTCCTGTCCTTGCAAAAGGAGAAACCAACCGACTTGGTGAAAATTATCTGGGGGGGGTGGGTGGGTATGAAATGGTTGGATTTTCCTGAACTTATATGTGCTTTAGGGGCACTGGCAGAGCTGCGTAGGGTGTCCAGAAAAGTACTGCACAGTCACTTGCTTTCTGCAGAAAAATATAGATAGACTTGAGGTTGTTGTTGAAAGATGCAGGGAAGGCACTTCTTGAGTGGCTTTGAATAGGGAGAGAGGAAGCTTTAGTGTGAGCAGCAGAAAGAGGTGCAAAGTATAGTGGGATTGTGGGTATAGTGGGTTATTTTGAACATATGTATATAATTTTATATAATATATATAAAAACAATACAATATATAAAAATATATATGTTGAACTTCATACATATATATACATATATGTCCTGCACCTGTGGTGGGGCAATCACCAGTATCAGTACAGACTGGGGGATGAATGGATTGAGACCAGCCCTGCAGACAAGGGCTTAGGGATACTGGTAGATGAAAAATTGGATATGAGCCAGCAATGTGCACTTGCAGCCCAGAAAGCCAATCGTATCCTGGGCTGCACCAAAAGAAGTGTGGCCAGCAGGTTGAGAGAGGTGATTCTCTCCCTTTACTCCACTCTTGTGAGACCCCACCTGGAGTACTGCATCCAGCTCTGGGGTCCCCAGTACAAAAGAGACATGGACCTGTTAGAGCGGGTCCAGAGGAGGGCCACAAAAATTATCAGAGGGCTGGAACACCTCTCCTGTGAAGAAAGGCTGAGAGAGTTGGGGTTGTTCAGCTTGGAGAAGAGAAGGCTCTGGGGAGACCTTATAGCAGCCTTTCAATATATAAAGGGGGCTTATAAGCAAGATGGAGAAAGACTTTTTACCAGGGCCTGTAGTGAATAGGACAAGGGGCAATGGTTTTAAACTGAAAGATGGTAGATTTATATTGGATATAAGGAAGAAATTCTTTGCAATGAGGGTGACTAAACACTGGAACAGGTTGCCCAGAGAAGTTGTGGATGCCCAGTCACTGGAAGTGTTCAAGGTTGGATTGGATGGGACTTTGAGCAATCTGATCTAGTGGAATATGTCCCTGGCCCATGGCAGGGAAGTTGGACTAGGTGATCTTTGAAGGCCCCTTCCAACCCAAACCATTCTGTGATTCTATAACAAAGAGGTTGCTGTAGTCTTCTGGATGCTGTACACACTTTTAGCGTGATCATACAGAGGTGTCTGGAGAGCTGATGTGAAGGCAGAGATTTTAGCAGTGCTGTACACAGATCGGAGTGAGAAGAAACCACAAGGTTCTGAATAGGGCTGGGCTCCAGTGCATGATTTGTACTGTTAAGGTGATGCCTGCTTGGCAGCTGTTATGATTGCTGAGCTTGGGCTGAGTCTGAGCCTTATTTCTACTGGGAGAGGTAATATGTCACAAATCTGCCAGTTGGTATGCTAGGTGGAGACTGAACAGTTCTTGAAGATGATGTACCCCTGTAGTAGGAGCTGGAGGCTCAGTGCGCATTCAGCAAAAGGAGCTGCTGTTGTAACAAAATCCTTAAAAAGTCTAACTTCCTTCTTCTGGAGGGAGAGCTGGAGTCACTTCAAAGATTCTCTGTCCCTGCATCCAGCAGTTTGTGTAAGGTGACAGTTTAAATGCCTGTGGGGTTTTCTTCCTGATTAGCTTGACTTTTTTTTTTTCTTTTTTTTCTTCTGCCTTAAGATATTCTATTAGACTTAGATGCTCCTGCATCTGCATCCAAGGCACCAGCATCAGCTACCACAGACCTCTGGGGAGACTTCAGCACTGCATCCAGGTAAACTGTGCTGAAGGGAACTGCACACAAGAAGTGTAGTGTCCTGATGGGCACTGGAAGAGCTGTAAGTTAAGAAGTCTTATTAGATCTGCTCCTTTGATTGTCCTTTCTTTGTTTCAGTGCTGTTCCCAATCAGGCTCCTCAGCAGTCCAACTGGGTCCAGTTCTGAATGGTCAAAGCAGTGGAATGGGACAAACTGATGACCAAGAGGCTCTAGAAGCACTAAATGGGATCGGAGGGGGCACAAACCTCTCTAGTCTTCAATCAAAAACAAATTGGGACAATCCTTCCTTTTTAAACCAGATCTTCACTTCAGTCAAAACTTACTATTTTTGATCCCACAGTGAAACCACTGAACCTAAAGAGAACATACTGACTCCTCAAGGCTGGCAAGGAGGAGAGAGGTAGCCTCATCTCTTCCACCCGCTTGGCTGTTATGTAGTACATCCTAGCTCTTTTTCCCCATCTTTCCATACAGGGAAAGCAAGAATCCTCAAGAAGGTGGGTACAGGAGAAGGCTGGGTAGGTGCCTCTGGGTTCTTTGTCCTTTAAATTTTCTCTGGTTAGGCTGTTGCTTTCTGTGGCTGCTTTCAATAGTGACTCAAGTCTCTGCAGCTTGGCCTGCAGTGCTGAGGGCAGCTGCATTTGGCTGCAGCTTGTAAATGGAAGGTGTAAGGAGATAGGTCGTCTCAACACAAACCCCTCTTTGATTAATTACATCTGTGGTGAGGAGCGAACCTCCCCATGCACGCAGTACTCTTCCTCTCTTTGGTGCAATTCTTGATAGTGCTGGATGTTCCTGTGCTCTTGTGGGAGGAGTCATGCAAGTCCTTGAGTGGACCTGCTGGCGTTGTGCTGTAGCTTCAGGTGGGCACCCCATCTTGAGGCTCCTTGTTTGGCTTGCAGGTTCACTGGAGGAACTTCTGTCACTTTCACTCCTTTTTCCCTGCCGCCCCATGCAAAGGCCTCATTGTCATTGAACTGTTTGAACTGGAAATAGCTTAAAAAAAAAAAAAAAAAAGCCTGTTTTTATAATTTGGTCATTCCTTGCACTAGATGACAACCAGGTAATCCCACCACTCAGCATTTCATGTTCCTGCATCACTGTCCTGAGCCCTGGCCTTGTGTTGTGACTTGGCACTGTTTTACAAGTATTGCATATCCATGCCACAGTAAGAACTATGGTGGGACAGTGGATTATTCTCTGGTGAAGGGACAATCTCCTTCCCGTTTTCAGCTCACACATACCACGTGGGCAAGAAATGTATGGCAGGCCCAATCTTGAGAATTGTGGCAGCAAAACTCTCCCACCTGTGGTCCTTCTTGTGGCTTTTCTTCTGAGGCGAACTTTCTAGGGATGTGAGCTGTTTTTTGTAACTTGGATATTTTTTTCTTTTTAATGTGCTCCAAACCCCCTCTATTTCCTGTGTGGTTTAGGGGGTTAGAAAGAGGTAGAAGGCCCTTACTCTCTTCTGTTCTCTTTGGGAGAGTTTCCTAAGGCCCTTTGATCTGGACACTATTCTGTCTTCAGCAGCTGTGGATGTGATTTGGGGTGTAAGTCTGCTGATTACTCTGCAGTAGTAGCAAAGCTAGCTACCCTCTGTGCTAGCTGATAAGCCAAAACACTAGCTGGGAAGGTGGTCTCTGACTCTTCTACAGCTGTACCCACTTAATAGAACACTAGGGTTTTGGTACTTCACTGGAAGGCTTCTTCCTGTTTTGAACACTCAACCAGCAGCAACACTTTTGTAACTGGGATATGCTCTGCTAGCACACCTGTGCAAGTAAATTTTTCCCTTTGGGCAAAGATTTCCTGGTGAGGCTTTTAAAAGAGAGTAGTTAGCTGTATGCACCTTGTACTTGCAAAGGTCTCTTGTCCTTTTTGTCTTCTTACTACACTGAGGGCATTTTGGAGACAAAGTTTCACTTAGACCATCCCTCTGGGAAGCAAAATTCTTGAAAATAGATCTAAAGCTGCTGCAGTTCCACTTGTGGAAGTGGGGACCAGACTGCTCCTGGATGTATTTTAAGTAGTCATTTAATCCTGATCCCTGGCTGTCTTGGGACAAACTGCCGCCCCTTCTCCACCTTCATAGTCACTCCTGCAGTCTCATTGTACTTAAACCCGCTGTCTCCTCTGAATTTGTGGGTGGCTATAATCTGCTAGCGAAGTCATGGACTCTGCTGGTTGGCTTTTTGTTTTCTTTCTCTTTTTTTGCTCAAATCATTGTGAGGTCCTGTCATTTCAACTATGTATCAGTTCCCCAAACCAAGGAGGTTCATGGCACCAGTTAACAACTAACTAGGAGCCTCTTCTGTATTGTCTTAGTTAGTATTCTGGAGATAATATATTATGTATTTGAAAAGCTGAAGAAGCAAAAATTAAAGATATATGTATATAAAGCATAAGATGTACTGGTGCAAATGGTAATTAAACAAGTAATATTGGGGAAAAGAATGTCATGAGTCTTCTAAGTTGTCAAATTGTTGTTGCTTTGTAAGCCCTGCAGATTGAAGGTCTTTATATCTCCAGCAAGATCCTAGTAGCCTACTTATCCTTCCGCAAGTGCATTATGGCCTGCAGACTGGGCAAGAGCAACTTTAAGAATGAATGGGTTCAGGCTCTGTCTGGGCGAAGAAGTAGGAGCATGGAAGAAGAACACAAAAATGACCTATGGCTGTTCCAAATGGGGTAAAAAAACCAAACGACATGGAAACAGGCCTGACTGTAGGGGTGTGTGTGATGCTTGATAAGAATGTGGACAAAACTAGCAAGTGAGAAAACTTAGTTGCCCTGCCATTTAGCATTTCAGACATTAGAGGCTTCTACACCCTGCAGATGTTTTCAGAATTGATTCTTGCCACGCTTGTAAATGGGAATCAGTCTCTCTGCTGACTGCAGAGATAAGCAAGGTGAGCTGAGCGGGCCCTTTGTCAGGGAGCAGCAAGGGCAGGCTGCTCTGAAAGGGAGAGCAAGCTAGAAGCTGAGTCACGGCAAGGCAGGCAGGGGCAGTGGCCTCACCGACAAAGGAACAGTCCCACAGTACCTAAGCAGGAAGATCAGAGCAGGTCATGATGAGGATTTAGATCAGCAGGGTACATGTCCAGGCATGGGCATGGCTCCAGTAACTCAGGCAGGGATCCAGGGTGAGAACCTTAGCTGAGATAAGCTGGCAGGCAAACCTTGCTGAGGTTTCTCAAAGCCAGGCACCTGTATTATTTAAGCTGGACCTAAGTCCAGGCAGCCAGTGCCCCAGAAGATGGAGAATATGTTCAGGGCCCTGATATTCTTCTATCAAGCCTGCTCACAGCCAACTCTTCTTGCAGAGCCATGCTTGCTCAGTGTTCCTCTGCCAGACAGCAAAGCTCTACATATGGTTGTGTTGAAAGTACAATGGAAGTCTTGTGACCTGGGTAAAGATGAGAAGTCTTAACCTTCAGACAGTCAGCTGTCTGAATGACACCAGTAAATGCTGGTGTCATTGTCAAATATTCTAGCATCTGTGGTGGCAAAAAAATAAATCTATACATTTCTTCAGATCTAGGAGCAAAGCTGTTACCCTGTTTTGGTGAATAGGGTGGATATGTTGCGTAGGTCCTGGCCAGGCAGAAGGTGGAGGGTCTTGTCCGTGAGCTATGGTGAAGCTTCTCTGACTTTTCAGTAGGTACTCGCAGCAAAAAGGGTGAATAGCCTAAGAGGGTATTTCTCCAGAGTAGGAGGACTTTCAGGTGAGGGTGTACCTAAGGGAGGTGCTGGGATATACTCCTGCTTGTGCATAGAGAAGCATAGAGGACTGGGAGAAAGTTCATGAGGAAGAGCTTAGTCCTCTCTGGAGATCTTCCTGGTCCCCATGTCTTTCCTCACAGCGAGGCCTGCTAGAACGCAACAGCTAGATGTGTCTTGTGTAAATCCTCTCCCCCTTCTCCTTGGCAACCATCAGGAACAATTTTTCGACCCCAGTGGGAGAAGTTGGCTATGATGGTAAGTTACTGGTGAAATGACTTGGGCTGTGACTGGACTGGCTGAATCCTCCCATCTCTTCCTGCACTTTCTGTTGCCAGTGGTTTCTTCTAACGGAGCAGAAGCCAGTATGCAGGCTGCTTGAGACTTACAGTCTCAGATGTTGCAGACAATAGCATTCTCTAGGTAAAGAATTAAGGCCAGGCCTTTAATATCAGCAGATCAAACTGAGCAATATCTCCTGAACATTTATTATGTTCCATATAATAGATCAACTGGTTTCCTTAGGAAGCTGGGAAGAGCTGCCCTCAGTCTGAGAGAGACAATGGTCAAAGGGGGAGGAAAGTTCATGCCAAATGTGGGAGAGACTGTAGCACGTAGAAAGAGTCAAGAAACAAGTGTCAAAGGGAAGATCCCAGTTTTGTCTGGTTATTCTTTGTCGTTTCTTTTGCGAGAGCTGTAGTTGAGGTGGGATGTGAGCATTCCCCCCTTCAACCATTAATTCTCTTCTACGTTCTGTGACTTAAAACTCCTGTCTCACAGCCGTGCAGTAACTGGTCCTACTACAGCCACACAATATGGATTTTGTGTGGCAAAGCACAAACTTGCTAGCTTTAACAAAGCCTTGGTGCTGTGTGTGGACCCCCGAAGAAATGGAGAGGAAGAGATGTCCATTGGAGGAAATCAAACAAAATAAAAACCAAACAAGAAACCAAAACCCCAAAGTCTTCCTGAGCTTTGGTGGTGAGGGAACAGGATCTGAACCTGAACTCATCCTGTTAAGTCAGGATAAACCTACAAAGCTCTAGGAGGGAGCACAACTGGGCTGTTAATGCATAAAAACAGAGCACTGGGGCCTATGTAGTTAACACACATTGTAATGCCTCAAGGTCTAGGCAATCCTTTGAGCGCTCATGACGTTACGTGAACAATAGATTCTCAGTCTAGAGACCGCTTTATGTCTCTTTCTTCCAAGTTAATAGCTTTGTCCATGCTAATAGTCAGGAAAAGCACATTGCAGGATGTAGTGCCCTTCTAGTTTGATAGCTTAATTTTGCCAGCTGCCATTAGCTATAGCTATGTGTCCTCATCCAGAGTCGGGGCTCTGACAGACATTCCTTGAAGCTGCCTCTGAGCATGGGAAGATCAGTCAGCACCAGCTGGTGCCTGTAGTGGCTCCTGACCAGAGCCATGTTTTGCCAGCTGTCACTGCTGGGAGCCTGTGAGGAACTTCTTGCATCACTTGTGTTTGGGGCAGCCCAGCCAGGTAACTTGCAATGGCCTGCTTTCCCTTTTCTTTCCAAGGCATTGTAGGATGGCAACTCCTGCATGTTGGGACAGAGGCAGCTGGCTTGCTTAGGAGACCAGCTTTTTAATTCTTGAAGCAGTCTGAAGAGACATTCCTTGAAGGAGGGAGCTGCCTGTAAGTTGCAGCCTTTGTGCTGAGTCTTGTGCTTTATGGATGTAAAGTGGTGTGGCGCTCCCCTGCCCTCCTAGCCTGGTCTGCAAGCCTGGCTGGGTTGGTGACACCTGGGACCAGGGCTTGCAAGTTCAGTCTCACCCATGACCATGTGGCTGCCACTTGCTGCTGAATCCCCTTGTTGTGGGGCTTCTGGTAATCCCTGGGCTCAGGCACCATCTCCAGGGACCAGCTGGGCCCCCAGCAGTTGGGAGGCAGGCAAACATCACCTGGGACCTGGCTAGCATTGGTGAAGTACTCTCTGAAAAGAAACCGCAGGTGGCATCTGTCAGCACGAGCATGCTAACTCCTGTGTTGGCTGCCTGCAGTGACCTCCCCTGGGCGGGGGAGACCTGTGCCTGGGAGTGGGATGTGGGCAAGGGCTGGACCTGGGTATGGAACAAGCCACAAAGCAGAACTGCAGCACCTGGAGGTGTCCCCAGGAGCATCTGAGATGGAGGGGAAAGGAAAAGGGTCTTGACTTTTGCACACAGGGGGCACAAAGGAGAAGGAGGTAGGCAACCATAAGATGACAGAACAAGGACTTTGGTGGGTCTGGTTTAAAACAGACCAGAACAGTTTTGGGTGACATCAGAGTTTCTGTTGGCTTTTATTGAATGCTTCCTTCAGTCCAATAGCAGCTCTGCCTTCATGTCCACCGTATCATAACTTGTCATTCAAATGCTTTCCTAAATGATTTAAAAATGACCCCTGGTCAAGTTTACAGAAGGATAGTTTAAAGATTCCCCCCCCCCCCTTCCTTCTTGACGTTTTGGCAGTAATGGAACTGGTGCTTCCAAAGGCAGACATGTTCTGCTATCCTAATACCCTCTGCGCTTCAGTGCCCTCCTGTGCAATGTAATGTAGGGCTTGGAATCAAGATGCCTCAGTCTTGGGGTCTGCCAGTGCATGTGTGTGTGTGTGTATGTGTGTTGTCTTTAAAGTTTGGCCCATAGGAACTGAACTCCTCCTGGTCTTTTTTGAAGTGAAGTCTAAGCACTTGTCCATGGGCTTAGGGTGTTAAGCAGACTGTTGAAAGATGTGTGGAGATGCTACATCAGTAGTGCTACACAAACCGTCGCTTTGGTTAGTTGACAGGGACAAGGAACTGGATTCCAGTGAGCAGCAGTGCCGAGAGGGTCAGGAGAGCATTTTCTTTGGAGAATATGTGCTGAGGGGCTATAGATATGGCAGCATAGGCTGCACGCCTGGCCCAGAGTTGACAGAGGGCTGCTGTCACTAGTACCTAAAGCTGAAGTCAGTACCATGCGTACATGTACAAAGCATGCTTGGAAATGACTGCTGGATGCTTTTTGGGTAGAACAACAGGAAAAGTCCTTAAGCAATGTATTCCATACAGAAATAGGGTTTCTGTAAGCAGAGAACCTGTCCTGAGTAGTCTGGTCTAGCTT
Source organism: Mycteria americana (assembly GCF_035582795.1). Classification (NCBI taxonomy): domain Eukaryota; kingdom Metazoa; phylum Chordata; class Aves; order Ciconiiformes; family Ciconiidae; genus Mycteria; species Mycteria americana. The sequence goes on from NC_134365.1 coordinate 85,417,589, forward strand.
CAGAAGTAGCCCTGCTTTGAGCAAGGGTTGAACAAGATACCTCCAGCCTGAACTATTTCCTAGCACAGCTTTTGTGCTCGGCTGTGGTGAGGTGGGTCCTGTGGTGGGCCAGCAGTGTCTGGTGAGACATCTGACATGGGGGTTTGGTAGGTGGTGGGGAATGCTGAGGTCTGACAGTGATTCTTCAGCTCAGGAAAGTCAGAGGCTGTGCAACAACTAGTGTGGCGTGCTGTGCCTGCCCCATCTTAAAATGCTAAATGTGCAAATAAATGTGAACTGGAGGCAGAATCTGAGACTGGGCCATGGCGCTGCAGGCCAGCGTGAGTCAGCAAGGAGCACTTTGCCCTCTGCGTCAGTCCCAGGTGGCAGCTCCGGGGCCTGCAGGGAGTCAGCAGCAGGGGCCCTTCACCCTCCGAGTCAACGCTGGCTCCATGCTGGAGGCCGGCACCCGTGAGTGCTGTTTGCCCACCCTTGGCTTTACTGTGCTGACACTTCAATGCTCTAGCGTGGTAAAGTGGCTGACGTGGGCACCTGGAGGGGAACAAAGTGTCCTTCCCCATCTGGCTGTGTTGACATCTATGTCGTGAGGAGGCTCCTGCGTGTGGCTGAACCCCAAAGCTAGAGCCCTCGCTGCCTGGCATTAAAACTTCCCCAGTCTATTTCAGTGATGAGGTGCCAGGGAGTGTCCAGCTGAGGTGACTGTACTCCCTGGGTTTAATTCAGCTTTCTACGGTTGTTTCCAGATGGCTTTTGCCTTGTCCCATCCTGACTGGACGTGTAGGACAGCTGCACTGCTCTGGAGGCAGGTGGTGTCCCTTGCCCCGCGGCCGGCCGGCGAGAGCATAGTGCACGATGGGTGCAGAGGCTCCAAATGGTGTGCAGGGCCTTCCTGGCTATAGGGTGTAGGGTAAGGGTCAGCGTAGGCCATTTACAATCTTCCTGATAAATCTACCCTTGGGGCCAGGAGCAGCATGAGGGAGCCAGGCATGCCAGCGCTGGGGCAAGTGCTGCAGGTCCTGGGAGTTTTGTGCTGCTGTGCCAGTGCCATCTGGTGGGACAGCCTAACCAGCGCAGCTCTGCCCAAAACCTCCCGCTGCGGAGGCTTTACTGCATGTGCATGGAGAGGATGCGAGGATGTGGAAGGAAACAGCTTGAGGTCAAATAAGTGTGGCCCTAAGGTTACAGCATGGGTCGGGGTGACCTTACCTGACAGCCCCCATGCTTGCTTGGTGACTGTGGTTGTTTTCCATTTTCGTGCTTTTCTTTTCACTCCCCCTGCTCCCCCTTCAAGAGAGTGAGATGAGGTGCATTCACCTCACTGGGCAGAGGTGTAGCCAAACTGAATTCAAGGCCGTTGAGATCTGTGCGATCCTTGGGCAGAGCTGACAATGAAGCATCAAGGATTGCTTCTATGGGGAGGTGTTAACATGGCCACAGCTTGTTCATGCAAATCCCACGTGCCCACTCTAAGAAGTTTAAAACTTCACAGCCCTGCCTCTGATAAAGGCCACTGGGTCTGACCAGGACTTGGATCTGGCCCAGGTTTGGAGTCAGGTGTGCAGCTGTGGCAAGCAACTGCAGAATCTGGATCTGATCTCCAACAATTTCTGGCCTTGAGTCTTGTGGCTCAGGCCCAAAAGAGGAAGGGGGTGAATGTGTGATGTTCTCAGTAAAGGCATAAAATGAAACTGCGAGGTAATGCATCTGAATGTATCCTCTGTTGGCTTTGGCTGGATAATTTGTTAATTCTCTTCTGAAGAAACAATCCCGGGTTAGTGGTATATGTAAAAAGGTGGGTTGGGGCTTCTTGTCTGATTTGAAGGTTCCCTGGATACTGTTCCTCCTTCTCTTATTCCTTCCCTTACACCTGAGGGATTTCAGGAGCCTGTCATCACAGGTGAGCACATGACTTCCCCTTTCCGAAGCTCAGTTGGAGCTCCCTCAGCTCAGATAGCTTTGGGACATGATGCGTTCTGCTTGAAACCCTCAGCTCTTCCTAAAACTTGGTAGAGATGCGGGTGGGGGAGGAACGCACAAACCTTTTTGGGGAGGAACATGTCTTTCTCCTCTCTCCTACTTTTCTTTCCTTCCACCATGTTCTGCATGGTGCTGTAACCATAGCATATTGGGGAGGTGCTGGGCTCTGTCAAAACGCTAGAGTGCCACTCTAGGTGGTTTTGTTCAGGACACAAAGCGTTGCTGCTGACGCAGGCCTGCCTGCGGTGATGTGCTACCACCTGCCAGAAATTAGTGTGGCTTTGCAGTGCTACCTCCTGTTTTATACCTCCCACTCTTTGCTCTCACCTCCCTTTCTCACTCTCCATTCAGTTCTCCTCTGTTTCCCCTTCACCCCTGGATGTTCAAATGTCCTTTTCTCTGAGCTTTCACAGCTCCGTATAACCCATTTCTTGCTAGTGTAGCTGTATGGCACCCTGGTTCACCTTCTGTCATCAGCAGGAGTGACTGCCTTCCAGAAGAGGTCTCTTCTCCCTGCAGCTCTGGCCAGTGTTGTCAGCCACGCGTGAGAAGGGCGTAGGACGCTTTTCTCTCGGGTCCCAGCAGGCTGCAGTGCTCTCACGCTGTCCCCTAGAGCTGTGGGAACTCAGCTCCTGCAGTGACAGCTGCAGCATCCTGCCCCTCCCTTTCCTAGCCAGTTCCTTGCAGCAGGGTACACAGTGGGATCACTTATTGCTAGATCCCCTCTAACCAGCCAAATCCCTCAAGAGCTCTTGCTGCCTGAATCCCTTTGATTAGGTATCAGCCATCCCTTACTAACTGCTCAGTGCCAGCCCTTGGGGCCCCATTCCCCATGCTTCAGTGCCTTTTTATGCTCTTCCTTTGGCTGTGAGGGCTCTGCTCTCCCTTTATTACCTCCATGGCCAATTCTGCCTTAATCCCTAGGAGAGAACGAAGGTGATGTGGAGAGGGAAGACCAAGAGGGTGGCATGCATTCACTTATGATGCTCTCCTTACCCAGCTGCAGGGACAAAAAGCCATGACTGGGTTTAGGCTGTCTTTATCGGAGTGACCTGGAGGACTGCGTTAGAGGTGCCATAAGAACAGGTGATGGCAGGGCTGTCCTATCAGCGGGCAGCTAGGGTCCTATTACAGATGTGGTAGAGTTCTGTAGGTGCTTTCCATCCACTGAGGGAACTGACCATTAATTCCTATCCACCTTTCCTATCTGCTTTCCATGAAAAGATCTGCCTTCTTAACCCATGGCTGCCCACTTTCCTTAGATGTGTTTGCTGAGGAACTTCACAGGTAGCTGGATTATTCTCATGCATATGATTATTGACGCCTTCTAAGAACTACAAGAGGCAGGATTTCCTTACAAGAGTTATATTGACTCTTCCGAAAGTACATCATGCTTATACACATGTCCATTAATTTTATTCTTTTGTTATAATTTCTATTAAGTTGGCCACTACAGATGTCAAACCTTCAGCTTCCTAAATCTCCCTAGACTTCTCCCCTCCTCCCTCTTTGCTATATTCCTTGCCATCCTGCAATTCAGTGATTAAAAGGCAGTTTAAGGCAAGAGACCACTCACTGCTATTAGAAACTGTTTCACCCCAAAGTTTCTTGGGAACACCTGGGACTCTCTTGCCCAGATCTGCTAATTCCCTTTTAATGCTTTTGCACAATCAGTTTTATTTTGGACAGGTCCTTTGGTTTAGTCCCCCACAAAACAGGGTTCTTTTGTGAGAATTTCTCCAATTGCTTCCACTGTCACAAATAATTAACTTAGCTTTGTTTCAATGTCCTTGTTCTCTCTGACTGCTTCTTTTATACCCTGCTCTTCAGTTGTCCTTAAAGCTTGTGAAAAGGTTTCTGCTTTCAGTATCTACAGGAAAGGATTTATTACTAGTTCTGATGGCTTCTGCTAGTTGTTTTTCTGACTCTTTTTTACCTTTGCTTTGTTGCGGTTTTACATTTAATTGAGGTCATGATCATTTCAATTTTCCTCACTTGCATGCAAGGTCAGCTTGTTGAAGAATGCGTACTGATAATCCCTTTGGCTTGACATTTTAGTCACATCAGCTTCTTTTTGCCTTTTGTCAAATTTTCCAAAGAGGTGCTAGGTATTGGCTTTGGGCTGCCAATGTGATATCCCTGTGTAACCTCCATGCCACCCGTGATGACTGAATTCCCTTGGCTGCCCCTCTCCATTCTGACTGGCTTGTAACAAGTGTCACTTCCCTGCAACTTCCACCACAGCTGTGCTCAACTTCAAAAGGGGATATTTTTGTGGAATGCATGGGGTCACAACTTTAGGATTCAAGTGCTTCTCTTTGCTTATGAATTCAATTTTAACTCAACGGGTTCAGCTTGATTTTCAAAAGAAGTAACGCATGTTCAGTGGTGCTGTCTCCTCTGCTGTTACATGGACCTGCTTGCTAAATTGGGTGAAACTGGCTGTGAGATGAAAGGCTTGCAGATACTACCTTACTCAAACTTCATTGACAGGTAGGGGAGAAAGAGCGTTAGTGCCTCTGCTGCCTTCTGTTTGGGTCAGCTAGCTGAATGGTGCTCGCACAGCTTGCAGAGCAACTACCTAAAGGCAGCAGCTGGAGCACGAGTAAGGAGGGAAAGTCGGACTGTTGTGGTGAGCAAACATACGAGTCCTAGGAAGGAGCTGCAGCTTGTGAGGTCCGTGGGAGTTAGGAACATGGGAGGTACCTGGCAGTGCTGAGTGGGGTTGAGATGAAATGTCTGTGGGGAAACACAGGTATTGTGGGACAACAAGGGTGTACTGCACGGTGGGCAGAACACAGGTGGAGGGGGAAGGGAGGAACTGAGGAACAGCAGTGGGAACACAAGGGAACAAAGTGTGAGTTTTGGGGTTTCTTAAGCAAGGTTTTCTTTTCTTTTCTATTTTCAGCCCTGCAAGTAACTGCTGGGCTTGATTCTCCCTATCTCCCACCCATTTACATGCCATCAGTGCATATGAAATTCAAAGCACAAATTTTACCCTCAGGAATATCGCCTCACTGTTGTTGCATAAGAGCCCAGCTTTGTATGCTGTGGAATTATGGTTCAGGGTTGAATTTTGACAGCAAGCAACAACTCTGGCTGAGAAGGAAGAATTGAGCTGTCTCCTGATGTTTGAGTGCAATCTGGTGTATTCTAATAAAATCAGCAGCTAGATCCTGAATTTGCATTTGAAATGCCTCAGCTGTGTTTGGAGATGTGTTTCAATGGCAAAAAGCTTCATGAAGCTACACTGTGACTTCCTTCTCTGTCTGCTGATTGTATTTCCCATTTTATTCACAGTGGAAAGTTTGAAACCCTGCCAGGAAGTAAGCCTTTTCCCCATGAGACTGTGAGTCTGTTGTGGCTTGGTTGGCCAGGGGGAAGCATGCAGAGGATTACTTGACTGACATCTCAGCATGAAATTTGAGGGCATAACTAGGTTTCAGCAAACATTTAGGGAGGCTTAATTCCAGTGAGAGGGCCAAGCCTGAAGGCAAAGGAAAGTGCTGGAAGGATGTTGGAAAGAAAAGCAGGCAGCATGCATTTTCAGCATGGTCAAGGGACCAGGCTTCTGTCCTGCAGCTGCTGCTCTTCTTGTATAAAAGTCACCCTCTTTGCACACAATACAAAAAGGAGAAGTGAAGCCAGCTTAGTGCACATGAGACACGAGGAGGCTCCTTGGTAAAGAAATCCACCTACATATGCCCCATTCTCTTTGGGGGCAGTTCTCCATAGTCTGTGTTCAGATGTCCACCACATCCCTCCCTTGCCCTTTACCTTCTGCCACATTGTTCTCCTCTGTTGTCTGATGCATGTTCTTCCTTGAACATTATTTTCTTTTATTCCACTTTTCTTGTTCTCCTCCCCGACCCTGGCCTCATCCTTCTCTTTTTCTCCTTGGATATATCAAACATCTGATTATTTCTGTTCCTTTGCCCAAGGCTGCAACTCCCCAGTCTCACTTCTACAGGAACAGTTCCTCATTTGAGGTTTGTTCTAGCTGCCAACTGGGGCTGACTTCCCAGGATGAGACACTGCATGCGATATTTGATGTAGCAAATGCAGCTTAACCACAAGAGACAAGTGAGGGCAGAATGCATTTTGTATTGGACTGTGCTGCATATTAAACTGGGCTAAGACTCATGGTAGCTGCAAACCTAAGAGCAATGGCAGAATTACTAACAGACAAAGAAAGGTATGAAGATAAGGGAAGAAGAGAGAGTAAAAAGAGAAGGGTGAAAAATGAAAAAACCAAAAGATCTTAAAAAGGAAACTTATCAGCTGAGAATCTGATATGGAGAAGGAAGAGTGCAACTTCCTTTTCAGTGGCTAGGTTCTCATTTTTTCTTTTCTCTCTCAGAAGTTTCCATAGTGCTGGGGCTGATTTCCTGGGCTAAGAAACTGAAGATCTGTTCAGAGCGTTTCTGAGCTCCCAGGAATTCTCAGGTTATCGTCAGTGTTCAGCACAGCCTTCTTTGACAGAGAGAGGGTGAATGAGCAGATGGGAAAGGCTCAGTAATTTATTGGTGTCTCCCTCTGGAACCAGGCACCAAAAAGGCCCAGCTTTCACATAGTAAAACTAAGGACAGGGATCAGTGATCACATTGTGATTAAATGGCATCAGAAATCACCTACGCTGAGGTGAAGTTCAAAAATGCATCACCGGCTGCAGCGGTCGAAGGTAAGGAATGGGTGGGTTATTCAGGGGAAGGGGACCTAGAGGGAGGGGGGCTGAAGAAGAGGGAATGGAGACTTTTCTTTCTGTGACTCTGGTTCCTACCTGTCTTGACAAATTGGTGAGAAAAAGGAGTTGTCTACCACTACATGAGCAGGAGACTGGAGGAGTTTTGAAGTAAGAGGGTCAAAGAATGTCTACAAGAGGAGAGGTGGGAAACTTTAGGTGGATGGAGTTGCAACATGAACAAAGATGACTGCTGGAAGCACAAACAGGTCTCAAGTGAGTGTTCAGTAAGGAATGTATTTGGGCTCCCTTAGTCCCCTGGTTGCAACAGCAACAGTGGTGAATAGTAGAGGGTCCAGGATGAATGCTTAGCACTGGTATGATGCAGGCAGTAGCTGCCTCTCTATATGCTAATAGAAACATCTGGTCTGCTAATAGAAACATCCCCTCGACTACTGCTCACTCCTAACAGCAGAAGGATCGTAACGCAGATTGTAAACCGTTACTGAGAAAGATAATGTTTCCACTTTCATTTCCCTCGGCTGATATTTATTGTGGTAGGGATTGCATAAGCATATAAGAGAGAGATCATGCATTATTTACCAGTCTGGAAATGGGGAAAAGCTCCAGCCTTTCACAGCGCAGCTGAACCATGAGCAGTTCCCACCCGCTAAGATTTGCACCATGTTTGGTGGTAGCTTGGCTGAAGGATTGTTAAAGCAAATACGATTGCCCTGCCAGCCTGGAGAGCAGCAGCTGAGAGTTATCTAGTCCTGGATGAGAGTGTCATTTTTGGACAAATACTGACTACCAACAATAGAGACTATGATTTATTACAAACAATCTGATCTGTCACAAAGATGGAGGGGTGGCAAATGGGAGCAAATAAGCCCAAGCCCTGGCTGCTACTGCTCTTCTCTCTGAGAGAGTGAGGCTACAGATTCCGGCTTAGGGAGAGAGCAGGAGTAGAGAACCAACATGCCCCCTTACAGTAGGGCAGTCAGTTGCCCTCTGCAGCTTTGTGAGAGGTGGCACTGGATGCAGGAACTTATAGCCCCATTGTCCTTGGTTGATTGAGAAATGGTCCTTGGAGAAGAGAGACCCAAAAGTTAAAAGGAAGAATGAGCTTGAACAAAACACCCTAAAATACACAGAAGAAGAATTATCTAAGATCTGGAGGAAGATCCAATTCTGTGATTGATGTCTACCACTCCTGAAAAATAATTAACACACTAAACAAACAAATTTTTATTGCTATTAAAAATCATGGTTGTAAAATGATGCCTTTACGAGGCTTTGTGCAAATTTAAGGCATGTTCTGATCAGTATGTATTCTGTAGTTATTATGCCACAAGTAGGAACACCTAGAAATGTTCCATGTATGGCTCGTTGCTTCCGCCCTTAGATACAGGACCCTATACAACAGCAGGTTCCAGAGGAGTGAAAGGATGTGTGCATAAATGAATGAATGAAAAAATAAATAAATCATTATTGCTGCTAAGGATATTAACTTGCCTATTTACCACTTTACCTCAGTTTTACAATCCCAAACAGAGCAGGCATCAGCTCCAGGTTATTCCTTGCCTGCTCTGAGGCATGAGTCATGGAAATAAAGAATGTGTATACTCCTGACTGACTTGAAAGCTCACTGTTTTCAATGCACCAAGATTGCTGGTTCTGGTTACAGCTAGCATTTCCATCATGATGAGGTGGGGGTGGTGGAAGTTCCCCATTGTGTTCCCAATGACCTATTCCAAAGACACCTGATCCAGCCATGTTTGCTTGAGCTGCTGATGCCAGGCTCATGCTGTGGTTTGGGTGTGTGCTCAGGGTCTGCCTTTGAGTGTGCCTGTCCAAGTGATCACACAGTTAGCTTCTACTTTGGATTCAGAGAAGTGTCCAGTAGTATGATTGCACACAGTACTAGTGTCTCCGACAGCCTCATGGTATGCTCGTAGGACGAGAGTTATGATTGAAAATTAGTGAAAGATTGAGGGAGTCTTGCTGCTCTGTTGTCCTTCCAAGTGGTTACTCTGGCCATGCAGACTCCATGTCGGTAATGGCCAAGCTCACCTGGGTTTTCCCATTCTGTAGCCTCTTGTAGTTGGGCTCTAGAGATAACAAAATTGGCAGTCATTGGAAGGTACAGAGGAGAAGGCAGCAGCTAATTAAACAACATAAAATCTGTGGCAGGAGGTGGCAGAGACTACCGGGCTGGGTTTCACACCACAGTGCAGTTAGGGTTCTTGCATTTCTGACCAGGATTTGCCAGGTAGGCAAAACATGGGCATCTGTGCTGCACAGCACTTGTTGCATGTGCCTAGGAGATGTTGGATTTATGTGCCGAATAACCAGCATATGCTCATCGGTTCCGTTGTGTTGTGATCATGCTGGACACGTTGCAAGCATGCAGACTAAATGTAGGAAGCATTTGCAGGGAGATTAACTCACTGAGCATGCACAAGATCTACTGCACTTCAGTTGCGTTGGTGAGGTGCATGTGTACTGGTAGTGCTTTCTGTGCCACCTGGGTGTGAGTGTGGGATGCACAGATCTGGCGGGGCATAGGTTGAACAGTCAGTCTCTGGACATGCAGCACATCAAAAATCATTTGGACTGGTCAGATCTATTGTCTGAAATAGGTGGCTGGACTCCAGATCATGATCCAGGTCCTTGTTTTCACTACAGACAAAAACTCTGGCTGGAAAAACATGATTTGGCCAGGGAAATCTTGTCTGTCTACGACTGTTTTCTCTTCTGATAATGAAAGATGATGTTTTTTTGCCCTGCTTGTAGCAGCCTCTCCCAAGCTTTTGGGACGTGGTCAGAGGGCTTCCCCAAACAGCACGTTTCTGGAAATCTTGCTCACTAGGCATGGCTGGCAGGCACACGTGGCTGCTGGCAGGCTTAGGAGTTTCGTGCTGAACAACGATGAGGTCTCTCTAAAGCTTACCATTAATATCCATCTCTCTCAAAACTTTACTCCTGTCGTGCAGTGAGTGCTGCTGTCTCTTTACCCTCCTGTTTGCCCTAGCTTGTGTACCTGCCACAACCTAGAACAGTCTCCTAACAAGTGTTTGCTTCTCCTTCCCTGTGACCCATTCTCCTGCCTGCTCCCAAACCTCCTCAGTACTGGCAGTATCCCTATAGACAAAAGTCAGGCCCTGGCAAGTCTGAATGAGCGGGATACTTTACGCAGGCTGCTGGACACAGCCCTCTGTTCTCCCCAGGCATCCAGCCTAGCACAGCCTAGTTTTACTACAGCAAATCTCTGAACTCTGGCTTGGAAAGCAGAGATGGAAGGAAAAAAACTTTTTTTTTCTCTTCCAGTGATCCTGTGCCATCTTTGCTTTCCACATTTTTTGTCTCCTGCTCTCATTCAGCTTACACCAACCTTCTACATAGAAAGTCCAAAAAGCTAAGAAGGAACTGAAGCAGGTGTAAAAAGTTTTCTGGGGAGAAGTCAACGTGAAATCTTCATGTGAATGTCTCAAGTATCAAATAGGGCAATGTTGTATTTGGCAGCTCTGGGCTCAATCTAGAAAGACATGGTTTTACTCCAGATTTTGAGGCCATGTGAAGGCCTCACCCCCAAACACCAGCAATTAACGTTGCTAGCTCACCAACAGGGCGGGGCTGTGAACAGTGTTGACCTTCTCCAGAAACCACAGAGGTCCCCTGCTCTGTCCCAATCTGCCCCTCTCCCAGACTGCGTAATTTCCCCATTGGAAATGAAACTGCATTTTTTTTCAGCAGCTCTCCCTTACGTTGTACATCCTTGGTATGCAGGCTGACTGAAGCATAGTTGACTGTGGTGTTGTGTTTGGTGTGTTCCTTCACTTTTAGTACCTCCTGAGACGAAGAAGCATGAGCCTGAGACGAAGAAGCATCCCCAGAAATACCCCCCTTGGCTCCCATGGCTGATCTCACTGCTGCTCCTCTTGGTGTGCATTGCCCTCATTATTGCTCTCCTTGGTGAGTATGTGCAGGCTGGTGACAGGAGAGAGGTCTGGGGGAAGTGCTGGGAGAAAAGCAGAGAAATCAGGGGAACATCTTCCAACCACGAGGGAGCTTTTACTCAGGAACTGTTTTGTCATGAGAAAGGATGCAAGGATTTGGGCTCAGAAAACCTGAATGTTGAATATTTGAAAGATATGTTTAGGAGCAAAACCTTTCCTGATTACTTAAACACTGGGGATTTAAGGGTACAGTTGCAACACGACACAAACTTCTCTCTTGCAGGCCAGCCAAACCAGATGTTTTGGCCAACTGGTATGCAGGAGCTAGACCTACCACGGCATTATGCCAGATGATAGTTCTGTTGTACACATCCTCTTTCTTAGAATGATGGAAAGAGTTAGGCAGAAAGGGACTTCTGGAGGTCTCTAGTCTAATGCCCTACTTGAAGCATGGCCACCTTCAGAATTTCAGGGTTGCTTGGGCTTTCTCTAAAGTCTCAGGCTTTTCTGCCCTGACTTTGTACATGTCTGCACATCTCCCCCAAATCTTCCACTGTTTACCCTGAGGCCTTTTCAGTGTTCCCAGGTTGTACATCCCCATCTTGCATGGCCTCTTTGGAACTGTGGAACATTTATCTACGTGCATACCACACAAAAAGAACTTCATTACATTCAGCAGAGGGGAAAAAGCCTGGAGATGGCAGCACAAGTTTCTACACAGGCAGCTGGACCTGCACTTGAGCTCTCCAAGGTGTTTTGACACACTCTGTGTCCTAATGGGAAAAACAGGTTTTCACACTTAGTCCTGGCATCTCCAGGATTAACTGCACAGTGCAAACTCTCACACCTTTTTAATGTTAACTGCATTCTACTAGAATTATTCATTAAAAATGATTCTTGCACATGCAGTTTGTGGAGATTGTGATCGCTGTTTCATTCTCATTTCATGCTAAGGATCATTCATGGCTTGTTTGCACAAATTGTCAATAAAGATGATGGATTCTGGAAGCAGGCATGTTGTCATGCTAAATTGCAGCCCTTCCTTTTGCTGCCATTAGTTCCCAAGTCCGAGAAGTTTGTATTGCTTTGTTCCCAAATGTATAACTTTTCACAATACTCTGTTAAATGGCTGGGGAGGTTTAGGGTAGGTGTTAGAGTCTAATACTGTCTGGCCAGGTTCTTTTAGATATTCCACACATGGAAGGTTTAATCTTCAATGGCAAATTTACTTATGCAAGTTAATTGATGTTACATAGGATTTGATTTAGCAGAGTAATACAGCAATGCATTTTAAATGAAAACACAAGTACAAACTGCACTTAGCAGAGAGTAGCAATTGCAATGCACAGTTGAATCCCAATACAAATGTGATTCTCATTACCAGTCTCTGCAATATGCTCAACATCAAGACACTGGGTGTCCCCAGTGACCCAGAAGGAATATGTGGGTCAGAGCCAGCTCAGGCTCATTGCTTTCTTCAGACATGTTGTTGTTAGTCATTCAGTTCTTTACACTATTTTGGGCTGAGCCGTGTATACGCTTGCCCCATGCTGGCCTGGTAACTTAGGGAGACGTTGCCCTCTTTTTGATTTTTTTAGAGGGATGAACAGTTACACAGCTGGTCAATTCACTCACCTGATACAACTGGTTGATTCACTCAACTGAACTACAACAAAGGCCACCGACTGGCCCCTTTCTGTTGAGATAAGGTCACCTTTCTTTGCAAGAGGTGTGGTCAGTCACACATCGCCCTTGCCCATCTCCTCTGAGCCTTCTTCCGTTATAGGAATTCACTCATCCGTCACAGAGACTGCTATGATTACTCTGCCCTCCTCACTAGTAACGATAATTCTAAATGAAACGGTTGATAAAAATAGACATCTGTATTACTTAGCACACCCTGATCAGCTTCCAATCGATATCCCTGAGTGTCTGAGTCAGCGATAACTCTACAGTCCTTCGGGTTGTGGATGTGGCCTGCTGACGCTTGTCACCAACACTGTATTATTCCCCATAAACTGGCTAGTAAGTCCTAGGAGTTTACCTTCCACCCTGGTTTCAGCAGCTCTAGCTGTATGTGATTACCTTCACCTGGACTGTCTTTGTTGCTGAGGAAATAGACCCATCTAATGTCACTCTTCCAAACCACTGTTGATGTCCACACAACGCTGAAGCGCTGCTTTTTATTCACTGATTGAAAAGGGATTTAGACAGGCAGCTCGGCTGTAGGTATCTACATGGTAAATGCCTGTGGTTGGGTGGAATCAATCCCACCCTGTCTGGCATGTCCTCAGTGTGATGTCCTTCCAGTGGTCCTTCTGCTCTCTGACATGAAAGATTGTCTCTTTCTGCCAGGGCAGGCAGCCGTACCACTTGTTCGGGCCAGTTTTCTCAGAGCCTTGGACCAGGGATACGCTAACCCCACAGCTTCAGCTGCACAGCACCCGAGGGGGCCTGATGTCAGCTGCTCGGTGCTGGGACAGACGCTGTGGACAAACCACAGGCTGGCTACGGCCACCGGGCACTGCTTGGGTGGGTCGCAGGTTTCTCTAGCTTTGTTGGCCAGGCCATCCTGGCCAGATCTTGTCAGTCAGTGGGTGGAGGAGTCCTTGCGGGCAGCCGTGGGGTGCTGGGAGCAGAAATGCCTGTTTCCTTCGCCGAGAGGGTGGCAGTTACCACTGTGAAATGGAAGGAGACAGCCTGTGGGGAGGCGGTGCTGAGACAGTGCTTGGTGGGGCAGTAGGGAAACAAGAGTGAAGCCCAGAGACGGTGTGTGAGGAGCCAGGAGGAAGGGGTAATCCCGCCGCCTTTCCTCTCCCTTTCCAGTTGCTCCCTGCTCCCGTAGTGGTGACCAGCCCGCAGCCCTGCAGCAGAAATTCATGGAGTGGCAGTGTGTCTCGGCGGTGCCGCAAGGCAAAGGTCAGTAGTGCCGGCAGGGGTGCGGGAGGTCTTTGGGACGAGGACAATGAATGCTGGGGTCTGCTACGACAGCAAGCAGCAGCGGGAGCATGCTCCGGAGAAGCAGAGTCCAGAGGAGAGAGGTGGGGAGAAAAAGGATTTCCTGCAAGCAGCTTAGGGGGAGGAGAGGGCCATGTTAATGATGTCCTGGAGGGCAGGGTGGCTGTGAACTCTGGCAAAACAAAAGGGAGAGCACACAGCCACACAGGGAAGGTTAGCGATGGAGCGATAATAAAAGTGCAGCTCTGGTCAGGGAAAGAAGCAATATTCCCAGTTCCCTGGGGCTAAAGGCCTAACGGAGACTGTACAAGGAGAGGTCAAACCGGATCACCAAAATACCTTTGTCTTTGTCAAGTCAAGACCTGAGATCGTGTTACAAGGATTACTATGGATTTGTGTAGACAAACCTCACTGGTCATACCCCAAAGCAAATGGAAGAAATATCTGTACTATCCTTGTTTATTCAAGCCCTTTCTGTCAGGAAAAGTGATCTAAAGAGAACATGAGCATTGTCCCTGCAGAACGGGGATCCTTGCAGTCACCATCTCTCTTGTTGTCAGCATTCATCTCGTGGTCTCTCCCCGCACAGGGCGAGGCTGGACATGCTGCCCAAAGGGCTGGAAACGCTTTCAAGGAAGCTGCTATTATCTGTCGGATGATAGGATGCGCTGGAATGAGAGTGTGCAGAACTGCACTGGGATGGGCTCCCACCTGGTGGTGATCAACACCGAAGCAGAGCAGGTACGTGCAGGGCTGAGAGAGGGGCACAGCAGCCAGAGACACAGTGCCAGGCCCTGGAGGGGACCCAGAGCCCCTCCTTGCTCCTGCAGGGGAGGGGGGATGTCCTTTCTGCATCCCTGCAGCACCGGCTCCCCTCTGCCACCAGCCTCACCCCACAGGGACTCCTGTGCCTCCCTCCGCTCAGTCCTGCACCTCATGGACATTGTACCCTCCCTGATTACCAGGTTTTCCTCACTGAAGAGGTACAACAATCTGGAGTAGGATTCAATTACTACATCGGTCTGCATGCACCGGTGGTGGACCAGTGGCAGTGGGTGGACCGGACTCCATATAATAAGACGGCAGCGTGAGTATCCCCGAATGGAGAGTGTTTAGTGCGGCTCCTGGTAGTGCACGAGAGTAGGAGAGATGTGAGGGTGTCTGTTGGTGCATGAGAGGGAGGTGAGACAAATCCTTGTGTGAGGATGATGATGGAGCAGGAGGGGGCTGTGTGGGACAGCAGGTTCACACCATCCATGCTGGTTAGTGGCTGTTAGTTAACTAGCTGTGACGTGGCCGTCAATGCTGCAGGCACAGAAGCAGCTGCATCTCGCCAGCAGGAACAACCCTTCAGAGATGACCAGCCTTGCCTGACCTCCATACTGCCCCCGCCATGCGCATGTGCATATATATGCACGGGCATGGCCAGTGCTGTGATGCTGTGGGAGAGATGGGGCACAGGAGAGATCTCCAGGGCTGTCCTTGCTGCGTCTCCTTCTGGAGGACAAACGTGCCCTGGAGGCAGGCACATGCCTCTGCTGGGTGTGCAGTGCGTGGGGTGAGCCGTGGTGAGCAGCTCCCCTCACCAGGACTGAGCAGGGCCCTGTTGTGTTGGCTGTAGGAAGAAGGCAGGTTTCCACATAAGACTGGTGCCAGTGGGACAGCAGAGTGGGAGGAAGGGTACTGCTTCTGTCCATGATGCAGCATCTGGAATTTTCCTCTCTCCCCTCCAAGCCTTGCATCCCGCTGTGGCCTTTTCCAGCAGTGCTCTACGGGGTACGATGGAGAGTAACATGTCTGTCTCTATCTCAGGTTCTGGCGGTCAGGGGAACCAAGTAATGTGTCTGTGGAGATGTGCGTTGTAATCTTTAGGATGTCAAACATACTCAATTGGAATGATATCCGATGCGAGCACCATTATCGAATTTGTGAAGCTGCAGCAGTAACTGTGTAATGAAGCAACCCTCATCCTGAGTAAAACTGAGGGATGAGCAGTGAGCTGGGAACAGCTCGGGGCTGTTTTGGAAGGGATGGGGGCCCTGGATCATGCATCTTCACTCTGCTGGGTGGGATGACGTGAGTGGAAGAAATATCACCTGTCCAGCATCCCCAGTGCACGTATCGGCTCAGGGAACACATGAAGGCTCAGAGTCATCAAAGCAGGTCCTGGACTCCTGTGTCCTTTTCTCCCTGAGTGGGTCCAGCAGCCACTGGCTGAAAAGAGGTTGAATTCTCCAGAAAGAAGACACAGGAATGGAAGACAAATGCTCAGAGCTGCAATTTCCTTTGTCTCCTTGAACAGAGCTTTCTGCTTTTTCCTGGGGCACACAGAGAATGTCCTCATCTTGCATTGGTTTTGCTGAATAAATACTGATTTCCTATACAAGGGAAAATACAATATTAGACCAATGAAAAAGTCTTTGTGCGTGCGCGCTCTCTCTCTCTTTTCCTCTCTAAGCTGCAGCTGTTTTGTATAAGCAGGATCAAAAGATGTTCCTGTGCCAGGATAGAGCCTAACGCAACTACTGCAGTACACGTTGCATCCACCCAGTGAGAGTAAACCCTCAGAGACAACCTGGCTACACAGTCCCATTGCACACAGCCAAAGCTCTGGAGGGGACTGTTGCACAGGAAACCAGCTCTAGAGATATAATTATGAGTATTTGTTTCCATGGCTGAAAGTCTTGCCCAGGAGAGTAACAGGAACATGTGCCAGGAGTCTGACCTGCACATGGCTGACCAAGTATGAGGAGAATCCTCTCTCTGTGTCCCAAAGAGAGGGGAGAATCTGTGCTAGAGACAAGGTGATCAAGAGATTTGCCTTCCTAAACCAATCAATGGGAGTTGTTCTGTGAACAGCAGTGGGTGGTGGCAGGAGCTGCTGAATCCCATAGCCCAGCAAAGGCAAGGCTGCTGCAGCTCCATGTCCCCAGCTCCAGCTGGTAGTGAGACTGAGCATGTATGTACAATATGTACATATACACATACACACAGAAGAAAAAGAATATGTACATATAAGCAGCCACACAGGTCAACACAGACAGAAAGCACTGACGTAAACACAAACACGTGTTGTAATCCACCGGAAGGCAGAAGTACACCAGAGCTGGCACAATCTTCCACAGGAATGACAGTCATTGTCTTCAAATTTCTGAAGCTGCAGCATCAACTGTCTGATGGAGGAAACCTCATCCCGAGTAACACTGAGAGACCAGCAGTGACCTGAGAAGAACACAGAGGATTTTTTTGCAATGGGTGTGAATGCTGGAGTCTGCATCTTCACTCTGTGGGGTGGGAATATGTGAGTGGAAGTGATATGGTCAGGCAGTTGGTGAGCACCAACTTTCTCGTCTCCAGGCTGAACAGTTCCAACTTCTCAGCCTCTCCTCATATGAAAGGTGTTCCAAAAGATGCTCCATTTGCCTTTCCAAGACATAGGAAACTTCCCTCAATTACTGCAGCCTGTCAAAGACACTGGCTTTGCAATGAGATTGTCCTTTTCCTGTAGCTTATTTGGACACATGGTTAGTGGTATGGTCAGCTGCCTGGGCAACAACCTGCAGAGAACAATCCAGCATTGTCCTTATGACTTTGGTGACTCTCCAGACAACAGGCCATATACCCTCTCTGTCCTTTTGGTAGCATTCACTCTGTGGCCTGCAATCTTATTCAGTGCAAGGCTGGATGTACTGCATGATGGGCTACAGATGCTTTCAAAAATGCTGCTGCTACATGTTGGCTGAACAGATGTCCTGAAATGAAAGCAAGGACACCAGCACAGGGCTGGGGTCCCACATGGTAGTGATTGATACAGAAGCAAATCAGGTAAGCAGGAGTCTTCCCATGGGAGTCTTCCAAGCAGATCCTCAAATCGGGCAGTGTCTGCTCTCCTGAAGCCTCTGGTTGTGATCCTGGGTTTTGCACTGCTCCCTCCTCACAAGATCCTGAACTCCAACATCTCATAGTCACCACAGCCAAGCCTGCCCCCAACCTTCACATCCCAAACCAGTTCTTCCTCATTTGTAAGTGTGAGATCCAGCAGAGCACGTCTCCTCATCAGGTTCTCCATAACCTGTGTCAGGAAGTTATTATCAACGCACTCCAGAAACCTCCTGGATTGCTTGTAGTTTGCTGCTGAAAACAAAGCTCGGAAACTGCTGCAAAAGCTGCTAAGCCTGCTGGCTGCCTCTGTTAGCTGCACTGTCATATGTACTGCTGGGGCTCGGGACTGTGGAGCTGGTCTTCAGTCCTTGGAAGTGCAAAGCAAACAGGCACATTGGCAAGAACTTCCTGTGGGATTAAGTCTTGCTTCCTGTATTGTCATAGCTGGTAGCTCTGTGTTTTCTGGCTTTCATTTTGTCAGTATTGCCTTCTAGACTGCTTGTCTTTATTTGTCTGTTGCAGATAAGTCTTCCCTTCAAATCATTCTGAATTCAAGAAAACTGGAAAGCAGAACTCCCCAGGGGATTCAAGTTGATGGAGAAACTGCCATCAACCCCTGAGACTGAGTTAACTAGATCCAACAAGTTCATTTCTGAACACGAGCACACTTGCTGTTCTTTGTTGGTGCTTGGAACCCTCTCATGCATTCTCCATCCTGCTTCAGCTGGCTGGTTGCTTCTAAAACCAGGCACCTTCAGTGCTCCCAACATGTGGTTTGCTGTGTTTCCAGCTCTTAAATAGGAGCTGCAACTAATTTCTCGTGTGGTATAATTTTGCAGAAAAGCTGATGAATTTTTATCTTCCAGCTTCTGGCTTTCAGCGTCTCAGATCCTGAGTACCTCTGAGGGAAGCTGCATTCTCTGTCTTCTCCTGCAACCTTGAGTCCTGCAAGACACCCTGTAACTGCAATATTTTCCTTAGTTCATGTCCCATTGATCTTGTCTGTATCCATGCTGTGCTTGTTGACTCTTGTCTATACTGCAAGGGTCTGTGAAAGTAGATTCAAGGTTCTCCAGTGCCTCTTCTCCTTATAACAAGGAGTGCACTTGTTATAAGCAAGTACCACTGTCTTCAGTGGCTCAGAGGCAGGAGTCCCTGGCAATTCTGCACTGCCAGCTGCCACCCTGTTGTCCCAGCACACGGATCTGACACATATATTTGTAAAGCGAAATAACCAAGGGTCACTTGTGAAGCTCTTAATGACTGAAGCAGGTAGAAAACGGCTGAGAATCTTTACTTACAGAACTGTGGAAAGACATACAGGAAGACTGAGATCATTGATACACGCTCTCCCCAAGCATGCGGCTGGTGTTTATGGAGCAGAAAAGAGAAATAAGTTCCTGCCATTTTGGAAATATAAGATATTTGCAATGGTTCCAGAGCCTTCTGCTGAGGAGGTGACCTTTCCCATCACTGGTCCCAGGTGCCTGGCACCAGGACTACTAAGGAGTTTCTGTGCAGGTCAGTGCAGAGTTTGGCTACCATCGCCACTTTGAGACCTTTATCCCAGAGTGGGACAGAGCTGTTAGTCACCTCAATGTTGTGAGGTCAGCTGTTGATTTGCTGGGAACAGTAGCTTGGTTTGTGATGCTGAAAAGAAAGTCGTTTGCTGTCTCTCTGCTTTAGACCCTGTGCACACACCAAAGTGCTTTCACGTGAAGGTGCTTGCACAGACCTTCATCTTGGTCAAATGGCCTGGACAGCAACAACTGCTAAAACAGGAATGTGAACGTAAACAGCTGTGTGAATTGAATACCTGAAACTGTGTGAGAGGGTATTTGCCCCAAACCCACTATTGTTAAACATGACCATCATCTGGCTTAATAGTAACCAGGAAGTTAGTGACAGACTTTTGAGACAGAGAAGAATGGGTCTGAAAAAAAGGTTTAGAATAAGCAAGAACATAGAGAAGAGAGAAAAGTGGGAAGGAAGTGGCAGCTGAAATTTGGTTTGACAGTTGCCCTGCAACTTTGCAACCTCTGTCTGTAACAGAGCATCCTCCCTGTTGGATGCTGTAGGTAGCCTGCATTCCTGGCAGTAAGGCGTGCAACATGTACAGACCCGCAACTTCAGTGTGCATATGTGTCCTTCTGCTTTCTCACTGGCCTGTGGGTTAGCAGACTGTAGGAAGTGTCGTGCATACACACAAACCTACACCTCCAGCAGGAAGTGCATGAGAACAGGGGAACCCCTGCTCCTAGAAAAGGGGATGTGTTCTTGCAGCCTGCACTTCCTGTGGCGGAGTGGGAGGCTGCACAAGTAATCATGTGAATGTGTGTGTATGCAGAGGTTGGAGCTTTTGGGGATTAGGTACATAAAGATGCTTAGAAATTTGTAGGTGTTTATTAATATTTTGTGTCTGGTATTGTGCTTTATCTGTTGGATTGCTGATATTGATCCTGAATATAATGGTCATGGTTTGTCAGTTAATTACATGTCATGAATAAATTGGTAAACTGCTTAGATCCATCCTGATAAGCTTTAAACCACATGAACTGAGCACATTTTCCTTCTGGCAGTTTTGCACCCTCTGCATTCTCCATACTCATCAGCTGAAGTCAGCTTCCCATCCATAAGTGCAAAAGCAAGTATATTTTAGAGCAATAAGAATACAATGCATTCTCATTTTTGGGCATCTGTGGTGCAATTCAGTTCTGTTCTCCAGCATGATGGCTGGGAACTTTTTAAAGTGTCACTTAAGAATCTCTCACTGCGCTGTAAATTGAGTAGCTAGTGCCTTCTAGTAGCTCATACCTTCTGCAACAATACCAGCAAGCACATGTATGGACCATCTTTCCAATGCAACAGAGCTGTTGGATGGTTTGACCCTGCCTGCAGCCTGTTGTGCATGAAAAAACATACCCAGAGGGTATTTTCTACATACAATTTAG
Organism: Mycteria americana; assembly: GCF_035582795.1. Lineage (NCBI taxonomy): Eukaryota > Metazoa > Chordata > Aves > Ciconiiformes > Ciconiidae > Mycteria > Mycteria americana. The sequence goes on from NC_134365.1 coordinate 85,437,997, forward strand.
GCTTGTCCTGATTTGTAACCAGTTTTGTGCCCTGTTCTTTTGAGACTTCAACTGATATGCTTGTGCTACTGCATTAGCTATCCCATTCCTTCCTCAGTGCATCCATGCATGCCTCTTCACAGGGAGAAACTAGCTGATGGAACACGGAAGAGCAAAGGCTGCATACCCACCCCAGTCCATTCACAGTACAATGACATCCAGTAGGGATTCTTTATCCTTAGGGACACTTTATCCTGCAGGGTCTTGAATCAAGTCGCCTTGAGCAGTGCTAGAACCACCATGTATGGCTGTGCCTTTCGTAGTCATGACCAACTAATACTTCATGATCTGTAATGCACAGGGATTCTGGCACCGTCTAGTGATCCCTTCTGACCTCCAGCTCCATAATGACAGGTCATATACAATCCCTCCACTCAAAGCTCCATCCTCTTTTTATGAGCAATTAGTTAAAAACAGTGTTGGCAAGTTCTTTGTTGTGCTCTGGGTTACTGGGCTCAGGTTTCACATGGGGACTTGCCCAGACTGAGTCACAGATATGCTCTCCTGCTGGTTTTTGACTCCCTTTTGCAGGATGTTGTAAGTGGGTTTAGCCCTTTGCTAGCAAATACCAACAGCGTAGGCATTTTCACACACATACTCACGCACCAGGGAAGAACAAACACCAGAGAGGTGAGGCCAGTAATGTGTCCTGTGAAACTGCTTGAATATGTTCAAAAGGAGGTTGTTTGAGCTGGAATGATACTACTCTTCATCTGTTTTCATTTGCCTCTGTGAGTTTCTGTGTTGCAATGAGCATCTTGTGAAATGTCCTGGCAGAGAAATGATGAAAATTCCCCCATGTCCATGTGCTGTGGGGAACACCCAGGACACGGCTTTTTCTGCACACTGGATTAGAGACTGTGAAGGCTCCTCACCAGTGTGGGAGCTGCCCTAGTGCAGCCTTCTGTGCAGGAGGAAGGCTGTATTCGTGGCCATATTGGTAACGTGGACTCTTGGTGGAGAAGAGTGATACTGTGGTAGAGATAATGAATCGCCGAGGGAGAGTCAGTCCTGGAACTGCAGGTAACCACAAAGCCTTCCTTTCTGTCCTCCTGTAGAAGAAGGAAGAGGTGGGGAAAACACAGGGCTGGGATAGATAATGGGCATGGTACAGGCTTATACCAGGAGAAGGGGCTTAGGACAAGAGCAAAGCAACAGATGAGGGAACTGGGGAGTGCCCAAGCTGAGAGAATGACCTTTTTTCCCAGAGCCAGGGGGAATGAAAGTCCAGGCAGACTATGGTCTGCCATCCCCTTCAGTGGGTTTTCTGTAAATGGTGGGACTGAAGAGTGCTATCCTACTATCGTTGTCCAGGTAAAACTATCTGCATCAACCTAAGCACAAGTCACTGCTCCCATCTCTGGTGTCTTTAAGGAGAACCAAGCCAGGGCTCTCCCAAGAGCTTCGAAGTGCCCATTCTCCCTGTGGAAACAATCTCTTCTGTGTGTCTGCCTCTGGAAACACTGAGCTGGACAGTCACTCCTTTGAGTGACTATATGCTATTGCATAAAAGGGCTTGGGAGACAGAGCCAAAATAAAGGTAGCTGAGAGATAGAAGCTCTAAAGAGAGATGAAGAGGAGGGAGGTACGGAAAGAGCATTGAATGAAAGGCAGGGGTAATGGAGGGCAACAAGGACGATGTGTTGAGGAGAAAGGAGGTGTGACAGGACAAAGAAAGGGGGAGTGCAGTTTGGGGAGAGCACAGGCAGGGCTTGTGACAAAAAGTGAAATAAAAGAGCAGCTTCAGGGCAGCCCTCATGTTGCCCTACTCTGTGGGTCTGACCCACTGCTAATGACAGGCAGTAGGACCTGGTTACAGCAGGACCTGGTTACAGCACCTGTGGGGCTCCCCAGTCCTTGGAACAAAGGTACCACCACGCTGTTGGGGTGCAGAGCCACCTGGGTTATCCTGCCCCCGACTCTGGGCTGGGGGATTCCCACTCTTGCCTTATGTTTTTCAGCCCCAGCAGAAGAGAGAAGCTACTCCTGGCTGAACCCCTGGATCTTCCTTGTTTCTGTCCTTGCCATCAAAACTGCCTTTGTAACCATCTACCTTGGTGGGTTCCAGGACCTCTTAATTCCCCTGGGATGAAGGGAGCAGTTGACTGCCTTTTGTCAGATGGAAAAACTCCCTAGTCTCTCTGCCAGCAGGCAAATGCCCTTCGCCAAAACAGCCTATTCTGCTGCCCCTCTCCTGCCCCACTGCCTGGACCGACCAAAAGGGAAATCCTTTGCCTGTACTGTCCTGGAGTATCATATTGCTCTGTGATGACTCTTCTCTACTTCTTCTTAACTCCCTTGGGTGAGGCCTCAATGCTCAACAGTTCTACCCCTTCTTGATAAGGGTGAAAGTGGTGCTCTAAAGCTGCAATGGCCAGGAAGATTAAAAGGGAATATATATTAATATTCCACCTTTATTAACCTTATCCCATGACTTCTTTGACCCTTTCCTGACACCATCCTCAAAGGACGTCTAAGCTGTTTTTGTTATCTGGGAAAATGAGTCTCTCAGCCAGCAGAGGTGAGAGGAGCTCATCCAATTAATGCCTCTTCAAAGGAGGGAGTGACCAGTAGTGGGAGAAATGGCCTGCCGTTTCTCATCTCCTTGTTCAATACAGGTTTCAGAGCTTAGCGTAACAGAGTCTCTGTGGGGCTCTAAGCCAGAAGGTGGAGGATAGGGCAGGTTGCTCATGAATGAAGAGGAAAGGATGACAGTAGCACTATCATCTTTCTCTTTCCTCTCTTCCCAGTTGTTTTCCTTCATGGAAGCTATGGCCAGTACAAGACTCTGCTCCAGAACACTACAGAGTGGCACTGCATCGCCAACGTATCTGCAGGCAAAAGTGAGTGATGCTAAGAGCCTCATAAGCAACACTAAGAACCTCACCAAAATTTACTCTGGTGTCAGTCAGCCTTTGAGGTTGGGAATGTGATTGTCAGCCAGAGCTGGATTGTTTTGAGGAAGGAAGCTGGAGAATTGAGGAAAGAAAATGCTGCATTGCACAATTTTACTTAGGATGCTATGAAAACATGTCTGGGCCAGTGGAAGAGGGTGGGTTGTTCCAGAACTACCTTTGACCACCCAGACCTACCCCTCCCACTGGCCCTCACACAACTCCTCAACTGCTAGTCCAGTTCAGTAATCTAGCTGAAAATGCTTCATCCTTTTGTAAGGGCTGGCTCACGGTCAGTGCGAGGGACAGAGGTAGGAGTGGTAGGAGGATGTTGTTATGCAGTTTAGAGTAGCTGGAGAGCTGGGCTGCAATCACACATGAAGTGACGGCAATGGCAAGTGCTAGAATTCCTGCAGTGCAAATTCCCAAACTCAGTTCAGAGATCTGTTCTCACTTGTGCCCTGCATTCAGAAACAGTTTGCACAGAGGCTAACCCCTACACATTGAGTACATCTGAGCTAGCAGTTCAGACTCCCTTTACAGTCCATGATAAAAAGGTGTTTGCAGGTATAAAATAGGCATGGTCCACCTATTCTTATGGTGGACATCTATGGAAGGCCAGACAAGCTGTGTTCTACACGTGCTCAATTTGCTGTTCCCTGTAAAAAAAACCTGCCTAGCCCCATGAGGCACAAGCACGTCCATCAAACAGCAGACAGACTCTCCCAACCAAAACACTTAAGAATTCAGAAGAAATTGTCCAGCATTGCTTGGTCATGTGGGAAAACTTTAGCTTTCATTGTGGAGTTAGGAATGGATGGAAAAGTTTTGCAGAGTACATGATGGCTACAGGCCATCCTCGAGCTCTTCAGTGAAAGGTCAGGGTGGGCAGCACAGAGACAGAGAGCTCCAAGTTCCTTAGACTGCTTGAACTTGATTTTGCATGTGTTCTGATGCTCTCTAGTGTCACGGTCTCTCTTTCTACAAAGGTACATAATGGTGCACCTTGAGTGGATCTAATATATAAGAGCAGGTAGGTTAGCAAAATTTTTGCTAGCTGTTCCACTCACTGGACTCTACCCCATTCATTTGGTGCCATGAATGGGATGTGAGATTCTGTGCTGTGAAGATAGCTCTTGAAGGGCACAGGGTTATCTGGGTCCACCTTGTAGTATGAATAGGATGTGCTTGCTTGCTGTGGGTGGGCTGGAGCATTGGCAGGGCATTGTCACCACATGCGACCCCCTGAAGAGCTCCTGGCTGGGAAACCCAAGAAGAGTCCTTATGAGGTCTGATATTCAGAGCAAGCATCTAAGCTAGCACATACAAGGGAGTATTTGTTTGTTGACTTTATTAGATGAACTTTTCAGCCTGATATATTCTATACAGAGATATATTCAGAGTATAATATATACAGCTCCCAGATATAGATATATATAGCCTCAAAGCATGTAGCCTCATGCTTTGAGATAATATATCTGTGTTTTTTTTAAGCCATCATGTGACTTTCTGGCTATAAGTCAGATCTCTAGGAAAACCTGGCTAGTGTAAGGAACTGCTGAGCAGTTTACTGTACATGTCTGTCAGTCTGCATGAGTTGAGAGCTAAACACTTGGACAACACTTTTCTGATGGAAGTGTTCCCAGAAGAGCACGAGCCAACTACTTCCCATCTCACTTCCTCAGGAAGGGTAAGGCAGAAACTGTGTCTCCCAGCAAACAGGGGTTGCATGGACATGGCAGAACAGATAGAGAAAGGGAAAGGCACTCAGGCAGGGGCCTTGTGACAGGAGCCTGTTAGGCTGTTGACAGCTTTACTTGTGGAGCATGGAAGAGAGAGTTTACATCTGTCCGGATTAGAAGTGTGGTTCAAACCCCTCCCCAAACACTGGGACCCTACATTGAGCTCACTAAGATGAAGGACAGCGCATCTCGTTCAAAAGCAAGATTCTTTTTTTCCCCCCACAGAGGAGAGCTGGACATGCTGCCCAAAGGGCTGGAAACGCTTTCAAGGAAGCTGCTATTATCTGTCGGATGATAGGATGCCCTGGGCTGAGAGTGTGCAGAACTGCACTGGGATGGGTTCCCACCTGGTGGTGATCAACACCGAAGCAGAGCAGGTACGTGCAGGGCTGAGAGAGGGGCACAGCAGCCAGAGACACAGTGCCAGGCCCTGGGGGGGACCCAGAGCCCCTCCTTGCTCCTGCAGGGGAGGGGGGATGTCCTTTCTGCATCCCTGCAGCACCGGCTCCCCTCTGCCACCAGCCTCACCCCACAGGGACTCCTGTGCCTCCCTCCGCTCAGTCCTGCACCTCATGGACATTGTGCTTTTTCCAGGAGTTCCTCTTCAACTTGGCAAAAGGAGTATTTACTAACGCCTATGAAACAAAATACTACATAGGCTTAACTGCTTATGAAAATGGGCGATGGCAGTGGGTGGATCAGACTCCATATAAGAAGGCAGCCACGTGAGTATCCCAGGGGAGTGAGGAAGGTCCTGTAATTCACATCCTTCAGTCCAAGTGATCAATACACTGTGTAAGGCAGGTATGTGTCATAGAGGGGTCTCTGTCTCTAACTGCACTCTAAGTCAGAAAACTTGACTAGTTTCCTAGTCAAAAACATAGTAGAGATCACAGAAGTAAAAACCTGTAGTATACTCTCACAAATTAAAAATACATATATATATATATACAAAAAACGATCACTGCCTTTAAAAATTTAAATTCATAGAAAGTCTTCAATGACATGGCAGAGCTTTGTCTTTGAAGAAAGTCTTTGCCTTGCCAGAGCTCCTGATCTCTGTTACAGTAATCTTCCCCTTTCTCTTCCACAACTGTTTGAGGTGATTTCACTCCCACTGTCATGCATGCCAGTGCATTCCCAATAGAGGAACTTTCTTTTACAGGTTCTGGAAACCCGGGGAACCCAATTTACTCTTTGCAGAAAAATGTGCTGCAATTCATGTCAAAGGAAACACAGACTCCAGCACTTACAGTAACTGGAATAACATCCTTTGCTTCACAAGTTGCTATCGAATTTGTGAACTGGCAGTCAAATTTGTCTGAGGAAGGAAACTCCACTTTGGATGAAGGACCTGAAGGAGTATCCTTGAGAAAGGGCAGCTCATGAAAGAGCTGATGAAAAGCTGGTCTGAACCCACACAAATGCTTTATCTTGCAATGTAGGATGAGCAAGCCTGGCACAGAATCCCAGCTCTGAAGGACCTCCATTCTCAGCCTGTGCCCCTGCATCTCTTTCCAAGCTGAAGATCAGTCCTGGGTGAAATCTCTCAGGCTGATGTCAAGGACCTACTGTCCCCTTTTCACTTTCCTCCTTCGTAGGTGGGTGCCCTGATCCTCCAGTACTTTCCTTGACTCCTTGTCCAGTTGATATGTCAATGATGCAGAAAATGCCCTCTCTCTGTTTCATGAAAGGATACGGGTCCTACAAATCACTGGAGCAGAATTTGAAAGAAGAGCATTCAGTGGAGTGTGCTTGGCCCACCCCTGAAGGGAACAATTATTCATGGCTTACCTTTAATGTTTCCTTCTTCCTTCAGAATATTCTGTGTTGAAAAGTTAAAACAACATATAAATAAATGTTAATTCTGCTCTTTGCATGAGGCTGTCTTCTGAGAGACAAGTCCCAGCCCCTCGCCAACCCACCCTCTCTGCATGGTAGATTTAACTTTTCAGTGTGTTTGGCACCTGCAGGTGAGAATATTACTGTGAGTGTGCTGAACTGGCCAGGAACAGGAACAACCTAGTGTTCATCTGCAGAGCATCTCCAAACATGTGAGAAAGGCTGTCAACGCTTTTGGAGAATCACGTGTGAGGGAAGCAACAGAGCAGGCTGTCTAATAGTCAATGCCAACAACTGTTTGCCCAGGATGTAGCAGAAAGGAGGTGAATTTTGGAGATCCTGCTGAGACATGTGGCGGGATTAAGCATGGCAATGAAGGGGAGAGAAAGCAATCAAATATCACATGAAGGATAAAAGTCTCCCCAGGAGGGATTTCTAATATGAGAAAAGGGTAGAAGACCCCTATCAGAGGCATCATTGCAAATCAGACACACAGAATTCTTGAGCAAGTGCTCTGCTTCCCCCAAATTCCCCAAACTTCTGTCTGTATATTCCTCTCCTTTCATCAATGATATCCATACTCCCTGAAGAGCTGGAAGTTTCCAGTTTGGGACTAAAAATACACCCTGAAAAATCAGTTCTGGGTGATTTTTCTTTTTTATTCATCAAAAATCTGAGCACAATTTTGTGCCATTTCCACCTGAAGCAATGTATTTGCCAGGTTTCTCTTTTAGCCATTGGACCAAAAGCTTGGCTGTTGCAAGGTCTTGGTCTCTTATTTTCTAGAGTTGCCGGGATCTTTTCACAACGGAGAAAACTTTGTTGTCCTGTTCAACAAGACAGCAAACAAAAACATTGCAATGGACTTCTCTTTTCCATTTCCCCCAGCTCAGTTCTGGAAACCACAGCAGCAGGGTTTTGAGGAAGAAAATGGAGCAGATAAGACACACAGAGAGTGACCAGTGTTTTACAGGAGGTTTTAGAGGCAGCTGCAGTTCTGGCTGCTGGGAGGTGATGTGGGACAGAGCAAGCCTTGCACTTGGTTTGCAAGAAAATGTAACTTGCTAGAAACTGTCTCCGTGCCCCAAATTTGGAATGCAAAGTTTTTCTTGAGATGTTTTAACAAAAGAAGGATCTTGGGAGATGATACTGGGTTTGCCTACAGAAGTGCTGAAGGGAAGTTCCTGATCCCATCTCCCTGCAAATACACACACATACATATACATGCATACACAAGTACAAACCCATTCTTTTACATTAGTTGTATAATACAGCAAATGAAGGTAGAGAGAAGAATTGGTCCCTGTCCCTGCTTTGTGCAGCCACTGTTGAAGGGTAAGTGGTAAAACTCTGAGCAAGTGTTTCAGCCATGTGTCTCAGTAAAGTCAATGCCCTTGAGTAGTCAACCCCAAAAGCCGCACTCGGTTTAGGTAGCGATGGACTCTGTACACAGTAAGTGTTGGCACAGATGTAGAGTAGTGCAAAAGCCTTCCTCTTAATGTATTGCTCTTTGATACTGATTTATCTGAAAGAGGTACCTTTCTTCAACATATGAGAAACAGGCATTATGTCTCAAGTCTGCCTTGGTTCAGGAGGCAGTAGATGTCATAACAAGAGGCAGAGGTAGGGATATACAGTCAGGTATAGCACTTTTAGAAAGCTTCAGAAGAACAATCCCTGCATATTTGTCGTGGATGGAGTGATGCACTTCACTAGTAAGAGAGAAGCAAAAAATAGACTTTATTGATATAAAACAGTGAGTTAACAAGGTTCAATGGTAAATGTGATAGTGGTTTAACAAGATTCGATGGCAAGGTACACTTGATTATTTACTGCATAGAGGACAAGGTCAGACAAAACTGTCGGGGAGACCCTCCCGTTGAGTCATGAGGTTCGGAAAAGATCCCCTTGCTTTCTAAACTCCTTCTCAGAGAGGAGTCTAGGTGTGGCTAGATCCAGTCCTAGTCCCAGACTTGGTCAAGGGTTTATGTCTAAAGGATTATATGTGTGCAATCAATCCTTTATATCACTTAGCTAAGATTGCAAAGTTTAGCATGCTATTAGTCACTTACCAAGGATCTGTTGCAGCAAGGAATCTCTCAACCTCGAGGAGTAACCTTGAGGGAGATCCTACTCAAGGGGAGATCCTGGCTTGCAGCCCACTGCTCTGCAGGAGAGCTCCAAGGGCTCTTGGGCTGCTCACAATTTATGAGGGTAAGATGATTTACCCATAGTCATATTTGCATACCGACCACAGATTTTAGTTTCTTTGCTGTGGTTAGGTGGGTGCATCGCACAATAGCCCTTGACTATTGTGTTGTTATCTGTCTCCTGAATCCACTTTGAGCTGGATGCAGCCATCATGACCAGATGCATCCATTACGATGGTCACTGGTGGTTATCGCTGAGCAGGGTTACAGGAGATAAAGGCTGGTGAGGGGAGTGAACAGTGGTGGAGGGGAGAAGCACACCATCACAATATTGAACTAGGAAGCTGGGTGGAAAGGACAAAAAGTTTATCAGATTAGCATACTTCATGATGGCATCTGTAGTCCTTGTTTTCAGGTGGGCATCCTGGCCACATTCCAGCTGCCTGTCAGAACAAGACCTGGATGCTCACCGCTCCTTGGCACATTAACTTTTCCTTTGGAAAGGAATGCAGGTCTGAGGATAGGGAAGGAGCCACAGTGACTTTCACTTCTGAGGATACAGACACTGAAGACATGGTCTGACTGCAGCAAAAACCAGCTTCTGGTTTTCCTCAAGAAACTCTGCGATGTCTTCGAGATGCTGTCATCAGCTGTAAAAAACATCAGAAGAGCCATATTGGAAGGACAGCCTGGGAATATACCTCATTCTCCTGCATATTGCTTCTTTCTGCAGAGGAGAGCACAGCCAGTTCTTCCCGCTCCCTCAATCCTACTCTGCAAGTCTCTTAGAAATTTCCCAGTGGGAATCTTGTTGTGGGGCAGGTGGTGGTGTGCCCTGCTGGTTTTGTCCCACCTGCTCAGATAGCAGCCTAGGTAGAAAGGGAGGTTGGTTTCATTTCTGCTGCTGGCAAGCACTATGTCCATCAGCAAGAGACGGAAAGAAAATGCCAGGCATCACTGGGGAGAGAGAGAGAAGCAAGAGTAGAAAAGAATGACTGATACACCAGGTGGTTGTGCTGCCACTCAGACGGTGCTTGACAGACTGGAGAAATGTGCAGAGAGGAATCTCACAAAGTTCCACAAAGGGAAATGCAAAGTCCTGCACTTTGTGAGGAATAAGCCCATGCACCAGTATGCACTGGGGGCCAACTGTCTGGAAAGCAGCTTTGCAGAGAAGGACTTGGAGTTCCTGGTTGACAACAAGCTGTCCCCACAAGGAAGGCCAACAGCATCCTGGATTACATTAGGAAGAGTGTTGCCAGTAGGTTGAGGGGAAGAATCTTTCTCTACTCAGCACTGGTGAGGCCACATCTGGAGTGCTAGGTCCAGGTCTGGGTTCTCCAGTACAAGACATGGACTTACTGGAGCAAGTCCAGTGAAAGGCCATGAAGATGCCTAAGATACTGCAGCATTTCAAATATGAGCAGAGGCTGAGAGAGCTGGCATTGTTTAGCCTGGAAAAGGAAAGGCTCAGGTGGATTTTACCAATGTGTAAAAACATCTGACTGGGGGGTGTAAAGAAGATGGATCCAAGCTCTTTTCAGTGGTGCCCAGTGACCCAACAAGAGGCAATGGGCACAAACTGAAACACAGGAAATCGTCTCCTAATTCCACAAACTTCTTCCACCAAGTTAGGAATACAGAGACAGAGCAGACAATTTTCTATCCCTTCTTTCTCTTAATCTTCTTTCTGCTGCCTGTGGAATTCATTTTACTAATGAAATGCAACTACAAACATCTGGTCAACGAGGTGAGAGAACATTACAACTTAGATGCGATGTGTATTGTGGCAGATGTTGTAGTTTCTGGCCAAGCAGTACTAGACCTTGCCTTTCAGGTGAGTTTCAATGTCAGAGAATGATTAGTGAGGCAGCATGTGGGCCTCCTCTTCTGCACCTTGCTTATGTACTCCAGTATACTGCTGCATACAATCCCTTCCATAAGGACTTGTGAGACAGCCAATTTTCACCACCACCAATTTCTAGGCACCTACTCAGATTCAACCACTGGCTCTACCTAGAAAGAATCAGTGTGGTCAAAGCGACCCCAGTAAGTCTGCTGCAGAAATGGCAGCAATGCAGAACATATCCCATAAGCAATGGAACACAGAAAACTCAGGAGGTCAGTGTTTGTGCCTGTACTGTGAAGCTAAAGAGAGATCTAGCTCTACAAACACTATGGCTACTTCTCACAGCCTAAGCACATAAACCTTTGGTGGAAGTAGCAGGGGTGCACAGGAGAGAATTAACACTGCCAGGGTAATATGCCATAGGATAGACTGCGTACAAGCACTCAAAAATGTAAACTCTACCTCCAAGCCTTTTGAGCATAAATGATGTGTAAAGAAATGAATTTTTCAGAAACTTGTACTTAACCTCTAGCAGCTGGGTAGTAAGCTAGAGGAAGAGCAAAATCCCACTGAAGAAAGAAGGTTACTTGGAGTTACTGGACATCTTCCTCCCAACCTCCACAGGAGTATTGCAGAGTATTTTGAATGTTTGAAGAGAATAAAAGTAGTTGTGCTCTGTATTAGGGATCCCATTTCCTGTTCTATAGTTATGAATCACACCAGCCAGGAGGCAGACCCTAACTTTGCAGAGGTCAATGCTGAAAGAAGGTTGTAACGAGGTAGGCGTCAGTCTCTTCTCCCAAGTAGCAAGTGACAGGATGAGAGGAAATGGCTTCAAGTTGTGCTAGGGGAGGTTTAGACTGCATATTAGGAAAAATTCTTCACTGAAAGGGTTATCAAGCATTGGAACAGGCTGCCTAGGGAAGTGGTTGAGTGACCATCCCTGGAGGTATTTAAAAGACGTGGAGACGTGGTGCTTGGGACATGGTTTAGTGGCAGACTTGGCAGTGTTAGGTTAATGGTTGGACTTGATGACCTTAAGGGTCTTTTCCAACCTAAATAATTCTATGATTCTATGATTTAGGCCACTCTTCCAAGGTGTGGGTGGTGGCAGGCACTGTGACATGCCATAACGCCAAAGCAAAGGGCAGAGGCAGCTAGTTCTTTGTTTTCTGCTGGTGAAGAGTGCTTTGAAAACAGAAGTTCAAGGAACCACAATTGGAACTCATCAGTAAGGTCTGCAAAAACTATAGTTGGTGCAGAAAAGACGCCAGTGAGGATGTGATAGTGTTGTAGTAGTCATTTTCTAGCCCAAACGGAATCCAAGACATACCATTAGTAGCAAGGTTTGTTGAAGCCTTAGGCCGCAAGCTGTGAACTTTCACCCAAAACCACTGACTGCACTGAACTTTTACTTGGCTACATGAAGGAAGGCTCCTGAAACTGGTGCAAACCAGAAAGATAAGGAAGCTTCAACCTTAGCAGAAGCTGCAACCTTAGAGATAAGAGAAGAATCGGCCCACCTAGAGACAATGAAAGGGCCCAATGAAGAACGGGAAGACCCCAGACCCTAATACTACTATTGGTCTGAACTGTCTCCTGAGGGGAGTTTAAATTGTAAGGGTATAATTGCCCAGGGATTTCTTTGTTCTGGGTCCCCCTCCGGAGGCACACAGCTCGAGCTGTTTTCACCTCTGTACCAATCAATAAATTCGTCTGGCATTAATGTCGTATCGACATTTAATTAATAAATGTCGTATCGGAGACTCTGCTTTGGGAAACCTCGCGTCGAGCCAGAGGGGAGAGAAAGCGCCCGAGAGTGAGTGTGTGTGTGAGCGAGGAGTCGAAAAGGGGCACCCGTCGGCTCAGTGGAGCTGCCCACTGCGAAGGGACTCAGGTCCTAGCGGTTAAAGTCCTGGGTGGTGTGTGTGCGACTCCCTGAATGGTGTGTGTGTGCTCGGGCAGCGGCTTCTCCTTTAACAGTAGCTCTAATTCAGACCTTAGACAGACAGACAAAGGTGAATTGAAGCTGTTACAGGAATCGTGAGGGTGGTTTAACTCCTCTGGGAGTGCTGTACAAAAAGAGGTCTGAGTTTCCATGGACCAGCCTGCTGCATCTTGGACTTCTAGGACTGACAGTCCCTCACCTTGGCTTCATGTCTAAGAGGGTTGTGAGGAAAACATTCATAAATAAGAACAGAGGTCTCTGTCCATCCAGGATTTCAAGGTCTTCGACACTATGACAAACACAAGAAACACTGAGTGTCATGTTAAAGTCATGAAGCTGAAAGATCAAAAACCTCAGATGAAAAAGGAGCAGAAGTTGCTGTGATGGCCCTCGAGGCCAATTGTTGGTCCCTGAGAGGGTGACAAGGCTAATGTGAGGTGGGGTCAGCTCCAACTCTGAGAAATCAGCAGCACAGCAACCTGTGGCTCACAGCAGAACCTGGTCGAGCAGAGCCAGCCTGGCTGCACTTGCCCGAGGGACAGACTCTGTTTCTCAGGGAAAATACACTGAATTACCCAATGAGGCAAATAAGCCCACTAACCCCTTCAGGTGGAACCTGTTGGGAGTTGCCAAATCCAGTAGCCTGAGAGAGGTGAGGCTGCTACAGCTCTGTTTCCCCTGTTCCAGCCAGTAATGAGGTTGAATATTTATTTCCAGTAAGCAAACACACAAACACACATATACAATACACACTCACATGCAGACTCAGCCAGTCACACAGGCATAATAGCATACAAATAGACAGCACAGGCAGAAACACTCAGCACTCATGCAAGCACAAAGAGCACCAGAGGCCTCATCCTGTTATCAGCTCTTTGGCTGATCAGGATGTAGGTCCATCGGTGTGTAGTTACACAACAGGGATCCCCCAGTAACTGGCCTTAGACACTCAGTCTACCCATAGCTGTCCCTTGGATCCTATTGTCTTCAGTTGCCTCATGCACAGACACACTCATGCAAATAGGTCTTTCAGTCAACCCCAAGACCTTACCAGGAGTTGGCATAGACCTCCTGGTCCCTCCAGTAGTCAAATCACAGACCCTCAAGTCTCCCCAGTACCTGGTCCAAACTTATGGCTGCCTTGATTCCAGAATGCCAAGTGGCTTACCCCACTCACTAGCTGATCCAGCTTGGTATTAGACAGGGTTCATGCTCTGACATACATACCTACACAACACGTACCTGTTCCAGTCTCTCCAGTTCGTAGCACCCCAGACACACAAGCCCCTATAGTTCTTGGTCCCCACTCCGGTTGCTGAGACCCTGAGACCCTCATTCTCTCACTCCCATTGTTTGTACCAAGGATGCATGGACAGCTATGAACCGTGGTTAGACCACAGCCCCTAGCACATCAACTCTCACCCTCTTCCTTCTCTGCAGTTACTGGCATCACACATACATGGACCCCTATGACCCCTAGTCCCACTTGTCATTGGCATTTAGAACAAGACAGAGTCCTGTCACCCAGGAAAACAGTCAGAAATGAAGTTGGATAAGACGACAGGATGGACTGCAGTGATCAGGCACAGGATGTGGCCGGACAAGTGTACTGACAAGCAACCTGTTTACATGGGACTGGTCCCTCTTATCCCCTTTTCCCTCTCTTTTCCCACACTTCTTCTTCCCCGAAACACCTTGATCCTTCCCTTCCCCCACCTTTGGTTCCTCACCTCAACATCCCATAAAAAGTCTCACACAATCCCAAAATGCTCTTCCCAGCATCCCATAGTGTGTCATATATCCCTGTAGGCAGTAAAGCCCCTCAGTCTGCCAGGTGGTGTGGAGACCCTCTCCCATTGAGTCATCTTGATGGGTTTCACACCTGGTCCATGGGCTGATCATTGTCCTGTGATAGCCTTAGGAGGAACCAGATGAGTGTACTCTGTTTCTCTGATTAGGTTACTGCAATTCCCCAACCTGTGTGCCTCTCTGTGTTTGGGGAGAAGATCCTCTAAGCACATAACCAAACTGAATCCTAAGATGTAGTGGATTCAAAGCTTTCGAATTTTAGGTGTGGTTACCAAAAGCACAGTGCATTTGGAAGCAGGAAGCTACCAATCAGAAAGGCATTTTCCTTACACTTGCTAGACATCTTTAACAGGAACCACAGAAGAAATCACGTTATACTGGGGGAGCTGGCAGCTACTTCAAGAGTTAGGATGTTGATGAGCAAGCCAATAAGTGAGAAACCTGAAACCTGCTGGTGCCTGCAAACTACAGGATCTCAAGTGCACAGTGGCCAGTGTGATAATCATCACCACTCCAGAGCAGATACCGCTGGTGCCTGTTACCCTCAGGTGAATCAAGCAAAGAACAGACTCGGGGACAAACCCTGGGACAAGTGACTACAATGCTGCTTTGCAGGGGTAAGCTTGGCCCTCATAAAACTTCCTGAAGAGAGGAGGAAACTCCTTGTCCAACAGTGGGTCTCCAGGGGAGGCATATTAACTCTAGGGCTAGTTGTATGACATAGGGGGAAAGAGGTAAATTGTGCTGTTCTGCTCACAGCTAGAGCATTTGGCTTAGCCAGAGTCAGAGGGGAATGGGAGGAGTCTGAGGCAAAGTAAGAAAAACACTGAAAAGTCTGTTAAGTAGGACCTGTGAGGAAAGATGAGGCTTGGCACTGGGAAAAAGCAGTTAGAAGAGGGGAGGAGAGAAACATCTTAGCCACAAAGAGGCTGTGAAGAATGCAGTAGTTATGTTCCCACCAGAAGACACTGGAGGACATTAACTCAAGTGGCAGCAGAGAAGGATTTTGTTCTACATGAGATACACCACTGTCCTGTGAAGCTGGAGAGGACTGGAGCACCAGGAAGAGGAAGGAAGGCAATTTCCAGCACTGCATTTCTCCAGTTCCCTGATACCACCACAAGTCTCTGCTGACCACTACTTTCTGACAGCTATCTGTGATACCGCTTCGTGTTGGCTTGTGTTATTGACAGTATCCTGTGGAATTAAGTCAAATCCCTACACGTGTCAATACTACACCAGTGGAAATAGCCCATCAACCAGTGGGGGTGGCTAGTTTCCAAAAAAGGACCCCTGAATCTTCCCACCTGTCAGATTACATGGTTGAACAGCATCAGGCAGTTATGAACCCCAGGAACCTCATCACTGAAAATGGATCAGGGGTACAGGTGTCCAAGGCAGCTCCTAGGCAGACATGGGGGTCTGGGAGACAGCTACGGGGAAGACTGGAAGTCTTGACCAGCTACGGGAGAGACCTTTTTCTCTTTGTGTCTGGCATGAGACAATATAGGGGAGGCCAGGGGGTTTAGGGGCCAGCTATGTGTAGACTGAATGACTAAGCCTTGCTACTGGTGGGGTCCATATTACATATGTGTAAACATATTTTTTTCTGCTCGCAGACTTTCATCCTGCTAGCAGCCAGAGAGGGGAACAGGATCAGGCTGGTTATGCTGTTTGTGTTTACGTCAGTGCTTTCTGTCTGTGTTGACCTGTGTGGCTGCTTATATGTACATATTCTTTTTCTTCTATGTGTATGTGTATATGTACATATTGTACATACATGCTCAGTCTCACTACCAGCTGGAGCTGGGGACATGGAGCTGCAGCAGCCTTGCCTTTGCTGGGCTATGGGATTCAGCAGCTCCTGCCACCACCCACTGCTGTTCACAGAACAACTCCCATTGATTGGTTTAGGAAGGCAAATCTCTTGATCACCTTGTCTCTAGCACAGATTCTCCCCTCTCTTTGGGACACAGAGAGAGGATTCTCCTCATACTTGGTCAGCCATGTGCAGGTCAGACTCCTGGCACATGTTCCTGTTACTCTCCTGGGCAAGACTTTCAGCCATGGAAACAAATACTCATAATTATATCTCTAGAGCTGGTTTCCTGTGCAACAGTCCCCTCCAGAGCTTTGGCTGTGTGCAATGGGACTGCGTAGCCAGGTTGTCTCTGAGCGTTTACTCTCACTGGGTGGATGCAACGTGTACTGCAGTAGTTGCGTCAGGCTCTATCCTGGCACAGGAACATCTTTTGATCCTGCTTATACAAAACAGCTGCAGCTTAGAGAGGAAAAGAGAGAGAGAGCGCGCATGCACAGAGACTTTTTCATTGGTCTAATATTGTATTTTCCCTTGTATAGGAAATCAGTATTTATTCAGCAAAACCAATGCAAGAAGAGGACATTCTCTGTGTGCCCCAGGAAAAAGCAGAAAGCTCTGTTCAAGGAGACAAAGGAAATTGCAGCTCTGAGCATTTGTCTTCCATTCCTGTGTCTTCTTTCTGGAGAATTCAACCTCTTTTCAGCCAGTGGCTGCTGGACCCACTCAGGGACAAAAGGACACAAGAGCCCAGGATTCACTCGGGATGACGGTCGCTCCATCACACAGTTACTGCTGCAGCTTCACAAATTCGATAATGGTGCTCGCATCGGATATCATTCCAATTCTGTATGTTTGACATCCTAAAGATTACAACGCACATCTCCACAGTCAGATTACTTGGTTCCCCTGACCGCCAGAACCTGAGATAGAGGCAGACATGTTACTCTCCATCGTACCCCGTAGAGCACTGCTGGAAAAGGCCACAGCGGGATGCAAGGCTTGGAGGGGAGAGAGGAAAATTCCAGATGCTGCATCATGGACAGAAGCAGTACCCTTCCTCCCACTCTGCTGTCCCACTGGCACCAGTCTTATGTGGAAACCTGCCTTCTTCCTACAGCCAACACAACAGGGCCCTGCTCAGTCCTGGTGAGGGGAGCTGCTCACCACGGCTCACCCCACGCACTGCACACCCAGCAGAGGCATGTGCCTGCCTCCAGGGCACGTTTGTCCTCCAGAAGGAGACGCAGCAAGGACAGCCCTGGAGATCTCTCCCTGTGCCCCATCTCTCCCACAGCATCACAGCACTGGCCATGCCCGTGCATATATATGCACATGCGCATGGCGGGGGCAGTATGGAGGTCAGGCAAGGCTGGTCATCTCTGAAGGGTTGTTCCTGCTGGCGAGATGCAGCTGCTTCTGTGCCTGCAGCATTGACGGCCACGTCACAGCTAGTTAACTAACAGCCACTAACCAGCATGGATGGGGCCGTGTGAACCTGCTGTCCCACACAGCCCCCTCCTGCTCCATCATCATCCTCGCACAAGGATTTGTCTCACCTCCCTCTCATGCACCAACAGACACCCTCACATCTCTCCTACTCTCGTGCACTACCAGGAGCCGCACTAAACACTCTCCATTCGCGGATACTCACGCTGCCGTCTTATTATATGGAGTCCGGTCCACCCACTGCCACTGGCCCACCACCGGTGCATGCAGACCGATGTAGTAATTGAATCCTACTCCAGATTGTTGTACCTCTTCAGTGAGGAAAACCTGGTAATCAGGGAGGGTACAATGTCCATGAGGTGCAGGACTGAGCGGAGGGAGGCACAGGAGTCCCTGTGGGGTGAGGCTGGTGGCAGAGGGGAGCCGGTGCTGCAGGGATGCAGAAAGGACATCCCCCCTCCCCTGCAGGAGCAAGGAGGGGCTCTGGGTCCCCTCCAGGGCCTGGCACTGTGTCTCTGGCTGCTGTGCCCCTCTCTCAGCCCTGCACGTACCTGCTCTGCTTCGGTGTTGATCACCACCAGGTGGGAGCCCATCCCAGTGCAGTTCTGCACACTCTCATTCCAGCGCATCCTATCATCCGACAGATAATAGCAGCTTCCTTGAAAGCGTTTCCAGCCCTTTGGGCAGCATGTCCAGCCTCGCCCTGTGCGGGGAGAGACCACGAGATGAATGCTGACAACAAGAGAGATGGTGACTGCAAGGATCCCCGTTCTGCAGGGACAATGCTCATGTTCTCTTTAGATCACTTTTCCTGACAGAAAGGGCTTGAATAAACAAGGATAGTACAGATATTTCTTCCATTTGCTTTGGGGTATGACCAGTGAGGTTTGTCTACACAAATCCATAGTAATCCTTGTAACACGATCTCAGGTCTTGACTTGACAAAGACAAAGGTATTTTGGTGATCCGGTTTGACCTCTCCTTGTACAGTCTCCGTTAGGCCTTTAGCCCCAGGGAACTGGGAATATTGCTTCTTTCCCTGACCAGAGCTGCACTTTTATTATCGCTCCATCGCTAACCTTCCCTGTGTGGCTGTGTGCTCTCCCTTTTGTTTTGCCAGAGTTCACAGCCACCCTGCCCTCCAGGACATCATTAACATGGCCCTCTCCTCCCCCTAAGCTGCTTGCAGGAAATCCTTTTTCTCCCCACCTCTCTCCTCTGGACTCTGCTTCTCCGGAGCGTGCTCCCGCTGCTGCTTGCTGTCGTAGCAGACCCCAGCATTCATTGTCCTCGTCCCAAAGACCTCCCGCACCCCTGCCGGCACTACTGACCTTTGCCTTGCGGCACCGCCGAGACACACTGCCACTCCATGAATTTCTGCTGCAGGGCTGCGGGCTGGTCACCACTACGGGAGCAGGGAACAACTGGAAAGGGAGAGGAAAGGCGGCGGGATTACCCCTTCCTCCTGGCTCCTCACACACCGTCTCTGGGCTTCACTCTTGTTTCCCTACTGCCCCACCAAGCACTGTCTCAGCACCGCCTCCCCACAGGCTGTCTCCTTCCATTTCACAGTGGTAACTGCCACCCTCTCGGCGAAGGAAACAGGCATTTCTGCTCCCAGCACCCCACGGCTGCCCGCAAGGACTCCTCCACCCACTGACTGACAAGATCTGGCCAGGATGGCCTGGCCAACAAAGCTAGAGAAACCTGCGACCCACCCAAGCAGTGCCCGGTGGCCGTAGCCAGCCTGTGGTTTGTCCACAGCGTCTGTCCCAGCACCGAGCAGCTGACATCAGGCCCCCTCGGGTGCTGTGCAGCTGAAGCTGTGGGGTTAGCGTATCCCTGGTCCAAGGCTCTGAGAAAACTGGCCCGAACAAGTGGTACGGCTGCCTGCCCTGGCAGAAAGAGACAATCTTTCATGTCAGAGAGCAGAAGGACCACTGGAAGGACATCACACTGAGGACATGCCAGACAGGGTGGGATTGATTCCACCCAACCACAGGCATTTACCATGTAGATACCTACAGCCGAGCTGCCTGTCTAAATCCCTTTTCAATCAGTGAATAAAAAGCAGCGCTTCAGCGTTGTGTGGACATCAACAGTGGTTTGGAAGAGTGACATTAGATGGGTCTATTTCCTCAGCAACAAAGACAGTCCAGGTGAAGGTAATCACATACAGCTAGAGCTGCTGAAACCAGGGTGGAAGGTAAACTCCTAGGACTTACTAGCCAGTTTATGGGGAATAATACAGTGTTGGTGACAAGCGTCAGCAGGCCACATCCACAACCCGAAGGACTGTAGAGTTATCGCTGACTCAGACACTCAGGGATATCGATTGGAAGCTGATCAGGGTGTGCTAAGTAATACAGATGTCTATTTTTATCAACCGTTTCATTTAGAATTATCGTTACTAGTGAGGAGGGCAGAGTAATCATAGCGGTCTCTGTGACGGATGAGAGAATTCCTATAACGGAAGAAGGCTCAGAGGAGATGGGCAAGGGCGATGTGTGACTGACCACACCTCTTGCAAAGAAAGGTGACCTTATCTCAACAGAAAGGGGCCAGTCGGTGGCCTTTGTTGTAGTTCAGTTGAGTGAATCAACCAGTTGTATCAGGTGAGTGAATTGACCAGCTGTGTAACTGTTCATCCCTCTAAAAAAATCAAAAAGAGGGCAACGTCTCCCTAAGTTACCAGGCCAGCATGGGGCAAGCGTATACGTGGCTCAGCCCAAAATAGTGTAAAGAACTGAATGACTAACAACAACATGTCTGAAGAAAGCAATGAGCCTGAGCTGGCTCTGACCCACATATTCCTTCTGGGTCACTGGGGACACCCAGTGTCTTGATGTTGAGCATACTGCAGAGACTGGTAATGAGAATCACATTTGTATTGGGATTCAACTGTGCATTGCAATTGCTACCCGCAACCCAGGATACCTCATAATCCGACAGATAATAGCAGCTTTTTTGAAAGCATCTCCAGACCTTCAGGCAGCATGTCCAGCCTTGCTCTGTGCAGGAAGAGACCGCAGAGATGAATGCTAATAGCAAGAGAGGTGGTAACTGCAAGGACCCCTGTTCTCCAGCAACAATGCTCAACTGTTCTTCCCACTTCACTGTGCAGGGTAGTGACCTCCCCTACAGTTTGGCTCCTGCCCCGACAAGGACAGAAAAGTTAGATGTTACCGGAGATCAAGCTCAGTAACTCCCATGCGCTGTTTCAGGGGTTGCTGACCTGTTCTAGTCACGCATCTTGATGCTCATCATTAAACAAACCCCAAATTGTTCTCCTGAAGTAGTCTCAACCCTTCACGCGGAACAAGCCTGTGGTAGTCCCATTGGCCTCAGCCACAAGGATTGCTTCCTCACCAGCAACCTGAAAAACTCCTCTTTCATACCTTATTGCTAACACCCTGTGCTCCTCTTCCCCTGTGATATTCATACCTACGCTGCCCTGACAGGACTCCACAACTCCACCTCTGTCTTCTTAGACAGTGCATAGAGGCTCCAGTTTTCCTCTCCTCTCCTCAGGAGTCCCACCCAGCCCTGTCCATCTGTTTGACCTTTAGCCAGACCTTGAAGGGCCCTTTCTCCCTGCCCCAGACTCTCATGTCTGCTCATTCCCGTCTCCCAGGCACTGACCATTGCCTTCAGCCATGCTCAGAGCTATGATAGAGGGGGACAACTCCAAAGGGAGAGGAAGCGTTAGAGAGATGGTTTAGGTTGGAAGGGATCTCTGGAGGTCATCTTGTCCAACCCCTTGCTCAGCCAGGGCTACCTAGAGCCAATTGCCCAGGATCACGTCCAGACGGCTTTCAAATATTTCCAAGGATGGAGACAGCACAACCTCTCTGGGCAACCTGTACAAGTGCTCAGTCACCTTCACAGTAAAAAGGTGTTTTCTGATGTTCATGGGGACCTCTTGTGTTTCAGTTTGTGCCCATTGCTTCTGGTTCTGGTTACTGGGCACCACTGAAAGGAGCCTGGCTCCGTCTTTTTTGCACTGTCCCTTCAGTTATTTACACATATTGGTAAGATCCCCCTGAGCCTTCTCCAGGCTAAACAGTCCCAGCTCTCTCAGCCTCTCCTCATAGGAGAGATGCTCCAGTGCCTTCATTATCTTCGTGGCCCTTTGTCAGACTCTCTCCACTATGTCCATGTCACTCTTGTGCTAAGGACCCCATCACTGGACACAGTACTCCAGGTGTGGCTTCACCAGTGCTGATCAGAGGGGAAGGATCAGCTCCCTTGACCTGCTGGAAACATCCCTCTAATGCAGCCCAGGATACCATTAGCCTTCTTTGCAGCAAGGGCACATTGTTGGCTCATGTTCAATTTGGTGTCCAAATTGGTCCTATTCTGCCAAGTTGCTTTCCAGCTGGATGGAGAGAGGTCACAGACTACAGGTAAAAGCGAGGGCTGCGGGAGCAGGGGGAATCAGCCACCTAACCTCCAAGTTGCCTGCATTGTAACTGCTCTCTTCTGCCTGCCAGTTAAGTCCTGGCAGGTTATGGCTGTTCTAGGGTTAGCCATGTGGCCATGTGGCCAATGGACAGGATTTTGAGCATGTGGAGATTTAAGCAGCACAGCAAGGGGGAGTGATGAGGCACTGCCAAATGAAGCCAGAGTGAATGGCACAAACTAGTGCTCTGGGGCCTGCTGGTAGGATGCAGCTTTAAAACATTGCCATGTAGGAGCTCAGGATAGGACTCATGTTCAGGATGTCTTGTGCATTCAGCAATGCTGTACAGCATGAGCAAAGTGTAGGTGATATTTTTATTGAGAGGAACACTCTGCATTGAAAATGGGGTAAAGTAAAATTGCAAATTTTGTGTGGCCCAGAAATCACAGGTTTGCAACTAATGATTAGGGGATCATCTCGATTTGGATTTTTATCCTCAGTCTTTCTCCCACAGTGAGCAGGACAGGAAACATTCTCTCCTAAATGACAGCTTAGCTTTCTGTTTACAAGTGTCAGTCACTGAGAAAAATCCCAAGCAGGAGTCTTGTGGAAAGACTGCAAGCAGCCAGACAACTGACATCTCAAGCATAACTATCTGCATGTGAAAAGGCAACAGTAACGGCTTATGCAAGCCTTAACGGCTTATGCAAGTCAGGGCAAGGGTGGCTTGGACCGGTCCTGGGAAGGACTGTCCAGGGAACTCCAGGGACCATGCTTTTCCCCTGGCCAGTGCTGAGTCAGCGGGAATGAGATGGGATCAGTAGGCACTCCAACACCTGAGACCACACAAAGGAGTAGTGGAGCAGTTGTGCAGCAAAATTCTTCCTCACCTAGAGACTAGGGCCAGGGGTCCCCCTGGAAGGCCATAGCCTGTGTATCTTAAGAAGGCTCCTTCCCATCTCACACCAGGGATGTTGTGGGGCAGGGATTCTACCCATCCTAGTAGGGACCAGCTCACACCCTCATGCACAACAGTGTATTATTGCTCCTTAAGTTCCTCAGCCCAGCAACTATCACGCAGCAACATCATCAGACTGTGAGGATCCCTGCAGAAGAGAGGCACATTGGCCACATGCAGTTGCTACCACACTAACCAGGAATGTTTGTACAGCTGCGAACTGTTTAAGCAGAAAGAAGCCAAATCAGCTGTCACATGGTCAAGTCAGTTTCCAAAAGGCAATTGAACTTCTCTAATCACGTCTTCTTCTCCCACTGCTCCCCTCTCCCCCAGTCCCTTCCACCTCCAGGCAAAATAAATAAATTCAAGAACCCACCAAGCCAGATGGATATGAGACTTGCTTTGAGGACAATGGCAGAAATGAGCAGGACCAAAGAGCTAAGCAGTGGACAGCTTCTCTTCTCTACTGGGGCTGAAAAACAAAAGGCAAGAGCAGGAATCACACACTGCCTTAAGACAAGGACAGGACTGACCAGGAAACTCAGCAGCCCTCACCAGACAGCTGGCCTCCTGCAACACAGTGTCTGGAGTGAAAGGTGTGGAGTCCCACAGACCCTTTTGTAATATCTGGGCACTGAAGGGCAGCAAGCCATAGTGTCTCTGCTTTGCTGGAGCTCCTCTCCTTCCCCCTTTCCCCTGAGCTCTTGTCCACCGCTTCACACCCTGGCTACCTTCTCTCCCCTCTCTAGCCATTGCTCCCCTCTCATGCTCTTCTGTCCCATGCTAGTCACAGTCCACGTCAGCTGCAGAGAGGGGGGTCCCTTGCACTCATGAAAACCACCAGCACTGGTTCCAACTAGGTGGGGTGTGGGACTTGGACACTGCTCACCTTAGCATTGCTTAGAAGCTCAAGAGAGTGGACACCTGTCCAGTCTCCTACCACCAGTTCCCAGAGCCTCATCCCTCCTTGTTCCCACCCTGCCTAGATATGACAGTAGAGAGGCAATCCTCACCATCACCTGCAGCCCCTCGACTGGTGCTCCCTCCAGGGGTCATCATCTCTGATGAAGAGTTGCTTTTCTCTCCACTGAGTCCCAGGAACACAGGGTGTCACTGGTACATGGCTCTTCTATTGCAGAGAGAACTACACACAGCTGGTCGTCCCTCATTACGGAAGTTCAATGACTTCTGATGCAATGTGGTGGCAGAGGCTTAGAGAACAAAATGAACAAGCACCCTCTAGAGTAGGGACACACATAATTGTCTCACAAATGGAGTTCATTACCCAGTGTGCAACACCAATACGCACACAAAGCCGAGATACCAGTTTATTTCAAATTTTGCGCAAGACCAGGTGCTAGGTGGTAGCTCCACAAAGCTAGCACACCGCTCGTTCATACAGGTGCAGTATTTATACAGTCTAGTTATGCATGTGCATAAGTAATTACACAAAGCAGCTTTCTGTTGGTCTACATTTTCTTGTCTTATTCTTAAAGCTACAGTACTACTTTAATATTCTACACATGCCCAAAGGTGAGGGGTTTCTGCTTGGGCCAGGGTCTCCAGCTCAACGGGTGTGACTCTTAGTATTATAATGAGGATAGTTTGCGTGAGGGTGCTTCTTATCACACTTCTGCTAGTAGCTTCAGATTGTTCCCAAAACATCTTAATTAGCTTACATATTTCTCCAGGATGTGTTTCACTCCCAAGGACAGTAATTCTTGATTAGATGTTCCATGTTCCAGTATGAATCCCCCTTATCAACTTTACGTATGTCTCAGCCTTCCATTATCTTTAGAGCACTCATCATAGCCAAGAGCCTATGCCAGACCAATCCTCCATACATACTTGTACAATGCTGAATTTGATGGACTACTACTTTGATTGACACTTCACCTTCTGTGCCATTTCTCAGGTGACAGTCATTGTAAAGCAAGCACTGAAAGCCCTGAACTTCATGCAGCAGATTCTCATAGAAAGAGAAAGAAAGAGATTGGACAGAGGAACTCTGCATCAGCCCTATCATGCACTGGTCATGCACATTCAGCTAGTTTTACCATCTGCAGTCTTAACCTTGCATCAGTTGGTTTGCTTCCTGGAAAAAGAATGATTAATAAAGGAACAGCCCCATTCTTCACTTTTGGAGCTTCAGTAATCATTCATGCAAACCGGTCATTTCTGGCCCACGTGCACTTTTTTCATTAATACGAGAGCCAATGGTAAGTGTTAGCTGTGCAGCAGTATCACCTCCACCCATATCTTCCCACCAGAAAGGCCTGAAAAGAAAAATAGAAAGAAATAGAAAGCTATTTCTTTTCTGTGCAGGTTACTTTTGACTGGGGGGGGGGGGGGGATGAAGGGGGAGAGTTTGTCCTCTCTCTTGTGATTTTTTGTTTAATTATCTACATGTACTTTGTTACTGTCGCTTTCTGGGAATTATCCCTGATGTTTCACTTCCCAAAGCATCTCCAACCCTCACCTCTAAAGCCTCCTTCAAAATCTGCACAATAAATAACAACGTTCTGCCAGCAGTTCTTACCAGGTGAGTTGCTTGGTTTTTATTACCCCAGCTCCACACATCTGTTCCTTCTGTTTCAACATTTTGTGGACAATAACGGAAGGAGATTCCCAAGTACAGGTGGAACATGGGAAGTTTAGGACTACAATGAACAAACCAGGAGATGTTTTCATCTGTGACATGATAATCTTGGAGCAAGCATTGAATCTACCTACTGTTCCACCTCTGGCTGACATATTATAGGACTGGAATTTTACTGCCACTCATCCACTTGTTCAAAAATATAATCTGCTTTTCCTCAGTAATGTAATGTAGTAAAATGTCTTCAGACACCACTGAGCTGAGTTGCTCAGTGTCAAGCTACTGTGCCAAGTACTGTGTCTAGCTTTTCTGTCCCTTTATCTTGGAGGGAGCGGTTGTCTTTCATCTTCAGTCCCCTAGCAGGGAAGAGAGGCAGACATTATCCCATTTCTTGGGTGGCTCTGAAACTGGATTCCAGCTTTGCCCAGCAGTCTTATTGTGTCTGAAGACAACAATACCTTGGCACTAAGTTTCATTTCCAAAAGGAAAACTCTCAAGGGGAAACCTCACCTAGGATTTTCCTACCTGCATGTGGAGAAAAGGGGTGTTACTCCTCTACCTGCCTAGCAGGAAATAACTCCTCCATCCAGCCTTGGTAGGGAAAGAATTACCATTGGACATCTGCAGAGAGTGACTGGTGACTCCTCACAGCAAGGAGGAGAGGAGCTCCTATGAGGTGAGATCTCTGGGAGTTAGAGGCGAGAGAGAAGATGAAACTCAGGAAGGAGGAGAACCATCAGAAAGCACTGAAGATGTGGAGCCAGTTGAAGTCTAGTGGAAGGCAGAGTCCCACTGGAGAGCAGTGTGTGGATGTATGATTTGAGTTGCTGAGAGTGAGGGTCCCCATTACTAGCAGTAATGGGGTGGGTATGCACATGCATGTGCTGTATTAGGTTGAATCCAAGAAGATATGAGACCTTTCATGGCACCAGTGCTTATAGAACAGGAGCAGGGAGGCTGAAGTGAGATGCCCTCAGCCTTAAATAGCACCACTGCTCTTTCTCACCTCTTGCTGCTGCCACAGCTTCCTGTTTATCCACTACTTTGCAGAAACTAGGGTTCACTGAGAAAAGAATAACCCATGATAAACTGGCTGATTAATTTCAGATTAGGCTTACTGATGGGTTCCTCACAAAAATGAGATCTTCTATAACAGTAGCCGTTCATAGTTGGTGGGCAGTTTCAGGCCTAAGCGGGCAAACTCCAACCCAATTGTTGATGTCCTCACCACCACTCAGAGACCCTACAGCAGTGCAGTATACCCAGGGAAGAAGTCTGCAGCTCTTAGGAGACCCCAGCAGAGGCAGAACACTGCAGCACATCTTCTCAGCCTTGGCTACCGCAAGCACACCAAGCACTATGCTCCAGGCCCTGCGCTGCCTTTCGTAAAAGAAGCAACTGACTTCTAGGCCTTGGTTCTTAAGATCCCCCACGACTAGAGGATCTGAAAGATCAGATAAAGCTGTGGGCTCATGGCCATGATCAACAATCCCTTCCTGAGATAGGAAACGGCTCTCTCAGGAGCCTGTCAGACAGATTCTCTGAGTCATCATGAAACTTCTGCCCAGAGAAGAAGGCACAATTCCTTACATTCGTTCCCCCTTTTAATGTAAAGAAACAGTAATGAGTACTTACCCATGCCTGAACACACGAGTGTGTGTTACTATTTTAAAATAAAACACCATACTACTCAGACTCCTTGCCAGGGGAGAAGCCGGGGAAACAGGTACAGAGCAGATATCTGTTATGTTGATAATGCCAAGTTGGGGAAACCTGAAGATCTTCCCTATCTCCAGGCCAGCATCTGAGAGCACAGGCAGATCCCTGAGTATATCTTCTGGAAGGGGTTCCATGCAGTTACTGCTGTTGGAGACATCTGAGGTAGGTTTCTTCCTAATTTCTGGAGTTTACCCCTTCAATACATTCATAGAGGATAATCATAGAACCTCTCCCAGGCTTTAATTTTTCAAGGCTTAAGCAAACTACGTTTAACAAAACCAATCTTAAGGCTGGTTCCTCACTCCCCCTCCCCATTATCTTCTGCATTTATTTCAGTTTCAGTATATCGTAAGCTATTCAGTGACGCGCTAATATGCCCAGATTTTTTCCTCTCTGCCATTTCCCATTGATAAGCTCTTAACTTAGAAAAGAAACTATTAATGAGGAGTTCAAAATAGTTCTGCACTTTAAAATTTCATCCTATTTCCCATTCTATAGTCTTCAGTGACATCTGACTATTTTCAGATAATATTCCTACACTCTGTACCAACAATGCCCATGTATCTGTGGCATCAGCAAGACTTATTAGCATGAGATCATGATGAAAATGCTAAACGAAATTTGTGCCTAGTACAATTCTTCATGCTCTGATGGTACATTTTGAAGGAACAATTCTAGCACCTTGGATATAACCACTGGATCCCAGATGTCTTAACAGTATGTTATCATATTATGTACCAACAGATAGGAACAATCAAAAAGCCTTTATTAAAGACACCACAAAACACCAGAGGCAAAAAGAGGTTCTAATGAAATTAAATATCAGTGTTAAAAGCACCCAGTTTGGAAGAATATCCTCTACTGTAGAAAAGGGAGCAAGTCCAATTTTCTGGAATATTTAAAACTAGCTTTGTGAAAATTTTTCAAACATCAGGGTTGAAGAGATGATCATGCACTGTTAGGTTTTAATTCCTGAGAATCAAAACATAAAGTCTTCAGCTCTTTCTCAGCTTAGAATCCCCAAAACTTCAAAACAGAATAGTTGCAGGACTTTGCCAGAAGAAAAAAATCATAGCATTTGAACATTTGACTTCAAAGTATAGAATAAAGATTTTCAAGTTCAGGATGGCTGAAGGATTTGGGGGATCTTTCTGGATAACATTTGCTATTGGATGTACGTGTAAACGATCTGTCGTACTATTAGTGCAGGTCACTTCATCGCCTTTGGATTATTCATAGGTTTGACATATGTTTATCTGGGCACAGTGAAAAGAAATCATTGATCCTTGTACCCCTTACTTCCCAGCTCTTTTGCTGAAACATCTGCTGAGCTATGGCCCATGAGATCTGGAGGAGTTGCAGAGAGCCTCTGACTCTGTCGCTGCTGTCCCTTGTGGTGCGTGCCAGTGGCCTTAACAGCAACATCAAGAATTCTGTAACATTCACTAGAAAAAGAAACCACAGCCACAAGATAAGAAACTGCTTGGCTCAGGATCTCAAAATGCACCATAAAAATTGGCTTGTGCTATAGTCCGTGTTTTAACATAGGGGAAATTCAGGCGTAGCATTTAAGAAAGGGCCATTGATCTGATTATTTAGATGGGAGATCAAAATAGACCATTGTAAACACACTCCAGTGCTGCTTTCCTGTCAACACGTTCAATCCTGTGAGGTGAGGCACCTGCTGTCTGAGATCCTTACGCGGAGTGAGTTGCCACAATTTCACATTCACTAGATGTCTGCAGATTCATTCTAGCTGAGGATCAAGGTGGTAACTTCACTGCCCGGACACTGTTTTGCTTCTGACATGAGCTAAAGCAGCTGTTTCTCACTACACAGCTACCAGCTCTGAAAGCAGAGCAACCCCTTTCAAAACATTAAACAAAGATCAAGTCCTTTCCTATGCTGTCCATCAAGGTTTTCCTTTGAATGATCATTCTCATTTCTCGTTGCTGTAGCCATAATTTCACCTGAGTTCTTCCATTTATTTCTGGTTTTATTATCTCCTAACATGTCTCTCTTTTTAAAGTTACTTTTTTTCCCTGTTCCTACTCTCCTTCTAATGATCTTAATTAACAAACTTTGCATATCTGTAACAAGACTGAGTAAGTCTGGAACAGAGGATCTTTTAGAGACAAGGAAACAGAGGAAGAAAAAAATGGGAAGTGGTTGCTTTGTTTCATAGGTATTAAGACAGCAAATGTTTCCCCTTCTGTGGTTAA
Organism: Mycteria americana; assembly: GCF_035582795.1. Taxonomy (NCBI): domain Eukaryota; kingdom Metazoa; phylum Chordata; class Aves; order Ciconiiformes; family Ciconiidae; genus Mycteria; species Mycteria americana. Next base: position 85,467,438 of record NC_134365.1, read on the forward strand.
AATGACTCCTGTTGGGAAAGGAAGTCGTGGGACCCTAACACACAAAGGCAGACTTGTGAAGGAGCCAAGAACGAACTCTTCTATCACATCTACAATGTAGAGCTGCTTCTCAGATTCATTATAATACCATACCATTCAGACACCATTTAAAACTATTGCAGAGCACTGGCTTTATCACAGACAATCACATTTTCATGAGAAAAAATCTGCTTAGGAGATATATTGCTTCATTGGATCATCTGACCAACTGGGGAAAGAAACAGCCCGCTGCTGGGAAAGGCTCTCCTTGATTGGCCATCCCCAGGCCTTGAAGAAAGGAGTAAAATTCTTCTACACCAGACGAGAAAAGGTTTCTGCCCACAGGTTCATTTTTGAGTCATTATCATCTGGGAGCTCAGACATATTTTGGTATTCAGAAAATATTTCAATGAAAGCTTCCTTTCCAAAGGCCTCTTGGGGCTATGAATCATAAGAAAAGAGAAACGGTACAAAATATATGTATGGAAGTTTAGAATTACTCTACCTGCATTTTAAAAAAAAAATTTTACTAAATTCAGTTACTGATCTTTTCACAGGGCATTTTTCTTTCTTTTTTGTAAGCGTAGCTACCCAACAAATTCTAGATGCCTACAGAAGAATCAGAGTAGCCCTTTAACATCTTCAGACTATTCAACAAGCCTGTATTTCTAATATTCACACAAACCCCAAAATCAAGTATTTATATAAGTGCTTTTCATCCTGAAGAGCATGGATGTGCTTACAGGCTTGATTGCTATAATTTTTTTTACAGTTGTTACAATTGTTCAAAACAAGATTGATACAAATATCAACCCACGTCTGCATGCTTATAAGTATGCATACTTATAATATTTCTGCATATTTATAATACATAAAACTCTCTTATCTCAGCATAAAATACAGGCTCCCTGCTTGGTGACTTTGCACTTGATGTTTGTACCGTCAATTAATTCTGGGTGCTACTGAATGAAGTATTGCACCAACAACCCTGAAAGACCTGCGTAAATTAAGGGAAAAAAAAAAAAAAGAAACAATTATCAATGATCAGAAGTCATCTTTGGTAATGCCCAAAGACTGTGGTTTACCATTACATCCCAAACCAGCACATTGCACAGACCAATGACCTTTACACTGTGCTGAGATCACAAATGACTCAAAACAAGTAGATTTTTTGAGGACTGCTTCAAAAGCTTTTCCCTGCAGCCCTGGGTCTCCTGCTGAAGTGTGCTACTCAGAGTCAGATCAGGACTGACTCATGTCGGTTTGTGGAATCCTATGAGCCGGCACACAAAGACACTGTTGGAGTCTAATAGTCAACAGAGAGAGATCTGGGGTAGGGATCAAGTGGTTGCAGAAAGCGAGGAAGAGGAAAGAAGCAGCCCTGGATTAAAACGATCAGTTTGTAAATCTGTTGCAAGCTTAATTCGCCTGAAGATTACCTGCAGGCATGTCTCCAGGGCAGTAAATACTTCCCAGTCCTTCAGCTGTGCTCCATTTTCAATGTAATCTTGAATCCTCTTCTTTCTAAGTTCTAGTGCAAGTGCCTTGTGGGCCTTATCTCTTGGGATGCCCAACACAGTCTCATTCACATAAACAGACCAGAGACTGTAGGTGGCTTCAGTGGTGCGAGGGGGAAACTCCCATTCAGGTTGCTGCTGATTGTGGCCCAGCTCATGAATGGCACCCCAAAGGCCATTGGCTTTTTTTTTGGGGGGGGGTGGGGGGGGGAGACACGATGACAACTGCACGTCAACCATCTCTGTCACCGACTCCAACTGATGCATGACTGGGTAGCCAGCATGTATCGAATCTGCAGGGAAGGTGAACCACAAACAGTCCTGGCAATCTGTCTGGGAAAGCCTATGGGATGGAATGCCTCAGTGAGGAAAATACAATTAATTCTCTTTATGTTAACTCATTCTTTGACTTGTTTGTCATGAGTGCATGCTGCTCATGATATGCTTCCACCCCCTGTGTTGGAGTATCAAATGTATCAACCACAAGCAAAAGTTTAATGTGCATATTGTATGTTCTGCTCCATTTCCACTCCTCAGCACCTACCCAATGCAAAGAGCAAAAAAGGCCAAATGACATTTGCCAGAGCTACCAACATTGCGGATGACCGTACTCCCAGCTACAGGAGTGGAGAGGAGGTGTGGAAATCTAATTCTGTCTGTAGAAGAATTTTCTGTTGACGCTGGTGTTTTTGTTTTCTTATTTTCAGATCTGGTGAGGAAGATGCTATTGCCAGGACAGTTTGTATCCTTTTTATAGCCAAATAACTGTATGGTTTATGTTGATGAAAATGACCCCAGCACTCTCCCCAGCTCTCCCTAGACACTCTGTAATCTAAGTTCTGGCTCTGGAGGAAATACATGGGGGAAAAACCTCATGATAAATAGCAGACACAAATAAAGTAGAAAAATTGATTATTTTTCCTAAAGTGCTCCCAAAGAAGCAGCAGATTTTCATCTTGAAGGCAGGGGACTAAAATGTTTCGTTGCAAAATTTTGTGTCCGGGCCTTGAGCAGCCCCACCTGGGAATTCCACCCATACCTCCTGTTGGTGGCCCCAGGGGCTGCATTTCAGCCCAGCCCTGGGCTGACAGTCCCTCCCTGAGCTATGTTGTAGGTGTGCAGGTCTCCAGCTCTTTCACAGCCATGCCTGTGTCTGGCCACGGACCCTGTTGATCCAGACCCTGATCCATGGTCTGACTTCCCTGCTTGATTTCAGATGTGCCTCATCATGATGGGCCTCCCTGGTAATCACTGGACTATGTCTGACCCTGGTTACCATCACTGGACCTGACCCTGACTTGCGGATTGATTTCCTTGCTTGACCTCAGACCTGCCTCATCCTTCCTTGCAAGACTTGCCTAGCAATCTGGACTTGCAGCAGACCCTGGCTGTTGTGCCAGATCTGACCTGCTTGCCGCACTCAGGTGTTGTGGGATGGCCCCAGCTGGTGAGGCACCTTGTCCTGCTGGCTGTGTTACTGCAGTTGGCTCCTGGCTCCCTGCCCCTCAGGGAGCAGCCAGCCTCCACTGTGCCTTGACAATGTCTGTTGTACCAGAAAGCAAAACGTGAACTGGGATTTTTTTTTTTTTTTTTGTGAAGGCAGATTCTTGTCAGTGTTTTTAGTAAAGCAGCTCTTTACTATTGAAAAATATTCCATAGTTCACTTCAGCTTTGGATAGAATTTGCTGCTGATGGCCACAGTTCCTACTTCACTATAATTGTCATCACTTCAGTTCCAGTTTTGCTGTTTCTCATGCTGTTTGTAAAAATCTTTTTTTCAGAAAAGACAGACTTAACGTACTCCTCAATATCTCCCATGAGTTTCTCAGTATTGCTGACTACCATAGCCAGCTTTAAAAATCACATTTCAGTAGCTCTTAATAGGAATTTACTATCTTTTTCCTTCAGTGGCAATTCAATAGGCTCAATGGATCCTTCACTGGTTTCTTACAGCTGCAGAATAGTGCAGGGAGGATACAGAGCCATTCACATCTCTGAAATGGTGCTACTCTCCACTTATTTCGGCAGGCGTGATAGAAGCTGGAAGAGTTTTATATGTTGGGTTCTACCAGTGTGGCCTCTGGTGGACACAGCTGTCTATCACATGGTGAATATCTGTACAGAGGGCTGAAATACATTAAGAGAAGGAGCCACATAAATCAATAATCCAGAAGTCTTTGTTTCTGAGTGCAGCTTCACTCAGAGAATGAGAGCTATCTAAACAACAAGTGTTTCTCAGGTCAGCTTCTCAGTTGGTGCAAACTCATTTGAAAGTTCTGATTCACAGCAGCTGTGAATCAAATCTGCGTGTGTTCAGGGTCATGCTGGTTTTTAACGCTCCTGTTTCTCTACAGCTCAAGGGAAGGGAGAGCTAGTGGCTTGAAGTTCACCTGCATCTGTAGACATCCAAGGATTTTAAACTCTGGCGTTTGGAAATCAGTTCTTCCTGTGCATCAGTAAAAATTCCTGCAGAACAGCCGCTTGTGTTAGCAGAAAACCTACTGACTGGCCTGGGTCATGCACATGCCATGGTTTGCTTACTAGGCTTACGGAGGCAATACAGCTAAAACAAAGCAGGGAAAGGGATGGACTCTGTTCTCTGACATGCACTGCCAAATGAATTGCTTTCTCATCCTTTATACCTGTACAAAACTATTCATGACAATTATGTTACCTTTGTGTCCTGAGTCTGAATTTTCAAATACAGCTGTCACTAATGGTAAAAATGAATGAGAAAAATATAATACTCCCATATTCCCTGTTGAGCTTGAGGGGTTAGCAATTACAAAAATCAGCAACTGACATGTAATCTAAACACAATTGTTGCAGAGTCACTGACAGATTACAACTTCATTGTTAAATTCAGAGCCACATGTGGCCAGATGTAATGATTGATTACTCTGTTAAAATCCTTGTTAAGTGAGGATATGCTTGGAGGACCACATGCAGCATGGAAATATAGCACTTATTTATTTTGGTTATATTTCACTAGTGATTATAATTAACTGGTTATTAATAACTGAAGTGCAAGTTGTTTACACTTGAGCCAGCCTCTCTTGAATTAGTCCTACTTGACTGACAGCAGTTACACCACGTGCGTTAAGCTGCTAGAGCTGTGGATTATCGACAGAGTGGTGGCCTGGGCAGCTGATGAATTTATCAATTCAAGTGGTCGAAAAGATCTTTAGTGTTGCAGTCAAGTAGAGCTGAAAGCACCTGCCAGTCCTATTGAGAAAAGTGCAATACTTAAACAAAGATTAATTGCAAATAATGGTGAAATTTGGCAAACTTGCCTTTAGGAGCCTCCTTACTACCCATAATAACACATCAGTCTGCTCCAGCCTGTTCAGTTCCACTGGCCTAGCGAGTTGTCTTTAAGCAGCATGTTTCTTAAATGACAGATAGCAAAATGCTGCTTACAACAAACTTTTCCCCCTACCACTGCCCTCGTTCCCCCACTGATATAAGTGATCCTACGCCTGCTAACATCAGGGTCTTATTATGTAGTAGGCTGTCTGTGTGTCTGTTGCATGCCTTAATTTAAGTTTCGAGTTCTCCTTTGTCCTGCCTAAAACAACTAGCTTTGTCTCCCTTCTTTCTGTTGCAATTAGCATAAACTCACTCCCACAGTACTAAGAGTAACATGACCCAGTATACACATCATTTTGTGGCCAGCCTGTCTCCCTCCACTGTGTTTTACCCTGGGATAGCCTCAGATTTAGCAGCAGAATGTGTTACTTTTGTGTACCAGCTCTTGACAGTCACAGAAGACTCTTACTCTCACAAGCAGTCTCCTTGAATTTGGTGGGATGAATCTGCTGATTTGAGGATCTGCATGATCTTGTAATAATGTTACTGCCTTGTGTATTTCCCTTACAAATATCCATCACAGATAAAGACAAAATGTTCTAGTTATGATACTCACCATGAGATACCTGGACATCTGCCACCATCCTCTCTGGCCTTGGCAAAGTTGCTGAGATAGCTGCCCGTCTGCCTATTGCATTCATCTTCTTGTTCCAGATGGAAAGGAGACTCTCCGGGTTGTCCATGTGGTGTACATCAGCAGCTGGTACTGTCAGGATGATGTTCTCTGTGGCCGGCTCAGCCCAGGGGGCTGGGTATTGACGGATGGTTGACTGCCAGGCAGAGATGTCAGTTTCCCCTGATTCAGCATTCAGATGAAAAAAGGTAGCCAATTTAAAAAGAAGTTTTAAGTGTGAAGAGGGAGGAGAATCACCATAGCTAAAACCCTCTGCATAGCCTCAGAAACAATAAATCAATCTAGATGTAACTGGGTTTTACTGAATCAGTGGGCAAATCCTGAGATTCTGGTGAGGGCACCAGTCATCTTTGGTGACTCCAGGTCTACTGTTGCTGCAAGGGGTTGATGATATTCACTTTTCAATATCAAGCCATTTTAAAGGTGGCTCAGACATGCTCATACTGGGAACATGGACAGTGGTTAATTCCTAAATGAAAGTCCTATCAATATACTTCCTGCACTGAGAAATGTGAAGCCTTATGCAAAGGCTTTCCTGGGGCATTACTTATTCTGAGGTCTTCTCCAAACATGACCACAAAAAACCAGGAAAATATAGGCAAGCTAGCAATACAGAAGTACTTCTTTACTCACCTGCCTATAGTTAGGTTTTTGGGACCACTTACCATGCCTGAAGAATGGAGCCTGCACAGCCTCTTTAATTGTGACTGATATTTGGCCTAATGTGCTCTCCTTTGGCATGATGACATATATGAGGCCAACCAACAGACTAGAGACTTCCATGGTGTTTTTTTCAACTTTGAACTTCTTTACCGCCAAAGGAGGCCTCCTCAGCTCCGCAGCATAGCTGAGGTCATCAGCGTGACAGCCGATCTGCACCCAGCGGGGAACAACAGTCACCGAAAGGCACTGCCACTCGGACAGGCTCAGGTAGCTCCACTCCAAACTCGGTGTGTTCTGTAGCTACCATAGGCAACAAGACGCTCTTGTCTGAGCAGGGAAAGGCTACAGTATGCTACCATATGGAACAGTATTCGTCACCTCAGCACAGACATCAATCAGAAGAAAGTAGCATGAAAGAATTCAAGGGCAGACTTAAGCCCCATGAAGAAGAAAATGGAAATGCTGGATCAGTTGCCAAAGAAAAGTAGAATTCTCTTTCTACGGCGCTGTTCAAAAGGAGGGATTTCACTGGTTTTGAAGAAATTTCAAAGTTGGTTGGCCCCAGTTTTAGCACCTTTACCTCCTATCACAGCTGCCACAGCTGTCCTGCTATAAAATGGATAGCTGTGGAGGGTTGACCCTGGTTGGACCCCAGGTGCCCAACAAAGCCACTCTATCGCTCCCCTCCTCAGCTGGATAGGGGAGAGAAAATACAACAAAAGGCTCGTGGGTTGAGATAAGGACAGGGAGATCACTCAGAATTACCGTCACGGGCAAAACAGACTCAACTTGGGGAAAATTAATTTAATTTATTACCAATCAAATCAGAGCAGGATAATGAGAAATAATACCAAATCTTAAAAACACCCTCCCCCCACCCCTCACTTCTTCCCGGGCTTAACTTTACTCCCAATTTTCTCTACCTCCTTCCTGCCAGTGGCACAGAGGGATGGGGAATGGGGTTTGCAGTCAGTTCATCACACATTGTTTCCACCGCTCCTTCCTCCTCAGGGGGAGGAATCCTCACACTCTTCCTCTGCTCTAGCGTGAGGTCCCTCTCACTGGAGACAGTCCTCCACAAACTTCTCCAAATTGAGCCCTTCCCATGGGCTGCAGTCCTTCACGAACTGCTCCAACATGGGTCCCTTCCCCAGGGTGCAGTCCTTCAGGAACAGACTGCTCCCACATGGGTCCCCCGCAGGGTCACAAGTCCTGCCAGCAAACCTGCTCCAGCGTGGGCTCCTCTCTCCATGGGGCCACAGGTCCTGCCAGGAGCCTGCTGCAGCACAGGCTTCCCACAGGATCACAGCCTCCTTTGGGCATGCATCTGCTCCAGCGTGGGGTCCTCCATGGGCTGCAGGTGGGTATCTGCTCCACCATGGACCTCCATGGGCTGTAGGGGACAGCCTGCCTCACCATGGTCTTCACCACGGGCTACAGGGGAATCTCTGGTCTGGCACCTGGAGCACCTCTTCCCTCTCCTTCTCCACTGACTGTGGTGTCTGCAGAGTTGTTTCTCTCACATACTCTCAGTCCTCTCTGTGGCTGCAATTGCTGTTGTGCAGGAGTTTTTTCTCCTTCTTAAATATGTTATCACAGAGGCGCTACTGCTGTCGCTGATGGGCTTAGCCTTGGCCAGTGGCAGGTCTGTCTCGGAGCTGGCTGGCATTGGCTCTATTGGACATAGGGGAAGCTTCTAGGAGCTTCTCATAGAAGCCACCTCTGTAGTCCCCCCCGCTACCAAAACCTTGCCATGCAAACCCAATACAATAGCATAAAGGTAAAAAGCAGAGCATGAGCAGAGCTTACCCTGATATGAAATGAGTGAGGAGAAAGGAAGCTGGGGAAGGGGATAATGTCCCCATTTATAATAATTCACCTGCTTTCCACGCACTCTCTGAAACACTGTAATGCCCACATGGGCCAGCCATGAGTGACTGAAGACATGGGAATCCCTGGTTCCCAGACTAGTTCTGCTCAATTCTGCCCAAAGCTTGTCCTATTATTGTCCCTTTAAAGAGAAAAAAAAAAAACCACCCTGCTATGGGATAATACTGTTTGCATAACTACCTCTACTGTAGTGTTTATCCCTTTTCACTTACAGTTACGTAGAGGCTGGTTTCAGAGCCGAGATATAAACCCCACAAATTTTTTTTTTTTATAGTGTGGGTGTTCATTTGTCCTGATGACAAAGGTAATAAAACTTGAAGGAAAACAGCTTGGAGGCCTCGAAGTGAGGCAGGATGATAGCAGAAGACAGCAAGGTGGGGCAAGTAAGATATTTTAAGATATTTTTATAGTGGGCAGAAATACCTAGTAGTGTCCTCCACATAGACAACATTCAACCTTATTATTTCTCATCCTATTCACTGTCAGTACAGGGATTATTCCTTTACTCTTGAAAGCAACAATACAGGTATTTGTCTTGTTTGACCTCTGCCTTCTCTAGGGGAATGGAGAAGGGCACAGAGGAGGTATGAGACCAACACGAGATGGTGACAGTATGGAGCAGATGAAAATCAGAGGTGTGTTCATTACAGCTGCATAGGGCAGTCATTTTTCGGGTCAGAAGTGAGAGAGTGTAACTTGAGAAATGTAGAAAGAGGTTTATCGTAGGATAAACTTGGGGAGAAATTGTTTGTGATTCATGCCTCAGTAAGGCCAAGACAAACTTCAAAGAAACGAGAATGGAAGCAATGAAAGTTCTTCTGACTGTAATGAGAAACAAAGGCAAATGTTCACCTCCAGGTTAGCTGCAACAGCAGACGCAGGAAAATGCAGAGTGGCCATTCTTCTGGGAGGACTATAAAGCCCAGTGCTTCTACATGCTTCTGGACCTTAGAAAGAACCACAGGCATTATCAAGATAGAAATACATAAGTCATATGATAGTCTTCAACTTACAGATAAAATTCAACAGCAGCTCCAATTCTAATTCTAATAAATTAGTTTTCTGAAGCTTTCACCTTTGTGCTGAATCCTTCCCCATCTGACCAATAGCTAATGCTGAACCTTTTTTGAAAAGTTTGAATTCTTAATGATTTATGAGGGAATTGAGAAAATGCAAGGAAATTTCAAACCAAACTATCAAGATAACCCTGCCCCACCCTCACGTCATAAAAGTTAGTTATGATATCACCTTGATATCATAAACTTGATATCAAGGTGACCTTTCTGGTAAAATTTTATTTAAAAAAAAAACAAACCAAAACAAACATCGGAAGTGATGCTTGTTTCTAAAAAGAATGCAGGACAATCTCCAAAAGTGACTTGTGATTTTATATGTCCAACTAGAAACACTCCATAACAGTGTGGGATTTTTTCTTTTCAGAGAAGCTCTCCTCAAGCAAGACAAAACACACAGCTCCATGCAATGACATCTTCAGGTGAAATGTCCTTGCACCTGAATTTGCACCTGAATTTGACAAAGAGCAGTAGTCATACTTCACATCGACCAACAAGTCAAATTGCTTCCTCTGGAAGCATTTATGGGCCATATGCCTGGACAGCTCCCCTATTGCATAACCAAAAATTTATTCATCATCTGACCAAAATTGTACCCAACAGAAGATCAAATGATCAATATGCCAGCATCCATCACAAGACCGAGGTATTTCTGATTACATGGTGTGCATGCAATCCCAGAAGAAAGCTGGGGCAGGAAGGAAGCAGAGAGATTTAGACTATTATATTTATAGATTACCTGGTCAGCCTCATTCCATTCCACAGTTTGGGTGCTGCAGAGGAAGGAAATAGAAAAATATCCCCTACCTTCATTTCTTCCATCAATCTGAACAGTTACAGTTAGGGATGTAGTCATTTCTGGAAGATTTTGGTTGGGAGCACATGTTTTCGTACATCAGGGAAGTTGTCGTAGAGCTCTGCAGCTATGTTGATTAAAACCATTTCCTCAGAGCTGCCTTTGACTGGGCTGTCAGCAGTGACATCAGGAACCCCTGGGAAAGCACTACCTCAGCCACCTCCTCCCGAACAGAGCAGATAGCTAGGGAGGTCTGAGTTGGAATCCTCAGGAACACTGTTGAGTCCTGTGCTAATTTCTTGAGCCAGGAGGAATATGGTGGCTTTAGAGCTTCTTTTTTCTTGAGGTTTTGCTGAAATTGGGAGAGTGCCTTGAGAAAGTGGTACTGTGAGAAAACCTCATCAGGATGTAAGACTGGCTGACTTGATGCTAGTATGTCATCTCCTAAGATACCAACTCCAAACTTTTGCAGTATTTTGTTCCCAGGGAACCCTGCAACAACATTCTTATCAGCATTCCCTGCAGCCCAGGACCATGCCTGTCCTCCAACCATCAGACCACTGCCCCTTCAAACAAACTCATCAATCTTCACCTCCTCATCACTGTAGGCTTTGCAACAGTACACACTCAGGTTTTCCTTAAGATCTCTTAGCTTGCTAGGGATGTTCTCCTGGTTTAGGAGAGTGAAAAAGTCCTGCAGATCACCAGAAATACAACTTGTCCTCCCTTCCCAGCCAACCAATGGCATTGAGGATAAAGGTTTTCATTGCTGATGCTTGGAAAAAGTTTTCATGAGCGAGTACCACAACACGGCCCCTGCCATAGTGTGCAGCTGCAAAGAATGCCTGGTGGGAGTCATTCATACCAATGGAAAATGCTAATGCACCATGGATGAGTAGATGGGAGGGGACACTGCCATCTTCTGTCTTGAATTCAGTCACTCCTTTCAAAAGAACGTCTAAATTTTTTTTCGCATCCAATCCATGTCTAGGAAACCAAAAGAAGTCCTTGTCATCCAGATTGACTTATAAATGCTGAAAGCTGTACTTATCTTTGCCCTGTTAGTAGTGATACAGTCATGACTTCCTATTAACACTCCTTGTTTCAAGAAGTTATCAAGACAAATATATTAATCTCTATCAAAAGAGGCTTGAAAGTTAACCCAATAGATATCACTGAAGTGGCAGCAATGTTAAAATTACAGGGATCACCAGCTTTCCTTAAGCATGGTATGAATTGAATTCCAGGCAAGAATGGTGCTGTGTGCTTGTGACTCATGTTAGATTTTTCTGCAATGGGCTAAGATGTTACCACCCACAGAGGGTGGCTCTATCCTTCACAAGAAGAAGTTATTGTCCTCAGGGCACAGAATCCATAAGAGATCAGGCAAACTCTTCCTAATCCTTTTCAGTGCAAAGGTAGACATATACCTCAAAACATTCTCAGCAGTGGCTTCAACTAATCCAATTGATTTTGCTTTTCAGGAAGTCTAGGGGCTCTGACACTTTTTCTTCTAACAGCTCAGTTTTAAGGTGGTGACCTCCAGCCACAGAGCAAATGGAAAGCAGGCAGTAAAATGTTAAAACTGTGATAGTTGTTTGCAAAGTTGCACAGTCATCTGCTTTCTTGCTTGTCTCTTTACCACGGGCTTCGGTCTAAACTTTAGCCTCCATTGCCTGCCTGCCTCTCCATCCTGGGATGTAAGGATAATTTTTTCCATCATAATGGTGGTTAAAAACTGAACAGGTGCCAAGACAGGTTGTGGAATCTCTGTCCTTGGAGATATTCAGTACTTGACTAGGCAAAGCCCTGAGCAACCTGCTCTAGGTGGCCCTGCTTTGAGCAGACATTGGAGCAACTGACCTCCAAAGGTCCCTTCCAACCTCAACTATTCCATGATTCAGATTTCCATCAGCATGTTCCAAATGTATTGGCAGTGCAGCACACCTGAAAAATTACTGTGAAGACAATGGCTTATTGCCTCAGCAGAGCTGCCTCCTGAGCATGGCCAGAGCTGAGTCTTGTTATCATGACATGGTCTATTATCCTTGTCTGAACATAGCTCTGAGACAGAGATGAAGCTGTAATATATTCTTCCTTATGTAGCAGTATAAGGTCCAATTATAGAGCTTCAAATTCCCAGCTTATTTGTGAGAAATTCCCTGAAGAATTATCATCACCTTCAGGGACTTGTGACAAGAAAATAAAGTGCCTTAACTCTAATAGTCTAAGGTCACCTGCCTAGTGGGTGAAGGGAAGGCGGTGGATGTAGTTTTTCTGGATTTTAGTAAGGCTTTTGATACTGTCCTTCACAGCATCCTTCTGGACAAGCTGTCCAGCTGTGAGATGAGCAGGTTCACGGTGCGCTGGGTGAAAAACTGGCTGAAGGGCAGAGCTCAAAGGGTTGTAGTGAATGGGGCTACATTTGGTTGGTGGCCAGTCATTAGCAGTGTCCCTCAGGGCTCAATTCCAGGGCCAGTTCTGTTCAATATTTTTATCAATGATCTGGATGCAGGAGTTGAATGCACCATTAGCAAGTTTCTGAATGCACCATTAGCTCTCAATACCAAACTGGGAGGTGCTGTTGACTCTCTGGAGAGACAAGAGGCCTTGCAGAGGGATCTGGATAGATTGAAGCATTGGACAATCATCCATGGCATTAAATTTAACAAGAACAAATGCCAGATTCTGCACCTGGGACAGAGTAATATGAAACACAAGTATAAATTGGGAGAGGAGCGGCTGGAGAGCAGCCCTGCAGGAAGGGACCTGGGGTGCTGGTCAACAGCAGGCTCAATACGAGTCAGCAGTGTGCCCTGGCAACCAAGAGGGCAAACCACATCCTGGGGTGCATCGAACACAGCATAACCAGCCGGTCAAAAGAGGTGATCATCCCCCTGTATTTGGCATTGGTACAGGCTCACCTTGAATATTGTGTGCAGTTCAGGGCCCCACAATTTAAGAAGGATGTTCAGGTACTTGAATGTGTCCAGAGGAGGGGAACAAAGCTGGTGAAAGGGCTGGAAGGAATGTCCTGTGAGGAGCGGCCAAGGACTCTGGGCTTGTCTAGTTAGGAGAAAAGGAGGCTGGGGGGCAACCTCATCACTCAAGAACCTACAGCTTCCTGAGGAGGGGAAGTGGAGAGGGAGGTGCTGAGCTCTTCTCCCTGGTATCCAGCGATGGGATGCGTGGGAACGGTTCAAAGTTGCGTCAGAAGAGGTTCAGACTTGATAGTAGGAAATGTCTTTACTGAGGGGGTGGTCAAATGCTGGAACAGGCTTCCTAGAGAAGTGGTCAATGCTCCAAGCTTGTCAGTATTTAAGAGGCATTTGGACAACACCCTTAACAACATGCTTTAACTTTTTGTCAGCCCTGAAGTGGTTAGGCAGTTGGACTAGATGATCCCTCCAACTGGAACTATTCTATTCTCTTCTATTCTGTTCTGTTCTATTCGCAGCACTGGGCAGGAAAGGATCACCTATGCTACTGAGCCTAGTTGCCTCCACTACCAGGCATCTACACAATACACAATCTAGTGGGGAATGCATGGCTACATCATGGACTCTGTGTGGACAATATCCAAGCCTCATGGATCCACTCAGTATCTTCCCCATGCTTCCCAGGGACTTTGAAGTACACCCTGAAGTCCAGTGTCACCCTATAACAAAGCTAAGAACTCTGTTACAAATGCCTTAAAGTTTACACCACAACACAGGAGATTAGCAGGAAAGACAAAGGTCATCTTTTGTCTCCCAGGTCCTGCACCAGGAAGGATTTAAATACCTCAAGAAGTGGCCCCATAGCCGTGCTATTGCCATGGTGGAAAAAAAAGGCTAAATGTGCCACAGCAGTGCAGATCAGACTCAACGAAAAGTTTCTTCCTAAACAGTCATCTGTTGAACACTTTAACATGGAGCACATGAGCCAAGCTTCTTGGTAGTTTCTCAATAACCTGTAGAAGCACCTTCAACTCCTGCACATCCATCTCTATTCATGGTCATTTCTTTTGGGGGACAGGGAGAAGATATCTTTTTCGTTCCAGCAGGCCAATAGCAGAAAACCCAAGGCAGAATAAACACTATATACAATCTAAAGAGAGTGCAAACAAATTTTTAAATACTCACTGGGTGATCAGAGGAATCCTCGGCATTTCTTTGGACACTGAGAAAGTGCCAGTCTCTCCCTCGCTGCCTGTGAAGTACACACCAGCCACGCTGGTCACCTGGTTCCCAGGGAATTCAAACAGCACCTTCTCCTTGCCATGTCGACCAGCCCAGTGCCAGGCCTGGCCGCCAATGAGCAGCCCTCCACCCTGCTTTACAAAGCCAACCAGGTCTTTTGCCTTCGTGCAGTCATAGGCATCCATGCAGTACACCCCCATGGAAGGGCTAAGCTCTGCCCCAGCCTGTACTTTGGTGCCAGCCCTGAGCAGCAGCTGCAAGAGGGAATCCAAATGAGGATGGACCCCAACCAGGGCCTCAGAGGAAGGCTTCAGCCACTCCACAGCATTTCTGAGGAACTGGGAAAACTTGGAGTCCTTCAAGATTCCTTCATGGGAAACAACCACCATCGGCCCTTCCCATAACAAGACGCTGCAATTAGCACTTGCCCATTCGTGCTCACCAGCACTACGAAGGCTTCATCTCCAGTGAGATGCATTTCCTCTGCATCGGCCCTAAAGAGAGCCTTGGGTAAGCAGCTCAGATTGAGATGGGTAACTTCTGGAGTCCTAAACCAGGGCAGATTAATGCCATTTTAGCTATGCTTGATTTATGGATTACTTCCTACAGCTGCTGCCAGAGAATCAAAGGCTAAAATAATCAATATAAATAGCACAAATTTCTCTAGTTGTCTAACTAAATTTTGAGAAATCAAAATGAGCAGAACCTGTTATTAAATCAGCAGCTCATTCAATGCCACTGAGTTCTTTATTACCAACATGTCTGAAAATAATTTGCTGCTAGCCAGAAAGCTTATACAAAAGTAGTTAATAAAACTGACAGAGTCATCAGCATTTTATTGCACATTTGCTCTTGAAGAGGTATTGTGCCTGTGTGTGTTTCTGCAAGTGTCCTGGCAAATCTGAGACTTCACCTACTGGCGAAATCACCGTTAGCCTGATAATAAAAGGCAAGTCTTCATCAGATCTTTGTTGGGCTTCCAGTTCCCTACTAGCAGCAGTATATAGCAATAGCAGGCAACTTTCCCCTAAAAGCAAGCTGACTAAAAACGAAGCCAGTAATCTAGATGTAATTTGAAAACCTCACCAGTGAACCCATTCGTTTAGTTTATCAGAGCATGAAAATCCTCTGTTTCTGGTTTTATGTTTGCTAAGGGCAATGTGGCCTCCTAATCTATTTTACTTTTTTTCCACTTCAGCTCCTGCTCAGGTCAGTCTCAGGTGTGTCCTAGGTTTTTCCCAGACTGCATGCTGAATTGCTCTGTGACTGCTGCTTGAACTACATTTTCACAGAAATTATTAAATGTTTCATGTGTTATTTTGCAGTCTGTCTCTGTGATAACATTTTCTTGTCTTACTGCCACAATTGCAGTTTGGCCGTTCTGCTTTGATGGGCTACTCCAGCATGCACCATAACTAGTGGATAAGCAATTGCGGAATTCAGGCCTGCAACATGCCAATCTTTTCTCTGATTTATGCTACGTTGCCTTTTTCTTTTATTTTATGGAGGAGAACAGACATCATTCTGAGGGTGACATTAATCTGAGTTAGTCCAATTTTTAATTTCTTTACTACGTATGCCTAAACATTTCAGGCTGCATTTACAGCTGGTGTAAATAAATTGTAGTTTCTCCACTGGAATCCCTATGGTTGGACTAATCCATCCTAGCTCAGAATCCAACCCATCACCTTTTTCTTTTGTCTTTTTTTCTCCTAAATATTTCATGGTCCATTTTGTTGTGCCATTCCTGAAAAAGGAACAGATCCTGCCATACTTAGGTAACAGATCTGATAGTATTTTGAGCATTTTTTAATGTACATTAACGCAACTTTTATTCATAAACTCATTAGGGGTGAAATCTGCTTCTGTAGGTAGGGTCAGGTCTAAATCTTTATACCATGTAAATTTTCTTCTGAATCACCAAACCAGGACCAAACCAGTACTGAAACACTGTCTAAGCTATAACTAGCCCTGCATTTATTTTATTGGAAGTACAACTCATACTAGTAGTGAGTAAGAATGGAAAGAAAATTTGAAAGACAAAGAAAAATATTAGGCCAATGAATCACAGGGAAATCAGAATCATATCTGAGCCAGAACAAAAATGAAAAGCTGCTCTAACAAATCTTTGGGTCACTTCTATTTAGGCATTTTCACTGGGCATAGAGACATGAAAGTAGGACCACACACACAACCTGCAAGTCCACAACAACTGTTTTATTTATTGCTCATACAAAAGGAATGGGTTGGGACTGGTATGCTATTAGGCTAAGGATTAACATGCTTGCCAGCCCAGTGTAGTCATCAGTATGGTGTGCTGCCAAGCAAGTATGAATGAGGTGGGAGAAAGATTAACTTCTGTTGCTCCTTGGAAAAGGCTGGTCCTCTGTCTTGATGAACTGCTGTCCTCCTCCTCTCTGCTCCCTCATGCAGTCATGTCAGCGCCTATTTTTTTAACCTTTGATGAGTCCACGAGTTAAACCATTACTGACTACAATCAAGTCACCTCTTCTTTGTTTCCACTCTTCCATCTTGCATAGCATGTATCTTGCTGTCAGGCTACGGTAAGACAGCTACAACTTATAATTGACTTATTCACATAAAGCTGGATGTTGGGTCACACAGTCATACAATGTAGGAAGAAACATACAGCATTTCAGTATCAGATATGTATTATATAAGCTGTATATAAGCATTATAAGGTCACTTTCATGATAGGAGGTGTGGAAGTTCTGCATACTTAGAGTGATTAAAGATTAGGGCTTTTAGGGTAATCAAAACCATAGTGAAAATCTCATGTTACTGAGATTCTAACTGAAGAATACAATATTTGCTTTACAGATCCATATTCCATTGCTATTGTCCTTGAGACTGCTCCAGTGACAGCTCCACACTGAAAACTTCCATTTCATCAGAGAAAGGTTCTGCAGGAACTAAATCTACTCAGAATTACATTCCTCCTGAGGTGAAAAACCCAGAGCGAAGCTCATTTGTTATTTAACCCTTCAGAAGATGGCTTAGATGGTTGCTGAGCTGCGTGCAAGTTTCTGCTGAATTTCTGTTGGGGTTGACCTCCACTGACAGCAGGAAGCTACAGAATTCAGTGTAAAGCTAAGTGCCTAGCGAGCTATCATGAAGCACACAAGGAGAAAAAGAGAGGCCATAGCTGGTCTGAGAATCCAGGGTTAGATATTTTTCCTTCACGTTCTATAAGATCTCATTGGGTCCTGTTCCCAGCTGGGTAAAGAGGACAGTTCCAGAGACAGTTCTTTCTTGATAGGCCATCCCCAGGCTGTAAAAAAGGGAGCCAGGTTCTTATTCACCTGTTGAGAAAACTTCTGTGCCCACAAGTTCATCTTAGAAGGGTTGTCTTTTGGGATGGTGGACATTTTCTGGTAGTCAGAGAAGAGGTGGATGAAAGGGTCCCAACCAAACCCTTCCTGCAACTGATGGAGAAGAATACAGTGTAAAAACAATTAACTTCTCATTTCACTGGCATTATTCCTGTGTTACAAGCAGTAGAAAATTCAACAGGTTTCTGCAGTGCCTTTTAGAATGAATGTAAAGTTAGATGAAGGCATCCAACTTTCATGCTTCAGAGCATAACCTACAGCACTAGAGTACAGAAAAATACACCTTCCCATTATACTGGCCTGCCAAAACAAACAGAGATGAAAGATGCATTGGGAGCAGCCAGAAATGTCAGCAACCAACTATACAAGCTGCTGATATGGGCAGAAGAAAGCTTCCCTTGTGCAGTGAAAAAGCATCAAAAAGGACACTGACATAGAACCTGAGAAGGAGCAGCACAGGAGATCAAGGAGTAATGAGAAAACAGGAAGGAGAGCTTGTGAGCAGGGCATGCTTTGGCTAGGAAAAAGAACAAAAGGGATTCAGACAGAAAAACTGCTGTTGCCTGATAAAGAGTTTAAAGTAAAGAGGGAGGGGAAACTTACGTTGTTGCTCAAGATGAGGTTAGTATGAAGAGCTGACTTGGAACAACAGCATGACAGGATGCAGAATGTCTGCTCAATGTCCATAGTTCCTTACCAAGCCATGATCTACATCTCACTTTCTGATACTAAATAGACTGACACTAAATTGCATTCCACAAATCCTGCATCATGTTGGAACAGCTAAGCAGGAGACAGCGCTTCTACATTAGGCAGAACAAACAGGCAGGTTATCTGCCTCTGATAATCCCCTATTGATATGGAAACTCTTGGTGCTGAGACTAGCTATGGACTAGGCAGCATCTTTTTGTAAGAAGGTTGGAGAGCCATGAGGAGGCTGACTGGAAGGTGGGAGACTAAGGGGTCTGGTCTTGTGCCAGGTGAAAAGCAGTAAGCCAACTTATACTGGAGGAGGCTCCACACCATGTTAGGTTATGTCTGAACTGCAGAATGCAGGAGCATCTCCTGGACCCTGAGTTCAAGTATTCATCCCAGACACTTCCCAACTCCTTCTCAGAACATGTCCACAGTGAAAACTGTCTGTTACTCCCCTGCTGCCAGTTTCTGTGGGACAAAAACACGGGTATTTGTGGAGGTGAACTGTGGCACATCCTGGACAACTGGGGAAACCAGTGCCCTGGAGCACGCTGCAAGTGCTTCTTTTTCCTAGTCTAGACAGAACCTCAGAGGTCTCTGACTTTACTCCAAAGCAAGCAGTAAGGAGGTGGAGACAGAACAGTACAGACAGGAGTTTTGTTGTTCCATTTAAATCTGTAAATCTCTTGGGCCAATTAACTGATTTTCTAATTGTTTTATACTCTTTTTTGCAAGATCTGTGTTACAGGCTTTAGTGACCACTCTGGAGAGGTAAACGGGTATCCGGGCTGAACTCTGAGAGATGGTATGCTCCATCAGGCAATGGCAAGAGCAGAGGACACCATGCTGCCATGCAAGTGTAAGAACCAGATGTGAGTTCAACCTAAACAGGGCTGAAGAAGGCTGAAGACTTCCTGGATTGAAGGAATGTGAAAAGCGTCTAAATGGCAGCCAAATGTGGGGCTTAAAGGAACATGGAGACCATTCCATAGACAAAAAAAACCCCAAAACATTATGGCTGTAATAGGGACAGCATATAGACAGAATTGTAATTGTCCTTTCATGTCACATTTATCCCAGCAGTCCTGTCAGTAGCCAGACAGGAGATGGGAGATCCTAGCCTACAGGGTGTGGATGAGGCAGTGGAGCAGTGGCCAAACTGGGAAAATTTCTCCTTCTGAAACTGTTCCACTCTGTGTAACTATTTTGATATTCATTGCACCAGAGAAAACAGAGGTTGACTCTTCAGCTTGATGATTCAGGCACTTCTCTGGGATGTGGAAAAATCAGGATCAATACTCCTCCAATAAATATTTTCTTGTTCATATAAGATGTGAGAGCTCCAGACAAGGGGGCTGAGAGATACTCACCCACAACAGTCAGTAGCTTAAGCCATCTTAATGGACATTTGCCTTATAGTCCCCAGTTAAAATCAGGTTGAGTGCTCTCTCCATGAGACTACTAGTTGCTACGAGGATTAAGGGAAAGGGAGAAGGGAAAAATCTCTCTTGCAAGCTTCCCAAGAGAATGCACTTTAATTTAGAACAGGGTTCATGATTTAGAATCTTGACCATAGTGAGGGATCCAGTTACACGTGCAGGAGGATAAGCTGAACCCGTCCCTTTGCCACTTGATGGACACTGGCTCCTCTCAGTGCATCGGCTGATCTGAACACCCTGCTCTTTGCTATGTTTTGTAAAGAGGAGCCTAGCCATGTAACGCACCAGGATACTGCTACAAGCCTGGCTCTTCTAGACACTTTACTGTGCCAAGTTTTTTTCTGCCAGCCAGCCCAATGTCCCACAAGAAATCTGCAGCAGATTAAAGAGCTGTGCCCAAGTTTGATCATCCGTTTCCCACGCTGTATAACAAGAAGCAGTTCCTGTTTCTCTCCTAGGGAGAAAGATTAGTATATTACACTAAGCTCTCTCCCTGAGTCACTAAGCTGAAGTCTGGCAAAGGAAGGTTTTCAGGAGACATCAGCTTTAGACGCTCCGTCTGTATACCTCTCAGGTGCTTTCTGGACCCAAGATGAACCCAGATTGTAAGCAAACACAAGGCATGACAGCTACTGTCACCAGGCTGCAGATATCCTTCTGACACAGGCTTCACTGACTGCACTAAGAATACACCCGCTTTTCCCAGTTACCTGCAGGTATGTCTCCAGAGCAGTCCACACCTCCCAGTCCTTTAGTTGAGCACCCTTCTTCAGATACTCTCTTATCCTTTCCTCCCGACACTGTGACCTAAGTGCCTGATGGGCCTGATGCCTGGGAATCCCCAGCACCTTCTCATGAACATAGACAGACCAGAGGTTGCAGGTGGCCTCTGTGGTATGAGGGGGAAACTCCCATGCTTGCTGCTGTTGATTGTGTCCCAGCTCATGGACAGGACCCCAAAGACCAGTAGTTTGCATGTGCTTCATGTCTAACATCTCCTTCACTGAGTCTAGGTGGCCCATGATGGGGTAGCCAGCATGCATCCAGCCTGCAAGAAAGACAGGTACCAACACACCTCATAAGTGCTCACCCCAATGCCTCTTAGACATAAATGACTGTATTTTTTTTTAATTTCTCTAGTGCCTTTCCTCCATCTCACAAACCACCATGAATGACAAATTTTTCTGTTTGTGAGATAAGGAAATACTACAAGTTTCACCCTAACAAACAGTCAAATAACCAGTGTAAAGGTAGTGCTGAACTATCAGTTAAACACAGTTTCACCTGCTTTCCCTTTTATACATAAGCATACACTCATGGTTGCACTGAGGTTGCGATTTTAGGAGGAGGGAAAAAGCCTGACCATTGCCTGAACTCTCACAAACTGAGCACAGTTGACGCCAACCCAACCATGCAATAATATGATTCAGCACCCTGGCAGAGCTTGAGTCTTCCTATGTTGAGTGTGGATACTGCACGTCTGCATTCCAGTAGTCAGCAGTGTGGATGAGACACATGGAAGTCACAGTTTGTCATGCTTAAGAGCCGCAAAGCTTGTCATGCTTAAGCCTGTTCTTAACCTCACAAGATAGCTATTCTATAAACAACTTCCTGGCATCACGCTAGGCAAGAATCTTGCACTGCAAGGGACTTTATTTGTGTCTCTTTGGTGTCTTCATCACTAATTTATCCTTCTTCTTGAAGATTCCCAAAGCTTCATACAAGAGTCACCTCCCCGAACTCAAACGCCTATTGTAGCAGGGGATAGGCAGCCCTTTACACTCACCACATAGGGAGCCTACACAGCTGGGCTTTGACTGAACACTAAGTTTGTGGACTACCCAAGTTGGAGAACATGAATGGCAACCCCCTTCCTGCAGGAGCTATTTAAGATCTTGAGCTCCCTCTTTTTTAATAAGAGGGATGCATGCAGTTAGCAGCCACTGGCACCCAGAAAGTTCAGGTCCAGAAATGTGAGTGAAACCGTTTAGTCCACCCAAAACAGAAGGGTGTTCTGTCTGCAGAACACCAGTTATGTCTGCAGACTATGATCTTTTTAACTGGCATTTGCTCAGGATAGCAGAACTTAACTTTCCCAACGTGTGCAACAAATTCTTTCCATGTGGCTTAGCAAAGGGTTAGGACATCAGGGTTCATGCCAAGCCCTTTTCTCATTGTGGGATGATGAATTTAACCAGTCTATTTTGAAAAACAACTGAACAAAACTTGTATTGCAAAGTTCCACATTTACCATATAATTTTACTCTAGATCAAATGCACTCAGTTCGCAACTGGAAAAGCTGGGGTGGGGGAGCATCAGCTGCAAAACTACAAATTCATGGACTTTGACAGTGATACCAGTTCTATTTCTCCATTGCCATCACCTCAGGCACACATCTTTTCAGGCTAAGCTTTGCCCACAACAACCTTTGCGGAGCCCATCTCCAGCAGGTAGGCACACACAGGTTTAACAATTGTCACTGAATGCATGAGAATAGTCCTGTGGCCAAGGCAGGGAAAAAGTAGAATCAGGTCACTGTCTCCCAGCTGTGCTGACTCTTGCAGTGCATTCAGGAAGGAGAATGAGTAACTACATGTGAGTCAAAGCCACTGCAGTCAGCAGCTCTGCCTCTTAACACACCCAGGCAGCAGAACAGCTGAGTGAGACAACACCAGTTTTGAGAACAGGGAGGCATCTGAAAGGGTCAATACTTTTTTTAAGCCCTGCCCTACCATGTTTCCATCGCAATGGAGTCGCTCACCGTTATGCAAGGGTCACAGTCATTTCACACCTTAAGTACGTTCCCACTCTGGTTTTAGCAAAATAACCTTGAAGAAACAGACATTGCTGCTAGAGGCCACTTGTCTCTTAGCCCTTGAGAAGGCCATATGGCAATGTACCTACCAAATGAGATCTGGACATCTGTTACAATTCTCTCTGGCCTCGGGAATTTTGTTGGTATGGCTGCCAGTTTGCTTATTGCCACCATGATCTCATTCCACAGGGTCAGCAGTGGCTGTGGGTTCTCCATGTGGCGGATGCTGTCAGACGGCACTGTCAGGATGAGATTCTCAACAGCTAGTTCTGCCCAGGGAGCAGGGTAGTGCCGGATACAGCCCTTCCACTGGTTTTGACAGGTTTCCCCTACATCGACAACACAGAAAATTGGTTAAGCACAGTTCTGACTTTTGAGCACGCTCCCAGAGGTCAAGCTGGAGAAAGAGACCACAGTCATGAAATTCTCTTGGAAAACAGCATGTGGTACTTGTGTGACTGGGGATGGTGGCTGTTAACTAGTTAATCCTCATCCTGTGCTTGGGAAGTCTCCTCAGGTTCTTTTATGGATGGGAGACAGACAGAAGAGGACTGGCATATACCAGAGTAGTAGCATAGCAAGAACAGATCCCTGTTTTCCACCTGAGAACAAGAAGCACCAGGTTTTTCTAGCGTCTCCTGATGATCTCATTTCTTCTTCTCCAGCAAAGATTTGCTGTTTCATATAACAACCCTGGGTTTGTTTAGTTTGACAGAAGAGCAAGAAGAAATTGCATACATGAAGAGAAACTGACGGGAACACAGGAAATTCAGCAGAGAGATTTACCGTAGGGACTGGAGATGGCCATATGGGGGCACAATAAAGCAGGCAGAGCGCAAAGCAAGCTTTGTCGTGGCAGCGGTCAGCCTGTCTCCCTCCAACACAATGGTTTCCATTGGAAATGACAACTCCAGCCTTCAAGAAATGTCGGTTTGGACAAACCCTGCCCATTTTGTGACAGCTCCCTCACCTACCTCCTGCCACGTAGCAAGCACAGAGTGACTAAGTGACTTACCCAGAATCCTAGGGACAACAGAGCAAGGAAACTAAATCTGGGTATTCCTAAACCCAGGCGTTCCTAAGCACGGGACCATCTTTCCTTTCAGTTACAGGGATAGCAGCATCTGTGAGCAGCACTAAGGAGAAAGGCACCAAGGTAAACAAACCTACCAAGCTTGAAGAAAGGAGCTCTGACTGCTCCTTCTACCGTGATGGACACTTTCCCCAGGACACTCCTTGCTGGTACTACGATGTAAATGAGGCCACCCCAGAGGCAGGAAATAGACTGTTTCTGGCAGGCAATATCACAGGTACGTATTACCACTGGGGCCCGTTTCAGCTCTGTGGCGTGAGAGAGGTCATCCGTGTGACACCCAATCTGCACCTGGCAAACAGAAGGGTAGGAAGAGCTAGTCAAAGGGCTCCAAGCATGACCTGGCAGACTGACCGCAACACCCTGAGCCGTCTGCTGCAGCACTGTCCCTGCAGGGCATGCACCATAAGCAGCCTTCTGACTCCAGCCTAGTTCAAGCTTTCAGCCTGTGGTAACCAAAAGCAGCAAAACAAGTGAAAAAAGCTGGTGAAGTTCACTGCTGTCCCTGTCTCAGACAGTCTTACAACTATACTCCCATTATTACTGGGTTAACTACATCCTTCACCACCAGTTCAGGGTACTGCAGTGACTTATTTCACTGCACTGTACTTGCATTGATCATTCCGTCACCCTTCACCAGCATCAAAGTCACATCCTGTAACATGTATACATTGGAGAGATGTAATCACTGCTGGCTTCTTTTACTGTACAGTAAAAGAGACAGCATGTGGCTGCAGGATCAGACAGAAACATCTGAGTTAACTTTGCACTTCAGCTGCAGGGAGCTTACTGTAAAAAATATCCAAGCAGGTAAGCATTTACCTGCCTCATACTTTGCAGAGAACAGGATCCCAAGTAACTAGTTTATATCTGATCTGGATACATCTACATGAGCAATAGTGACAGCATTGTGAAAGTACCTTATGAGAGATCTTGAGAGACAGAACTAAGTTTGGTGCTAAGAAGGGCCCAAATACTTACCTTGGGCCTGAAAATCACCTTGATCAGTTTTCTTTGCACGATAAGAGAACAAATACAGCTGCCTTCAGGCAGCAGCCATGCTCAATTATCCCACCAGCACACAGAAATAAGAGGAATGCAACAGAAGAGAGTGGGAAACAAGGTGAAAAATTATGACAATGCATTGAAAGTGCCACAGGATGGCAGCAGTAGGAAAGGACTGAAAATGCGGCAAATCCAATACGGAGAAAACCCTTCTCCATGCTATTTTTCAGTGCTCACTTGACAAATACATCGGTGTAAACAGAAGCCAAACTAGAGACAGCTTACCTTCAGACCAGCACCGACCACCAGGCAAGGGAATGTTATAACTGCTGTGTGCCCTTCAGGAAGGTAGAGTCCCGTACTCCTCCAGGCTGTCTTACCTAAAAGGTAAGAGAACACAGAACAGTCAAGTACTTCTTCAGCCTGACATGACAGATTCTGGAGATTGCAAGCTGCAATAGAAGAATCTTCCATCCTTTTCTTTCCCTTGCTCTATGCTCACAGAACTGCCTCATGTTTTACCCAACCTGTCAGAAATACAGTTTTAAAGCAATAGGGTAGCAGCATGAACAAGATCATCACACCATTAGCAAGCAAGCCCACCCAAATTTGAACTTCTGAAAATGCCAAGCTTAAATGTGTTTACTAGTATCTTTTAAAAATAAGAAGGAAAAAAAAAAAAAAACCAAAAAACAAAAACCCCAACACCTTCTCCAGCTCAGATCCTCTTACCCTAAAGCCCTCATAAGAGGTACATACTGTGGCAGTATTAAACATGGTTGAAGTTGTAATGGTCATAAAACATTTCCTAAATAACAGACTGACAGTGACATCGCATTTTTCCTTACTGATTGGTCCAGCACAAGCTGGGGCCCACATGAATTACCATTTTTCACTGACTGAAGTTATGAGAAAGCCTAAAAGGACTGTCCTATGCTAAGTGCAACTGTAAGATGGGTATCCCACTATACCACTACAATTCAGCATGTTTCTAGACAGTCTTTCCATGGAAATGCAAGTCTCCTCTGCCTAGATGTCTCTAAACGCTTGTGATACACAGTGCAAAACTGATCCATCTCTACTGTACTGATCAGGCAAAATCCACTCCCTAGTTCTGACATAAAGTTTACTCAAACATATTTCAACACAAACAGCAAAAGTCCTAAAAAGAGCTGAATTGTCATAAAGCAGCCAACTTATAACCTTTCCTGTCCTCCAAGAAAGCAAGACCAGTTTTGTCAAACAAAACCTAATCCAAGGAAAAACACAAATTAGACCATACCACAATGTTTCACCAATTCATTTCAGTTTTGCTGAATTTGCACCAAAGGCAGCTTTGAAATGGTGTTCAGGGTTTGCTAGTATTTCTTTCTTTTTCATTTATGTGAAATGACACAAATTCTGACTATTTCTGGTCAAACAAAATACTGTGTTCGATCCAATGCGTTCAGTTCAGCCAACCCTAACCATTTTCCCCTTTTGTCCTGACTCATTAATGTCAAAACCAGTGAGCAGTTATTCCACAACTTTTCTCTCTGCATATCGTCTGCGCTCAGACATCACCACTCCAGAACTTTAATCTCATTAGAACAGTTTGGAAACAACTCCTCTCAATCATATTCCAGTACAAAACAATCAAGATTCATCTGTCCAGGGGATAATACCTTCTAGTGGAATCTAACCTAGAGTTTAAACATATCACCTGTAAGCAGGAATCTCAGATACTCAGTTGTATAGATACAAGGCCTAAGCTTAGATAAATCATTCAGGGTGTGATTACCAAATACCATGGGTTCACTGAATTACCAAATACCATGGGTTCATGGGTGGTGTCAGCCCATGAAGTTCTCACCATACTTCCAGCCTCTTGTTTTCACCCCCAAAACCAGACCTTCACTCCATCAACTGTGCTGACACAACAAGTTTTGAGACTGTACTACAACTCAGGCTGAAATTACCTAGATTAAAAAATAAACCTTTTGTTCCTAACTCCTACCTCTTCCTAGGATGGCCCCATAGATGGCTGTATCAGCACAACTATGGCAACAACAACCTGCAGTGTAGAGCCCAAGGTTTCTCAAGGAAGCTTTCTTGCCAAAGCCATTGTGTTGTGCAAGTACCCTGAGGTGCCTCTGTTAGGTGGTTCTTCTCCCACAAGTGCCTGTGCACCAACAGCGAGGAAGCAGGACTTTCACGGGGTGTTTCAGAGCGCTGAAATCAGGGCTGGCCACAAAAGGAGCCTGTCTGCCACTACACAGAGGTCAGTCTCCTCACAAGCCCACAGGGAAATTGCATATCTGTGCCCATGTTCACACAGACACTGAGGATGGGTGCCCCATCGATCCGAGCAACAGGATGCCTCAAGAGGAAGGGAGATACACTCCTCACCTGGGTTTGTGCCATCAATTTCCACAGCGATGGGGAGGGCGCAGACCCCAGCAGCAGATTTCTGCACTAGGGCTGCACTGTCTGTCATGGTGAGGGACAGCTCGGTCGCCATGCAGAGAAGGACTGCCTCTTTGGAGTTGCTCTTGACAGGGCAGTGCGTGCTGACCTGTGGGATCCCACTTCTCTGAAGCACCTTCTTCAGGATGCGGTGGAGCGAGGCATAGGCAGGGCAGTCACGGGCTGGGATGTGCAGAAAGGCAGTGCAGTCTTGTGCTAGCCTTTGCAGCCAGTCCTTCAAGGGGGCCTTGAGCTCCTCATGGTTGTCTACATGCCTGTTGAAAAGAGCGAGTGCCTTGCGGAAGTGGTAGTGCTCCCCAGACCCCACGGCCAGGTGCTTAGCTGCCTGGACGCTCTGCCCCAGGATGCTCAGCCCAAAGCGGTTGAGGATTTTGTTGCCAGGATATTTTGCCACAGCAGCTTTGCCGTGGTTCTGGGAAGCCCAGTACCAGGCCTGGCCTCCAACCAGTAGGCCACCTCCCTCTGCCACGAAAGCATGAACCCTCTCCGCCTCTCTGTCACTGTAAGAAGAGCAGCAGTACACGCTGATGTCGCCTGTCAGCTGTGACACCTGCGACTTCACCCCTTCCTGAGAGAGGAGGCTACACAGTTTCTTCAGGCTGGCATCCACACCCACCAGCCCCTTTCTCCCAGCATCCAGCCAGCGGACAGCATTGAGCAGGAATCTGGCCAGCTTTGGGGAGAACAGCTGGCTCTCGTGGGTTGCCACCACAACACGGCCTCGGCCGTAGTGTGCTGCAGCTAAGAGGCAGCGGTGTGAGCTGTCCAGGCAGAGCGGGAAGGAGAGTACCCCGTGCACCAGCAAGATGGAGGGTATGCCCCCTGTCACCAAATCCAGTTCCGACACACCACACAGGAGAAACTCAGCATCAAGGCCGAGGTTGGCCTGGTGCCTGCAAAACCAAGAGAGGTCCAAGTTAGCCCCCGTCCCAGCACCCTTTGCACAAAAGGCCACCTTGTCCATCCCTGCCTCTTCTTCCTCCCTCGTCCTAGTATATCATGTTGCCAGTTCTTTCATTTAAAAAAAAAATCCATTAATACCTCATTTTTCTCCTTTTAAAGCCTCAGTTTTTGCAGCCAAGCAAATCTGTAAGAATCTCAGCATTTATTTAAAAAAAGGACAGAAAGAAGAGGTCGAAAGGAAGTTTCTAGACCTCTGGCTTTGAAGAGCAGCTTGAAAATCTAAATATATTGCAGAAACTCAAAAAGCAGAAGACTTACCCTGTTTTTTAAACTGCAGGTTTAAACTGCAAATAATGTGGGAATTGGCACATCTCCTATAACAGAAACTTTCTCCATTTACCCCACCCTAGTCATCATCAACTAGG
This sequence comes from Mycteria americana, assembly GCF_035582795.1. Lineage (NCBI taxonomy): Eukaryota > Metazoa > Chordata > Aves > Ciconiiformes > Ciconiidae > Mycteria > Mycteria americana. The sequence goes on from NC_134365.1 coordinate 85,495,775, forward strand.
CAAGCCCGAAAGATTTCTGTGTGTCTTCTCCCAGCCTCTGCCACTGTTGAGAACTGAAGAAAGGATAGCTAGGCCAGACGGGCTAGATGGACAGGCAGACACACAGCTAGACAAATAATGAGTGACTAGAAGTTGAATCAGGGCCCTAACACATAATCCTCACATTACCACTAGTTGGTCTCTACCATATAAAGAGATTACACTGTGCAAGGCCCTCTTATCTCTGTTATTTCCATATAACTCCTATATGTCACTGTGGAGAAAGACATGTTGAATTACTCTCATTTGCTTTGTTAACACTTTCTCCTGGTTCTGCCAAACACAGTTTTCCCCCAGCACCTGGAAAGAATCTGTTGTTATGTGGCCATTGCAGCCAACTCAATAAGAATAAATGATGATGCCCTTCTGCACACCCATAGGACAGGAAATAAATCTGCAGCTCTCCTTTGGTTTTTACTTTACTAAGACCCTTTGCCACACAGAGTATGTGCCCAGGCATATGACACAGCACCTGCCTTAGACTGCAGACTACTAACTCTGTGGGTTAAGCAAAGGCCAGCAGGAAGGCCCAAGATTCACAGAGCTGTTGTGTTGCACGGAAATTAGGTACGTAAATTTCTCTGTGGCTCTGGATCCAGTAAAAACCACCACAAAAGCACCATAAACAAGATATAATTCACCCTTAGGTACCATTTAAAGTCTTGTTAATTGCTACGTAATTTTTCTCTGCTGAATTCTCCACCCCTCTCCCTCTTCCATGCACTGTGCACGAGGCGGTGGGAACATGCCTGTGCACTGCAGGTGAGAACAAGAATCAATCAGCAAATTTTAATTAAGTAACTTCATTTGTTAGCTGTGTCCTAAGCACTTTGCTGAATTCAACAGCAGAGCTTTCTACTGCCTTTCTTGGGAAACAAATTGAGCATCCAGAAAGTATCAAATCCAATTATTTGTTTGAAAATATTAAGACATTTAGTATTGTATATCCACAAGGAAAAGGCTGTGAAGGAAAGACTTGCAGGGAATTTTACTGTAATTTTTGCAGCTTCCACTGCAGTGAAATGAAGCTGCCACACAGAGGAAGTGCAGCAGCGCTCATGCTCCTCGGAAAACCTGCTGTGCCTTGTGTAACTCAGCAGAAAGTGGCAGGAGGCACAGCCTGGCACACCCACTGGCAAAGGGAGGTGGTGGAAGACGGCAGAGCAATGCCCAGGACTCTGCTGCCTGGTCAGCTGTGCGACAGAGTCACAACAGCCCTGAGTTTTACACCTGCTGCTCCAGGACCGAAGGGGCCTGGCTGGAATCCCAAACTGGGAGCACGGAGATTTCCTGCCCTCAGCCTGTGTCAGAAACCGAGAAGGGCGGTGGCATCCAGCCCGCCCCCCCCCAGCTCTGTGCCAGCCCCAGGGTTTCACTTGCAGAAGGTGAATTTCTGCAAGTAACTGGCTAAACAGGTTTAGCAGCTGCCAGACAGAGCCTGGCCTAGAGGGCTGGCCTGGTGCTCCACCTCCAACCGGGTTTTGAACTGTTGGGAAAGTTGCCCTGAACGTACAGACATGTGGAGAGAGGGAGAGGAGTTCCTCCTCCTGTCCCCATGTTGCTGTGTGTTGTGCTCAGGCACACCTGGTCAGGCAGACTGCTCTAAAAGATGTCTCCCCTTATTTCCTTCCCCTTGAATGAATTCCCCAGGCCTGGCCCAGCTGCCCTGGAAGTAGTAAAAGACACCATTCTTTCCGATTGCAAACAGTGGGGAAGTTCCTCTTAAATTGGAAGGCAGCAGTTACATCCCATCCTGACTATTAAAGAACCAGCATTTGCCATCATCCTCATCTCCCACCTCAAGATTCTTCTATAAACACCTCACCTGCATAACCTGATCAGTTGTTTAAATAGAGAGCAGTTCAGATACTCACGGGACAATTAATGGGATCTTGGGAATTTTCTTGGCAACTTTGAAGATGCCTTTCTCCACAGCATTTCCTGTGAAGTACACACCAGCCACGCTGGTCACCTGGTTCCCAGGGAATTCAAACAGCACTTTCTCCTTGCCATGTCGACCAGCCCAGTGCCAGGCCTGGCCGCCAATGAGCAGCCCTCCACCCTGCTTTACAAAGCCAACCAGGTCTTTTGCCCTCGTGCAGTCATAGGCATCCATGCAGTACACCCCCATGGAAGGGCTAAGCTCTGCCCCAGCCTGTACTTTGGTGCCAGCCCTGAGCAGCAGCTGCAAGAGGGAATCCAAATGAGGATGGACCCCAACCAGGGCCTCAGAGGAAGGCTTCAGCCACTCCACAGCATTTCTGAGGAACTGGGAAAACTTGGAGTCCTTCAAGATTCCTTCATGGGAAACAACCACCATCCGGCCCTTCCCATACTGTGAAACGGCAATCAGAACCTGCTTCTTAGAGCTCACAAGCACAGGGTAGGCATCCTCTCCAACAAGTAGCAGCTCACAAGGAACAAAACTGCCAGTGAAGTCCCATGGCCCAAGACCGTCCACTAACAGCTCATAGGTGGCAGAGGGTTTCATCTTCAGGTCACTTCTATCTGGTGGAGAGAAGACCAACATTCATTACAGCATGGCTCAGCAATAAAGAACAGCTGTAACAACCCTGTGGGGTCATTTCTTTGTTGTTTAGTAGGAACTCCAAACAAATGGGAATAATTTACTGGAAGCAGCTTTGTGGACACAACTTTTTCAGGGATTTGGGATTTTTTTTGTTTGCGTGTTTGGCTTTGTTATCACACTATTTACCATTTAAACAGAAGTGACAAGTATATCAAGATGATGAAGGAAAAGACAGTGACTGTTTCAACAAGTTCTGCTATGCATCATGGAGGAGAACAGGAAAATGAAGGTATTCACTTTCCCATTAACAATTTATTTGGAGAGGGAGAGTGCCAGAGGCTCCAGGAAGTCTACTAGGAACTTACCTGATAGAGGTGGTTTACATAGAAATAGCCAGAAAATGAAAAGACCTTATCAACACAACACACCATGTAATTCAAACATGCAGTTCACATTTTAGTTCCTAACTGGATATGTACAGAGCTACACACAGTTGCTGCAAGACGGTATTCCAAAACTGTACTTTTCTACGTCTGTTTAGGCACTATAAACACTTGCTTAGTATTAGGAGGTGCTGTGAGGGGGAGGAGAGTCAGCAGAAATGATGGAGACAACCAGCTCCCCTGGAATAACTGTCAGGTTAAGTCACACTACCTAGGAGAGCAGGTCTGGGCACAGGAGATTCATGCCCTAGTTCCGTGATCCAAACTGCTGTGTGATCTCAAGGAAATAATTTCCATTTTCTGTAGCTGTGTTTCGCCTGTTTTCCCATCTATAAAGTAAGGAGAGTGGTACTGACCTTGATTGCCAAGCCTTTTGAGGTCTATGGCTGACACGTGCTCTATTTAGGCTCCCTCAGTTTGAAAGTCTGGCTTCGCTCTTCAGCAAAACTGTCTTCTGCTGGGCTGGGGCTGCTGTGACTGTGCAAACAGGAAGGTTTTGAGGTAGAGAGCATGACCCAGTCCCACCCAGTTCCTGTCATTCAGGATTCACAAGGCTGACTTGGAGCACAACGCCTATGGCAAGGGAAGGAGCTGCTCCGGGGCAGGCCTGGCCCTTTCCCTGGCAGCATCCCGTGCCAACACTGGAGCAGCGTTCTCTGGTCTTCACATGCATTTCATATTTGGCTACCCTGAAAGCAAATCCATGGCATGCAAACACAGGAAAATGGAGAAATCCTGGACAAGCAGCATCCTTGATTTTGATTTGTCACAAGCCACAGGGTGCTCAGAAGCAGCAACCTGATCAAGAATGACAGTATCATTCCCATTGCTTATCCTCTGGACACGCCTGGAAGCTCCTGTTTTTCACCCAAACTCTCGTGAGACTCCACTGTTGTTTTACATATGATTTATGAGTCAAAGCTGCTGATTAACACAGGATAAAAACTACATTGCCCAGTAATTTAGTGCTTGTTTGCCGGCTTAGTCTGAATTCCAGCTTTGTTTCCCTGGGTTTGAATAAGCCCTACATTTAAAGGCAAAGATGAGGTCTAAGTGGTTTAGGTTGTTTTACCAGGAATCATGCAACAAAGTAGTAACACAGCTTGGGAAAATACTAACATTTTTTTCTGGTGGCTTCTGTGGATTTGATAATAATGTACCTATACTGACACACTGACCACAGTGTAGGAGAGAGGAAAATCAGGTGGATAGTTTCAACAACTCGTATTCTACCTGAGGACTACCCTACAGGACTAGGTTTGAAGTAAATTCAGTAAAAAACAACCCTTACTTCTTAGCCCCCACCCTTCTTCTTATCACAGGATTTGAAAGCTAACATCCTAGACTCCAGACCCCTACAAGGATGGGTGCTCCCTGGAGCTTATCCAGAACAAGGTGTGGCTGTCTTGGAAAGGATTTTAACTCTCTCTTAACTGCATTTATCACCATATAACAGAATTCCCAATTTATACGTAATCACAAGTTCTGCATTTCCACTGTATTAACCATTTCAGCGTGGAGAAAAGGAAGTGTACGCATTAGACCCAGAGCAGACACAACTACAGGCGAAGTCCTTTTTCTAGAGAAGGGAGAAGACACAGCAGGGACAGAGAATACCCGTGTCTAACAAGAATTGCAGGAAGCTGCAGAAGACTGAGCTTTATGTCTGTCGTGTCAATTAGGAGGAAACAACTACTAGATCTGGGCACACACAGAGGGAAGGGGAAGATCTTGGCTCCTAGCTGCCTCCCTTATTAACACGGAAGTGCAAATTCTCCGTGACAGTGTCTTCAACGAGTCAAAGACTCCTGATTACCTTGTCTTCCCTCCTGCCCCTTCCACCTCTCACCTCCACAGTTCCCCACTCCCGCAGAGCTGAGAATATTGAGAGTAGGTATTGGAGCATACACTTACAAATCCCACCAGATGACTAATTCTCTCCTAGCCTTTCTTCTGTCTCCGGAAAAGGGACAAAAACGCAATGGGAAGGTATTGGAGCTTCATTAAACACAGACTTAAGATTCCATCATCTGCTGTCCAGAAGCCATCACACCCAGGCAAAAGAGATGTGGTACAAATGAAGTAATACCCCTTGCTCCACTCAGGAAGAGTATCTCTGGGAGACAGATGACCTGGGGAGGGGGCTCTAAGGGTGAATAAAGGAACAGACTTTGTGTGTCAAGTGCTCAGTCACTTTAGGGCGAGTCTTTAAGGTCCCTGTAAAGCCTGTGAGGATCTCCATGAGTAGAAAATATGGGATTGTGCAATATCTGAGAGGAAAAGGACAAAAGGCACAGGACAGCCACTAGGGTGGATCACTTAAGAACTAAGTGATCTTAGGCAGCCTAAGTGAGTGAGAGAGACCCAATTCCTAGGGGTTTGGCTGCCCTTCCTAAATAGGGGGACTCTTGGGGTTTCCAGTCTTTCCTCTCTTTTGGGTTTACAGTCTAGCTGTCTGCACAGTAACCAAGCACCAAGTATGCTGCAAAGTCTGTAGGCAGTAAAGAATTGGTGGGCTCTTGCTTTTTAACATGTTTATCAACAAATTGAGCAAGGAGAGGAATGCTGACATTTGGCATTTGCTGAAGAGACAGAAGTACTTATATTCATTATGTCTGTTCATCATCAACAAGGTTTTAAACTGAAAGAGGGTAGACTTAGATTAGATATAAGGAAGAAATTTTTTATGATGAGGGTGGTGAGACACTGGAATGGGTTACCCAGAGAAGCTGTGGATGCCTCACCAGTGGAATTGTTCAAAGTCAGGTTGGACAGGGCTTTGAGTGACCTGACCTAGTGAAAGATGTCCCTGCAGCACAGGAGGGTTGGACTAGATGGTCACTGAAAGTCCCTTCCAACCCAAACTATTCTATGATTCTATGATTCTATGACTCGCGTGCTGTGTAGCACAAATGCAAATTTAACATACATAAAAACTGCAAGTGTACGTCAAAGTTCTGTGGCATATTCTTATAAAGAAAGGCAGTGTCTACACTGCAAAAATAAGTGGGCTCTAGAGCTGGCTTAAGCATACAAGTGAGAGCCTGGGCTGATGTTAGCGCAGTAACGTGCTCAGGCTCTGTGTGCTGCAGGATCAGGAATCTGGTCTTAGCCAGTGTGTGGTCACATACATATAGCATCCAGGGTAACTGTGAGGCTGGACCACTTCAGAATGGGCTCATTTTTTTGTGTTAACCTGAAGATGGAGATGACGACTCTCACGACTAAATATCTTGAGTATGTTCTGCATGGTTCTTCACCCTTTTCAATACCTGTGCAAGCACAAGCACCATGAAGCCACAAGTGGGGTAGGCTAAAGCAGTAAGCCATGAAATGTAAAGATCAAGCGATGTGCAAGAAGGGTGGTGAGATGAAGCAATAAATTCAGGTGCAATGGATTGCACACAAAAGAGAATACAACACTTAAACTTAGACAACAACCTTTCTTAAAGAACTGCTCAAAACTATGGTAAAAGAAGGCACCTAGTGGAGATCACAGAATCACAGAATATCTTGAGTTGGAAGGGAGCCATAAGGATCATCAAGTCCAACTCCCTGCTCCTTGCAGGACTACCTAAAACTAAACCATATGACTAACAGCATTGTCCAGATGCTCCTTGAACTCTGACAGGCTTGGTGCTGCAACCACTTCCCTGGGGAGGCTGTTCCAGTGACTGACCACCCTCTCGGTGAAGAACCTTTTCCTTATGTCCAATCTGAACTTCCCCTGACGCAGCTGGAGAAGTGGGATGGGGAAGTGGGAGGCAACCAAGCAAGAAAGCTTGCATGGGAAAGACAAAGTTAGAAAAAAAGACATTAAAAAAAGGCTTTCTAATGTTACATAACAAAAGTCAAAGAAACAAAGCTAAATACATCAAAGAGAAATAGAGCCAAAGAAGAAGTAGATTAGGTTGTAAACTAATGACAACTCTAAAATTAGGTCAAGAAAGCAATTACCAAAGGAAGTTACTGTATTTATATTTTTGTTTTTACACTTACAGTGTTAAGAGTTATTAGAAACAGATTGAAAACCAATAAAAACTAAAAAAACTTTTTTTAGTAAAATGCAGCAGAACCAGGCAATTGCCATCTGTTATTGGTGTTATTTTCATATGGCACTTTACAGCAGTAGATTACAAAACACTACAATTTCCAAGCCTACTAAAATGCTGCTGTGTTTTAAGGGAAAAAAAAAAAGGAATTGCCCATCCTTTCTGGTGGTGTTAACATGCATGCATTAGGGTACGCTCACTGGCTAACAGGATGCAAAGAAATAGAAAACATGAATGTCTAAACATACATCTGTCCAGCAATCTTAATTGCTTTTAAAGGGAAGGCAAGGAAAGAACAAAATGAAAGCAGCTGATGACATCTGTCTGGGTACTTTAAAATAATTTTGCATTTGGAAAGGTAATTAACATCTTAATTAAAATGAATTTTACTAACTTCCTATGAACTGAAAGCAGGCTGATGGGCTATGATCAATAAAGACAGGGATACACTGAATGAGAAGAGATGTCTATACAAAAAAGTGCTGTTTAGTCTTTTTAAAAATCTACATCTGTGATCTAAAAGGGACAGCACATACCACATAAATGAAATTATCAAATAATAGAAAGTAATATGCAGAAGCACAGGAGAAGAAATCATAACCTTACTAGAAAATAATTAAAAAAAAAAAAAAGAGAGAACTTGCTCAATCCAAGTTCTACGGCCTGTCGTTTTAGAAAAGTATTGACATCTGTTGGTGAACAAGGAGCAGAGCAGCTCAGAAATCTCCAGGAACAGCAGATACAGAGCCCTTTTCCAATCTGTGCTGGAAGGGTTGAGTCTTATCTGCATGCCTGCTATATAAAGCTCAGGTAATTTCTCTTTAACTGTTGCTAGGTTTTAAAGCAGGAGATGAGTGTAACAAACACCACTGTTTTCATTTGAAAAGGAACAGAGAAGAGGTCTAATGCTCTCTGCACGTGGGCCATGCCAATCTACTATAGTCTGCAGTGATGTGGTAAAGGATGAGGAAAAACAACTTTATCTCTTCTAAACTAAAAGGACAGCACAGGACTTGTTTTGCTTCATACTGCCAGGGAGCAAGGGAAAGCAGGGATACTGGGACAGCTCACTGAAGCTGCAAATGAAGAACGGGCAGGGTGTAACTCAGGTGGTGGGCAGCAGCTGACATCCTTAACGGCCTGTCACAGACATGTCACACAAACTAACGGTGTAGGGTTAGACCAATGAAGGTTTGTGCCCTACTGTGGACATTCAAGGGTAGCACCACTTATTGCAACAAAAAAATGTGCAATTCACATAAACTGAACATTGCTTCCTCCTTATCATGCACCATTATATTTTATAATGCAACAAGCAGAAGTATTACAAGCTATCCCATATCTCTTAAATCATATTCTTTTCCAATTCAGTGTAAGTGTGGCACACCAACAGAGAAGCATCAGGGGTTTCTTTTGGATTCTGAGACTAACCAAGCAATCACTCAGATGAAATGTATGCCAAGTAAAAAAAAGTAACAAGTTTTCTTAGTTCTTTGTTGCTGCAGCTAGATAGATATTTACAATCAACTGATGTTTTAAGGCCTTATTTCAAATAACACAGGTGCACAAATTATTGGTCTCGCCCATGTCCTATGAGCTACCCCTCTGGTACTAGTTCCTCCAGGAATGTCCTCACCACACTTGAGCTGTGCTGGGTCAAATTGTGTCTTCCCTGGCAGTTGGCATCAGGGGCATCCCTGCCGACGGCTGGGCTGTTGATCCACCTGCCAGCTGGTGGTTAAGTCCGAGTCGACACAAGAGTGTGTGACTTCTGCCATTATTCCTTTCTTACGCCCCGTGCTCGGCCCTTTCAAGCTAATCAAGCGTGAACCCAGTACTCATGATAAGCTTGGGTTCAGTTCGTGTTCCCATCACAAATGAATATTCAGAGTCATTCCCTTTTTGGTTATTCTGTTTGCTGTTATCTCATATTGTCATCTTTGAGCTTGTACAGACCTGCATTCCTCACTTCTTATCCCCATTCGTGTGAGTCTGCGGTGCCAGCTTGATCCACACAACTGGGAAAGTGAACCTCCAGGACACAGCCTGTCATGGAGGGGCTTTGGTTAACCTACACAGTGCAGTGACTCAAGCCATGACATACCTGGGAAGTTGATCCTTTGACAACACCATGAAGGTCCTTCCTTCTTGATGGGCTAGGCCACCCCGAGTCCTGCCCTTGCCTGTGCAGGACCTCTCAATAAAGCTACAGCTGATCTGTGTTGCCCTACACCATCTTTTATGTTTTATGTCCAAATTTTGTTATCTCTAGCAAGTCTTTATATAAACCTATTCATAGATCTAACATGTTGCAGACCAGCTTTAGATAGCCTTTGTGTCCTGGGAGGCTGTTCCAGACTCTTGCTGCAATTAGTTGTTTTTCAGGACATTTTACTGCCCAGACTATTCTCTGCTATTTTAGGCAATCATCTCACTTGTCTTTCATTCTGCTTGAAAGCTATTGCCAAAATTTTCATTTTCACCTCTCCTAAGCGTACCCATCAAGTTCTGATATCTTTCCTTTGTATTCTCCCCACCTTTCTTAGTTACTGTCTTTAGTTTCAAAATTGTCTCTACTGTATATCTTCCAAAACAGGCCTGACATGACGTTAAGACTCCTTTCCAATGATGTGGTACTATAAACATGCCTTAAAAGAGGCTTAAAACGAGGCTTAAAAGACAGAGGAGACTCTTCTAACCTGCCTTCCACCCATACATACCCTAGCAAAAGCATTATGTCATTGACATCACCTAAAACAGTCACTGCCTTTTTTCTACTATCTCTGCTCCCTTTTCCATAAAGCCCTCCACATACAGCACGCTTTCAACTTTTGTCTGTTGTACCCTAAGGGAGGCCCTTAAGCAGTATCTAACCAGTCTTTGAAAAGTAACTAAGGGACATAGCCTGTGGTACTGGGTTTAAATTACTTACGTAAGAGCTTGCACTGCTATGCTGAAATCAGGGGAATGGCTGAAAATATGAGATATATAACATCTGTAAGAGATCTCCACTAAAAGATCTCATTTCCTTTTTACTATTTATCACTTTCCTAAACTTGGTTCTAGCATGTGTGGCTGTTGTAGCTAATTTGGCACCATTTCTACACACTGCAATTTTTAAATGCTGCATATGAAGTATAGAACATACAGCTGAAGAAGTACTAGTCCCAAACAGAAACTTCATTGCCAAACATAAGGCAGATGACCAGCAAAAGCTTATTTTAAACCAACACATAGTTGGCTCATTATTAGAAAATCTAAGTGAAAAAGAGAGGTCAGAACCAATGAATTCGGAGTGCAGAGAACTTGTATGCTGGTGCTGACTGGAGAACGTAAGTTCAGTACCATACAGACTCATTAGTCAGGGGTCAGATGAGAAGTACCTCCCATGTTTTTGCTGTGCCTCCCCTAACACGACCTGCTAGACCAGAACCAGCTTAGATACTTCTGTGTTCTTCAGTGCATCAGGGTCTAGGGTGTATGCACAGAACCAGCTTTGTACCTCCTACAGATTTAACCTGCAACCAGCTTTATAATGGCACAGAACAACTCGAGGTTGCATGCAGAGTCAGGACAGATGCAACACGCATACTCACAGAGCAATCTCACATACTGCTGCCAAATCTTCTGCAGCCTTTCCACATATCCCTTCTGAACTTAGAGGTCTGCACTGCACGGGCCCATGCCCTGAGATGGCAAATCGGTTTGGAAAAGCAACTCTGGAAACAACACCAGCCTGTGAGCCTCTTTCCTTTTACCTTCACTGACCGGTTTTGTTACCGAAGGATCAAACATCGGGCTGAAGATGCCAAAGCAGAAGGCATACAACAACCAGGCGCCTGTCTTTTCCTCAGCCGCTCAGGGGGCGTGCGCGATCTGGCCGCGGTTGCGCAGCCTCAAGCTCCTTCTTGGAACCGACGGCGCGGAGCAGCGACTGCGGCGGGCGGGCGGGCGGGCAGGAGGGGCCGCTGTGCGGCAGCCCGTCCGCTCAGGGCCCGTCGGGAAAGCGGGAGGAGAGAGGAAAGTTCAAGAAGGGCCGGGAAGGCGGCGCGGGAAGACGCCGCCCGAGGCGGGGAGCGCGCAAAGCTGCGCGGGGCGGGGAGCCGGCGGTAATGGTTTGCAGGGGAAGGTTGAACGCGTTTAAGACTTTTGCGTTAGTTATTTATGCCCGAAATGATTGACAAGGTCCTGGTCTGATTTTACATCATTGGAAATTGCAAATGGTTTGGCCAAAAGTAGCATACCACCCGCGAGGTTTGTACGGATGCCGAGTAAGCCCAGAACGTAGTCTGCTAATTCCTCTACGCTTGCACTAATGCTCTTCATATTCAGAGCGGGCATCTCTTTTTACTGATGCATCCCCAAATAGTCTAGCAGCAGGTCGAGGCACAAAACAGCGCTACTTACCCCAATGGATTTGGGCAGGCAAGCCACAGAGCTTACACTCTGTGTCCTAAGCAGGTCACCTTTCCTGGTCCAGAGTAACAAACCGTTTTCAAACACATGGTGTCTAACGGGATCCCGGGATGCCCAGCCCGGCAAGCCAAGGGATGCCCGAGCTCCCCGGGCTGCACGTTCGCTGCCAGCACGTTGCTTCCGTGCTCGTTTCCACAACCTTTCCTGTAATCGTCCACAAGCGTGTGGCGGGCGAAAAGAAAACAAGCCCACGCATCTGCAAGGGACTGCTAATACTGAGGCGGCAGGAGGGTTAGCCTTACTCTAAGGGCGGCTTAGAGTAAAACTTGCCCCAGGCAGGGCAAGGCAGGGCGCAGGGGCTCCTCCTCGCTGCCGGGCCGGGCCGGGCCGGGCCCTCCCGCACCACCTGCGACGGGGGGCGCACCTGCCCCGCACGCCCAGCGCTGTAAATGCGCGCCCTCCCTCCTCTCGTGAATAAACTCTTCCTCCTCCTCCTCTTCGTCTCCCCCCGGCCGTGTAACGCGTCCAGGCCCGCCGGCGATGGCCTCTCCGCCCCCAGGGGCGACGCGCACTTTCACCCCGGCCCCTGGCACGGCCGGGCGCTTTGCGGCAGCCCGGCTGCCTCTCTAGAAACTTCTCGGTCCCTCCCTCTCCCCTCCCCTTCCTCCTCCCAGCCGACCGAGGGCCGGCACTGCGGCGAAGGCAAGGGGGAAGGAGGCGCGCGGTGTCTGCCCCCGCCCGCGCTGCTCGGAGCCGGAGGCGCAGCGCGGCGCTAGCCCCAGCCCGGCGGGAGGCCGGTGCCGACCCCGACCCCGACCCCGCGAGGCGGCCCTTCCCTGCGCAGCGGTGGCAGCGGCAGGCGGGATGACGGCGGAGGAGATGAAAGCGGACGGGGCTCCCTTGGAGGGGGCGGACATCACCCCCAAGCGGGATGAGGGCGTCCTCAAGGTACCCGGCGGCTGCGGGCGGCCGCTCCCCGTCCCCATCATCCCCCCGCACTGACTCGGAGGCCGCGGGAGAGGGGTCCGCGCGCCAGCGGGGGGGGGCCCGGTCCCTCCTCGCCTGCGAGCGGCGCTCCCCGGGCGCCCTGCCCCCGCAGGGACCCGTTTTGTCCCCTGAGGGCAAGGGGACAAGGCCGCTACCGGGATGTCCGGCCGCCCGCCGGCCGGCAGGCTCGCGCTGCCCTGGCGATTAAACATTAGCGGCGGCGCGCGGGGAGGGCGGGAGGCCGCCTCGGCCGCGCACGCGCTGCCCGCCCGCGGGGGCTCCCACGCGGCGGCGGCGCAGCCGGCAGCTCCCCGCTCCCAGCCTCCCCCGGCCCGGCCGGGGCGAGCCGCAGCCCGAGCCGCTCGCTAGGAAACCCCGGGGTCACGGGGGGCTGCGGAGGGGAGAGGCGCTTCTCGCTGCCTTCGGGCTTTTCCCCGGGGCCGGGGTGGGCGAGGGGGCGCCGGGCCGGGCTCTCCGCCCGCCTCGCAGGGTGCGGCTCTGCCCGCACGGCTTGTTTTGGGGGGTCCGGGTCCGGGTCCGCCGCCGCCCCCCAGCACGTGTTCGGGGGCTGGGAATTAAAGATGGTGCCTCGGAAGGTCACGTGCATTTCGTATACGTTCGTAGCTGGTGCAAAGGAGTGCTGCGCTGCCTACTTTTGCTTGTCTTTAAGACTCTGAAAATGGGGCTCTCCGTCTTGGTAGGAGCAGCCTCTCAAACCTGAGATGGTGCATTGTACATGTGGGCCTGATGTAAATGCACCCCGGCGGCAGGAGCCGGAAAGGCTGCCCGTTGGTTCAGCTTCAGGGGGAAAGCTAGCTATTAGCAAACTGCAGGTGAGGTCATTGGTAAAGCTGGCTGCGGTCGCGGTTTGTGCCGTGTCTTGAGAATGCCGGTAGTCTGGCTTCTTTCCTTTGTACTGGGCAGTCAGTTGGTAAGGGTAGCAGAATCTATACCATGAGGGGGAGTTGCACTAACTTCCTCTGTCAGATATTTCTTATTTCCATATCTCTAGAAACTTCTTTAGTCGCTCTTAAAAACTTTAACAATCACTAGAAGCATTTTTTAATCGCGGTGAAATGTCAGAGTTACAGTGTTTGGAAGAAGAAAAGCAGCACCACAGCAAAGACAAAATTCTGGTTTTAACCTTTAGAGCCTTCTGGCTTCAGATTCTGCGTTTGTCATAGAGGTGGTGTCTCCAGGGAGGGTATCAGGGGTCTCATTGAAGATGTGCGGTTGGCTTCTATATGCTGCCTTTCCATGTTTGCTGCTAACATGCTTTGGTGAGAGTTTTTATTTTTTGCATGTAGCACAGTATCAGGTTAGGGTTATCATCTGCATGGCTGCCCAGGAAGCTGCCTGCAGGTCTCTCGTATCTCAGATCCCTGAGCATGGTAAAAGGTAGTGAGTGTCTGCCTACTCCACGCAGTACCCCCCTTTTGATGATGGAGAAGCAGCAGGTGATTTTTTAATTATTATTATTTTTTTAAAAGGAGGGGAGGAGAAAATACTGGCAAAAGAACTGAGGTTGTGAAAACCTCAAAAAAGGTGAGATTGTGAATTGATAAGGCAAAAGCCTGTAGAGGTCATGAAGTCCAGCCTTCATGGATTTTATTTTTCTAGTAATTGCTGGAGTACAGAATACACCCATTCAAAGCAAGGGTCTGACTCTGAACTAAACTACATCAATTCTGTACTGCTATCATTGCACTGATTCCAGGAGAGTGGGTTTTTTATTATTATTTGTTCATTAGCTTTGTATCAGAATAGTATCCAGAGGTTTTTACCTGGTATTGCTGAATATGCTTGCACTATTTCTAGTCTAAGTATTTAAGTTTAGAAATAGAAATATTTGCAATCACAATATGAACAGAAAAATCAGGTTTCCCTATCTGAAAGGGAAATGTAAACCCTATGGAAAATAGGGATGCCATACTGAGTGTATGGAACTTCAGTCTCTTGAAAATTAAATAAATGTGAAAGAGTAATATTATATAAATACTGAAAATGAGATATTCATTACTTTCATGTTGGATAACTTGGTATGACAGTACAAGAATATGGCATTTCAAAAAGATTAGTGAATTTCCATTAAATGCGGTTATTATTTCAAAGTGACTTCAGATTGGCTGCTTTAAAATTACTAGTTTGGATCCACTTTTTTATATATCTTTATATATATATAATATATATATATATGCATGATGTAGTTTAGGTTGGTTACCACATTCACGTTATTTTCATAGGTCTCTGTTCCCTTATCTCTGAGAGCGGTTGCTTGAATTTTTGCCTTCCTTGGGGGAGAAATCAGTAGATTAGTTCTGTAATGCTAGTAAGTGCTGTAGCACTGAGGTGGTGCAGGGTAAGGGGATGGTGTGCTGTGTGAGGTCAGACATCCCTTTTCACACTGAGCATTCTCTTCCCTAGGAAACTGAGCAGGTAGTATTTTTTTCTGGGTTTTTTTTTTTTTCCTTTCTCTTTTATGCATCCAGTGAGGTGCTTTCAGCTTGTTAAGAGTCTGACAGAAGCTGTCCACGTTGCTTTGGCTTTGTGTGGATGGTGCTGGCGTTTCAGTCGTGTAGTCAGTTGCAGGGATGGTGGGAGGCAAAGTAGGAGATTGACAGTGGTTGGTTGCAAGAAGTTTAAATTTGGGAAGAAGATTCCTAAGGGTCTGCTTCCTTGGGTGAAAAACATAATTGGTATTGAAGCATGACCTTTCTATAGCTTTTCTTTAAAGGAGGGACACCAATCCATACTTCTGTGTAACTGCCCTTGAACAAATGTCTATCTTGTATGAACAGTATGTTTTCCAGGTCTCTCTAGATGCAAGCAAATAGGGTCCTTCATTGGTTCTCTTTTGCCTGGCTAAAGTAATGCAGAGCTTTGGCTTGGAGCTAGATGGTTTCAATCAGTATTGGAGAAAACTCAGATTTGAACTTCAGGAATCCTGTTACGGGTAAAGCTTAATATCCTTGCCCTGTGAGATATGTCAGTATTATTCCCTATTTTTATATACATTTGAAATGAACACCAGAGAGATTGGCCAGTCTTGCTTTTTGTATAGTGTAGATTAGTTGATGCTGGTCTTGCTAGCTAGGCAGGGGAACCTCTTGAGAAGAAAATCAAGTCCTTGCAGCTGTATGTGAAATTGGGGTGCTGGCAATCTGTGTCAGAGTTGTGGGGAGACAAAATTAATATAATATAAGAATTCTTAAGTGTTACTGTGTTGGCTGCTAGAACTAACCTGCGTTGGGTTGAGATACTGTTAACCTTTGTTAAACTGTCTGGTTTAACTTGAGTAATCTCAGATTACGTGTTAGGATAGGCTTTGCATGGAAAGAACCAGCTCATTTTCTTGTTTAAATGCTTTGCCTAGAACACTGAACTTGGGGGTAATGGTAGAGTGGTGGTGAGGAAGGTACTTGAATAAAGCAAAAAAACCCTGCCTAATGCTTTACCTGATTAAGTTTCAAGAACGTTTAAAATCTTGTTGAGGAAAGGTAAGTGACATTGCTAACTATAGATGCAGAGATCTGTAGGCTGGTGCCAACTGTTGCCAGTTAAGTTCTCGTATCACAGCAGAGCCATCTTGAGGTTCCTGCCTTTGCAACACTGCTAATCTGTAGATAGTCAGTCCATTTCCAAATAACTGAAGTAAACCTGCAAATTCTTTATCTACTGAATATGATAACGCGTGCGTCTAAGTAAATGGAATTAACGTCCAATAGGCAGACTTAGTTTTCATCATCTTAATGTTCCTTACTGTTTTTCTCAGGTTGTCAAGAGAGAAGGCAGTGGGACAGAGTCTCCGATGATAGGTGATAAAGTGACCGTCCATTACACAGGATGGCTTCTTGATGGTACAAAGTTTGACTCCAGTCTGGACAGGAGAGACAAATTTTCATTTGACTTGGGGAAAGGTAATATCTTGTGTTTGGTAAAGGTAATATCTTGTGTTTGGTATTGATCAGTTTTGGTAATAATTGAGATGGAATTACCTTGCATGTGTGGCTCCTTTGCATGTTAAATTTGCTATTTAAACTTGTTTTCAGAGTTCAAGGTTTATTGTCGTAGAATGGCTTTGAGATTTTTCTGAATGAGAAGACTGTGTAGCCCCTTGATAAAGCCTGCTGAAGAATTCATGGGCCTTAGACCAAGCACTCCAGGGGAGCAAATTTGCCCTGAAGCGTGGTGATAAAGGGTAGTTAAATAGCCAGAATGTGCATTTTGTTGATTGTTTTTTTGGCAGAAGACTCAAATTCAGGAGTATTTAATTGTGACCAGATACTGGGACAGGGTGCATGGGGGCAGCTGTCAGCTGCAGCATGATGAAACGTACTCCCTTTTCCCCCGAAGTTCCCAAATTAACCCAAATATAGATCTTGAAGCAGTGCATCTCTTCATTATCAAAAGCCTTCACTTTTTGAATGCAAAAATCCAAACATCCTTGCTCCAGCAAATCTTACTACTTAATCTGAGTTTTTCCCTGGCAGTTCCTTACCTGCTGCTTTTTTTTATTTGGAAGGTAAATTCTGCAGTGTACTGAAATTTGAGATTATATGAAGTGTACCTATTAATACAAGACTAATAGAAAGGCTGCTTGATTGAGTTGAAAGGAGCAGCAAGTAGGAGAGCTTGAGTAAGAGATAGGATTTTGTTACTTGAGGTTCCAGCTTCTGTTCACTTTTGGCTTTAGAAGGAATACTACTTCTCCTGCTTTCCTCCCCCTTTCTGTTACAAGTGCATGTAACTTTTAGTTACTACTCATGCTGCTCTTTGCCAACTGATAAAAGTACAGAGAGAAAAGGCTGTTGTTTTGGATTGTTTTCAAAATATGAGCAGGCAATCTCTCACCCTAAGACCTTCCTCTTCAAAGAGTTTATTGTTATTTCCTCGCACTTGAGATTGTACCAAGCACTTCAGCCTGTGTCTGTGTTCAGATGACTTGTATTCTCTATAGGTGAGGAAGTAAGGGGAGGAAAAGAATCACTACACCTAGAATGAAGAAATTTAGCCAAATTTGAGTCCCCAGGTAACTTTATAATTTGATTAGGGTTAAAACTGATGTACATAAATCAGAGTGAGCACAAGTCTTTCAGTAGTTCTGCTCTGTCTTAGCTTTTGTATAGTAAAAGTGATGATGCTCAGTTTTACATCTGGTCTTGTCTTTCATGTGTGCCTAACAATTGTGATTGAAATTTGACTTGCATAGGTGAGGTGATCAAAGCATGGGACATTGCTGTGGCGACTATGAAGGTTGGTGAAATCTGTCGGATTACATGTAAACCAGAATACGCTTATGGCTCAGCTGGGAGTCCCCCAAAGATACCTCCTAATGCTACACTGATTTTTGAGGTGAGAGACAGTCACTAAAACTGTAGGCTTGAGAAACAAACAAAAATCATATTTCACTGTAGAAAATGTGTGATGTAATATTCTGTCAAAACAGGAATGTGAGGTTTTCTAAATAGAAAAATATGGTCAATTATGGTAGTGTGGGCAAAGCATAGAGTTCTAATCTGGCTGCTACTGATCTGCAGTGGCTCAGGTTCCCTTGTTTTGGAGTTTTTAAAATACTTGAATGTATTCCAGTGTTCATAGTTTTAATTTTACAGTTATGGAATGATTCACTGTAGGAGAGTGCAGGTTGGGGGCGGGGCAGGAGAGGGGAGGCCCGTCTCAGTGGCGGACTCTGAAGTAGTTGAAAAAATGAAATCTTTAATCTGCTTTCCACTTTATAAGCCTCAAAGTAATGATACTTATGTTAAACATTATGAAGTTTTCAACAACAGAAAGAGCAATTAACATCCTCAGTAATATATTTTTCATACTTTTTTTTATGTTTTCTCTGCAATATTAACACAATCTTTTACGAGCTCTTTGGGGGAGAAAAGAGACAATTACCCCATATAAACTGCTACAATATGAAGTGTATTAGAACAGCCCTGCAACCATGAACTCTGTTTTCTGTAGAACTGAGCATTTTAATAAGCCTTAAAGCACCGTAAGAACAGTTTGGATTCACGTTGCTTGTTGATTACCAAAGTCTGTCTGTGGATCCAGGCTACATTGGTATATCTTACCATCGTAGAAAGTCATTTTTACACACTTGGTCCCTGTGACAGATTCAGCAGTCTTTAGTTTGGTGTCTGGGTAATGGTAGTTTTACAATTCACATGGACAGTTGGTCTCCTGGGAGGTGAAGTGCATGTCTTGGTAAGCACGGAGCCAATTAGCATGGGTATTTCTTACCCTCACCAGTAGACGACAGAATTTGTTTCCTAGTGATCTTTAAGGCACCTTCCCCACCACCCCCCGCCCATTCCAAAAGGGGGTGGAAATAGCAGCTCTCTCGTGTATTATTTCAGTAGTGACAGTGGTTGCTCAGAATGCTGAGACTTGTGCTTGATTTTTCCATAGAGGATGATATTAAAGCTGTTCCTGGAGCATGCTCTGACAAACAGTCTAAACCGTGTTTTGAGAGGATATATTTTTCTTATTGTTGAAACAGTTCAATTTTCCAAGAAATACTTTAAAATTAATTGCACCTGAGAGAAGCCAGATGGACTCTTTTTAAGTGTGATGTTTAAAATGACTTCATTCTAAAATAATAAATGGAATGGACTCCTACGTTGGGGGCATAAGGAAATTTTTTAAGCTCTGATAGCTCTAAGATAGTTTTGTCTAGTATGTGAGGTAAAAACAGCTCATGGAGTAGGGACTGAAAGCTTTTAATGGAAACAATTGAGTTATCTGCTAAGAAGGGTAAATTAAACATAGTTGGATATTGTATTTGTATTACATTTGGATAGTATCTCCATTTCTTTTTTCCATGAACTTGTGAGTAATAGTATTAAAGATGTATGTTGTGCAGAAGGGTTCAAAAAATACTGCCAGCAGGTAGTATCCCAGGCCACTAAGGGATGAGAACTTACTCATTTTGAGTACATCAGAATCAATGCCGTTATTTCTGCAGTTGACTGTTGAAAAATAATTATCTTGTAAAGCTTTTCTTAAACAGCATTTTTTAAATATATATAAATCTGAAGATATTCATGGCTTATTCATACTGGATCAAACTATACATGCTGGAATGCTGTGTGCTTTGCAAAAATGCAAGTGATACGAAGTGTAATATAGGGCAGGATCGAAGGGGGAGATAAAAACGCTTAACGCATTTACTGTGTTCTGACCTGATGATTCAAATGCAAACTCTACTGTTTTTTTTTTTTTCCCCCTACCCCTCCACATTTTTCTACTCACTTCATTTTGGTTGAGGGAAATGAAAAACAAACTGAACTTTAGTGTAGCAATTATTGAAGACGTTCAGTTTCTCTGCTTTTTACTGTCTGCGAGCAGTTTCTCAAAGCTCAAGACCTTCTACCTTGGCAGCTTAAGAAAGCATTCTTAAGGGCTTAGCACTAGTACACAGGATGCTATATTGTTGTCCTGGAACAAGAGATAATACCTAACCTTTTGATAAATAAAAGTACTAACTGCAAGATGGGATTTGTTTCATCGGAGTACTGCTGAGTCTATCTTGATAGAGTCATCCAGATGCTTCACTTCCCACTAGGTTGTCCTTAATGATGCCAGTCTGACATCTCCATCTTCTAGGTACTGGTTAGATAAAAGTAGTGTTTCATTCATGACCCTTTATATCCCCTAATGCCTGCCTGAGCAGTAATGTTAGAGGAGAAAAAGGAGAAAGAAAGAAAAGCACTGAAGCTGCCTATGATGGTTTTGTGCTTCCCTAACAAAATGGCCTGCAGATGACTGGCTACAACAAATAAGGAGTGTGGGGTGTGTCCTGAATTGGGTGGGTGGGGTGGTGGAACTTAGATCCAGAAAGTTTTCCTATGTTTTATTAGGTAGGAGTAATTTCTGACTAGTATGACTCTCAGGGACTTAAAATCCCTTAAGTTTCCACTTTCTTTAGTCTTGCTCCTATGTTTCCATTTTATTATTTAAAACAATGGTTCCTCTTCAAGTACCATCACCATACCAAAATTTTGTATGAGTTGGCTTAAAAAGGACCCTCTAAAACTCAGGTTAAAAGATTTTGTAGCTGTGGCATCACCACATCAGCATTTGGTTATGACCTGAAATAATGGATGTCTTCTGGTTTGTTTTTTGTTTCTTCTTCCTCATGATTGCTTTTGCTGAGCAATATAAATAGAGAGATTCCTCCATAGAATACTGTTGTTCAGGTAAAAAAAAAAAGGGGGGGGAACCCTGTATGGTCACCAGTGGGATGTTCTGGAGTGACTTAGCTTGTTTCAGATAGGCTGAAGAGAAGACCAGAATATTATTTGTTATTAAGTATCCATCAAAATACAAAGTGGAAGTACTTTTTGTGCTGGTGAATCTTCAATTCCTTTTGCATTCCAGGTATCTTAAGTCCAGTCTCATGAACCTCCAGAGCATTAGCCTGAACTTTTTTTTTTTTTAAACGAGGTACTTAATCTAAACAATACTGATTATAATGGCTTGCTCTTTTGTGCTGTTTTTACTATTGTTTTACTCAAACATAGGATAGCAAAAGATTTTTTTTTTTCTTAATTTCATAGCAGCAACAACAAATTTCTTCTCTGACTATGCTATTTTTCCATCTTGTCAGGGTACTCCTACTTCAAACTGATTTGCATTAGAGACTTTGGAGGGCGTGTGAAGATTCAGGCTGGATAGTTACCTCCTACGTTGACACCGGCCCTTAAAAATTCTAAACAATTTGTTACAGCAACAAAGGTTAGGTTAAACGTGGGCCAGATCATGTTTTTTTGTTTTACCATTCTTTTGGAAATAATTTTTTTTTCTCAAATGATCCCACAATACACAATGATAAGGCAAGACTAGAGGGGAAGATGCAATGAGTAAAAAGAGGACACTAACTCTGTTCAGGCATGCAAGGGAGAATGACACAGAAGTTTTGAAACTATTGTCCTGTGGTGCAAGAATAGGAGGATGAAGAAACAGGTGGGGAATAGCTGAAGTCTGAAAAGATATTGTTGAATTTGTTTTAACATTGCAGGATAAGCATTTGGAATCAGTTTGGGCTCCATTGCAAGCACTTTAAAGTTGTTCTGAATTGGACCATACATAGAATTAAGGGTATAATCAGGAATTAAGGATAAGGATTGCATCTTTATATTTAATTTTCCTGTTCCTTTTGTCCTTGCATTACTTAGAAACCTCCCTGGCCCTTGGATGCAGTGACACTACTGGTGATTCTACTCGACTGTAGAGTAAGAGGGTGTGACAGCTGCTGATCAGTGTGGTAGCACTGCAAAGTGGTAGCTGAGAGCAAATTCTTCCTGGCTTAATGTGTTCAAAAATTATTTCCCCTCATAGTAAAAAAAAAAAAAGAAAAAAAGCAAAACCCAAACAAAACCTCAAGCTCAAAAATTACTATCCATACTTCTGCCTGCAGACATAAGCAAAAATACTATTACAGAAGCCAGTAGAATTTTTTTTTTTTTTGCAGTAGTTCGTAAGCATTGTGGCTCATGTAAGCTTTATTCAGATGCCAGGTTCACAGTCCTTTCAATTAAAGGATCTAATTTGTAGTATCGGGAGACCAAGATTGCTGGAGAAAAAAGCTGTGAAGGCCCAAATATAATCTGAAACTCTTCAGTAAGTGTCCATCCAGTATCTACTGAATACAGCATCTTCATAGCCTTTGCTATCTAATATCTTACAGGGCATTAACTAAGATAGTGGCTTCCTGAACAGCTATAGTTTGAAAGATCTCTGGAGAACAAATTCTGTGAGTTACTGAATTGATGTGATGAGAATAAATGCAAGGCTTTTCTTCCTTCCACAGATAGAACTTTTTGAGTTCAAGGGGGAGGACCTCACTGATGATGAAGATGGTGGCATCATCCGAAGAATCCGTAAAAAAGGCGAAGGCTACTCCAAGCCCAATGAGGGTGCGCTTGTAGAGAGTAAGTATGTTACACAAATAGTAAATGGGGTTACCGTGTGGGAGGCCAGAACCTTTTTCCCAATTTACAACTCCTTGCCCTGAGAGAGAGGAATACGTGAGGAATACGTGGCTTCTCTTTCCTTTACTAAGTAACTTAACAACCTAGAGTAAGCTTTCGTTCTCTTATTTCTAGCGAGGTTTACATTTTCCAGCAGCAACTGTGATCTCCAGAGATACTGAATCTGATAAAGTGCTTATCTGATCACAAAAGGTAGATGAGTCTAATAAAGTATTTCCATTTGCTGAGGAAGGAGGGAGAGGGGAAGTAGTTCTGGCACTTGTTGGAGTGAAAAAAAAAAATACATAGATGAACCAATAAAAGGGTTTATTAAGTTTAGCAGCAGTTCTATTTGCTGCCAGTAGCCACCATGCATAGATAGCTGTTAAAAGAGAAAAGACTGTGTAGGAGGAGGCTTTGGCACTCCCTGTATTACCTGTGCTACCTGCCCCTTACATCTCTGGGTTGTTCTCTTTTTTGTTACCAGTCCAGTTTGAAGGCCGATATGGAGATCGTGTTTTTGACAGGCGGGAATTGCGGTTTGAGATCGGAGAAGGTGACAACTATGATCTTCCTCATGGTCTGGAGAAAGCAATTCAAAAAATGGAGAAATCGGAGGAATCTGTGTTCTATCTCAAACCTAAGTATGCTGTTTCTCATCTTTTGATACTTGAAGAGCTTATACTAAGCATCTGGCAAGAATTAAGTGTTTTGTTATGATGCCTTTCAGCTTTTTTCAGTACTGTAGTAAGAACTTGATCAGCCCCAAAAGTTTGATGTATGAAAAGTATGAAGCTAAGATTGCTTTGCCACTAGGTTGTGAAGCAGTAGCACTCCAAAAGAAATTTACTTAAGTCTCTACAGTGTTGATCTCGGTGGATATTAAAAAACAAAAAATACTGTTGGTCTCTAACTTACATTTTTGTGGTCCCTCTTAATGAAACAGTACTTACTGTGCAGCAGTACATATAAAGATACCTAAAGAACAGCCTCAGAATAGGAAAAGAGCTGATGAGCCTTCTGAGCAGCCTGATGTGACCAGATAGCTAGTGGTGGTGTGGTTAGTAAAGAGTACCAGAAATCCTTTGTCTGTAGAAAATGTTCACTAGTATTCTGAAAGCCTTTTGGAAAAGACCTTCAAGATTCCTGTGACATACAAGGCAAAGTTATTATCCAAACCTTGGACCATTATGAGAATTCTCTGAGACTAAGAACACCTAACTGAGATGTATGACTACCCAATATCGTAACCTTAAAAAGTCTTGGATATAAGCAGAATTTTCTCTTTGCAGTAAGAACACATCTGAAACAAGTGGAGTTTGCGCTGATTGTTTCCATCAAACTTTAATTCATTTCAGTTTTCATTTTAAGTTTTTTAAACTGGAACTGAACCTGATGGGAGAAGAAAAGCAAAGCAATCTGATCTTGAGGGTTTTCCTGCTTATATGCAGCAGCTTACTGGGGTTGCAGTGCAGAACCTTTCTGTAGGCATTTACTGTTAATCAGCTGATGGGCAGTATGTGAAGTGTACAGCTGTTAACTTAATCTCTGTATTGTTGTCTTTGCTTTTCTGAGAATAGTACTAAAATACAGATGGTCTGAAGGAAACATCCAGTCTCGGACCATGAATATAAAGCAAGATGTGTATAACTTGAAAGCATTTTTTTTTTTCTTGATGGAGAGAGAACCTGCTTTTCCTTCACACAAGCTTTTAAAAAAAAAAAAAAAAAGTAACTGGTAACCTAGAGATTAACAAAATTAACCCCAGGTTTCTCCAGCTGTCTTCTACCTTGTGCTTGCTAATTTTAGAACAGTATCCAGAATTCTTCAAGCCTTTATGTCTTGTTATAATGCTGTATAGGCATCCCAGGCTTGCATGGGGTTTTTGCCTCCAGCTTCCTATGTAGTGAATATGGCTGGATGGATATTTTCGGAACTCTTACTTTTTGTTTGTTTCTTTTCCTCCCCACCCCCCAATCTTACAGCTATGGTTTTGGAAGTGCTGGGAAGGAGAAATTTCAGATCCCTCCAGATGCAGAGCTACAGTATGAAGTGAAACTCAAAAGCTTTGAAAAGGTAGGAATGAGAGGTGAAGTCCCGAAGAAGTGGAGGTGGGGGAAGAAGTGTGAGTGCAGCTTAAACAAGGATGATGGAATCCTTGAACGTTGATGTGAAACAGGGAAGCCACTGTTGTCGACATGATGACACACTGGGAGCTCTTGGCTGAAATTGTCCTTGTTCTTACTGTATCCCTGTCCATTGCTGTCAGTGTCTCTCCTGCTCTAGCCCAGTTTCCAGTAGCAGTGCAAAACTTTGCTTTGCCAAACCTATCTCTACCATACTGTTAGTGGGAAGCAGCATAGCCACTTGGTTTCCCCAGAAGTTTTATCATTGACTTGAACTGTTCCTGTTTGAGTAGGCTAAGGAGTCTTGGGAAATGAACACAGATGAGAAGCTGGAACAAAGCTGCATTGTGAAGGAGAGAGGCACTCAGTACTTCAAGGTAAATTACAGTCCCCAAGTAATAATAGCATTTCTTAGTCCATGTCATAAGCTGATAAAGATGATTGACAGCTTCTGTCATTTCACAGTGGTGTTCATGGTATTCTCTGTGATGTTTTACGGGGAGGCCTGGAGGGGAAGGTGTCTTAAAAAAAAACAAACAAAAAAAAAAGGCAAGCCTCAGAGCTGGAATATCCAAAGAACTAACTCTGCAGGGAGTTAGTTCTCTTGTCAGAGCTGTTTGCTGTACCTACAGATAACTTTGAGGCATACACTGAATAGTAGCAAGGCTACAGTATTTAGGTTCCTACTGTGGTATAATGCTATGAATAAACAACATTCATTTGGGTAGAGGTGTGTGGAGAAGCTGTTTCAAACAATTTGACCAGTTAAAGGCAGACTTTCCCATTATCTTCATGACACAGCAATAGTTGTGCTGTTTTGAAAAATGCCCTATCTTCCTTGCTTTGTATCAAAATTTGAATATAAGGTGGGAGTTGAGTGAAGTATCAATGCTGGCCTATACCCCTAGCTTTAGTGGGGGAACCAGTAGATATTCATGAAGATTTTCTGATCCTATGCAGGAATGGCTTCCAGAAGTAGTGTACTTTTTATGATAGAAGTTATTTTCTGGTTACTCTGAATTATCTTTTTCAGATCTATTGCTCAAGGTAAGCAGAAGGGGCAAGAGGGAGATACAAGTTACTGTGATGAGCTGTGTGATAATTGAACTGCCTTTTTTACAGGAGGGGAAATACAAACAGGCAGCATTACAGTATAAGAAGATTGTGTCGTGGCTGGAGCATGAATCGGGACTCTCTGATGAGGAGGATACGAAAGCCAAAAGCTTGAGGCTTGCTGCCCACCTTAATCTAGCTATGTGCCATCTCAAGCTGAAGGAATATTCCCAGGCTTTGGAGAACTGCAACAAGGTAGTAAGGGTTTACTTATTCTTAAGCTGCACAAGCAATCTGACAGTTTCTCTCTTGCTTTAACAAGTTGAGGGATACCAGGCCATGTGGTGTTCGGCCTTTCTTATCAGCTGGCAGAACAGGTTATTTTCATAATTACTGTCCTTTGAATATCTCTTACTAACTTGCTGCTACATTGAGAATATTAAAGTATTTAGAAACACTGAGATGTGGTGAAGGTAGTCATGTTGGCAAAGGTCCTTCAAAGAGCTGGAATAGAGCCAGGACTAAATCTTAGACTTGCTGGTTCTCTGTCAAATAGGCTACTATGTTCAGTCCTCTTTGTAATTACTTCTACTGTATTCAACTCGCCTTATTAGTAAGCCCTGACGAGACTCATAAATCTACATCAGAAGGTACAGTTTCTAGCAGTCTCTGGTGTTCTGACTGCATATTATTTAAAAAAATAATAAATTTTCTTGAATGTGGTTTGGTTTTGGCTTTTTATGCAGGCACTTGAATTGGATAGCAACAATGAAAAAGGCCTCTTCCGGCGTGGAGAAGCGCACTTGGCTGTCAATGACTTTGAACTGGCCCGGGGAGATTTCCAGAAAGTGATACAACTTTATCCAAGTAACAAAGCTGCCAAAGTGCAACTGGTAACTTGTCAGCAAAAAATACGGGAGCAGCATGAAAAAGAGAAAAAGATGTATGCCAACATGTTCCAAAGGCTTGCTGACAAAGACTTAAAGGTAAGTAGCACTACTTCAGAAGACTATAAGAGGTGGTGTCACGTGTTAGACAAGGAATAGTGTATTAGGTATGTATTCAGCTTACTTCTTAGTACAGATAAATATAGCGGGAGAACACTCAAGTAGCTTCTTCGGGAGGGAATGTGGGGGGTGTGTGTGGAACCTGGAAATAGTCAACAGTCAAAATGATTAGGCCGTCTTGTTTGAATAAGACAACTAGCAGTTACCAGGCATTGCACAGAATGCTTTTACTTATTTCAACTGATTTTGCAACAGAAAGCAATTGAAGTGATGAGATTCAAACATGGTAATGTTCAAGAACTGAAAAAAAGTGCCTATTCTCCTTGAACTGATCTTCTGAAGAACAGTCTGTTCTGGTGGCTGGGTGGCTCATCTACTGAGACCTTATGTATGTCATACGGATGGTGCTGAGCACCATCTTGCTTCTCATGGAGACATTAAGATGTGGTTGATGCTCTCAGTCTCAAACGTCACAGATGGATTATGAAGTGTCAGAATTCAGACTCTCAGAAGATTAATTATTCTACTGTGTGGATGGTTTTCCTACTAAGCTTTAACTAGAATTTTAGTAAATACTAGTTTAATTAACCATGGCAATATTTGAAATTGGCTTATTACAAGGTTGTATCAGCTAGCAAGAAACATTCAAAGTTACTGGTGAGAATCACATATCATAAGAAAATGTTCTGTTTGTTTTCCTTTAAATCTGATGGTCCAGAAGGACTAGGTAAACCTGTAACTTCCAAGACAAATCTGGGATTTCTATCACACTCAAATTTTCTCAATAACATTGGGGAGTTCAGAAGCTTGCATCTTGTGAGGTTATTTTCACAGATCTTTGTGTCCACCTTGCCAGAATATGCATGGAGAATCTAAAACATTGTCAGATACTGGTATGTCAATTTCCTATGGTTAACTGTGTCACTGAGTCTGTCTGGGGGCCTGCTGTCCTCAGTTGAGTGTATCCTGACAATTCAGCCATCTCAGACTGTCCACTGACAATTTCCTATATGAAATGCTTCACAAACCTCTCTTTTTCTCCCCCTCCCCTAATCTTTCATAATGAGACCTATCTGAAATCAATTTATCTCCCAGAGGCAATGGCAGATGTATTCTGTTCTTCATCTCTTACTCTGCTAAAGCAGTCATATAGTAAGCATAGGGTAATCACCTAACTGGATGGTTGGGTGGGAAAGCTGTTCTGTTTTGTGGCTTTTTGGTTGTGGGTTGTTTTTTGGGGGTTGGTTTTTTGTTTGGTTGGTTTTTTTCCTCTTCAAAGAGTAGCAGTAATTCTGTGGATTTGGTTCTGCTTCTCATGGAGGAGTGCAAACAAACACATAAATGCAGACATTCCCCACTGATTCTGCGAGGAAAGTGTCATTGTCCATGCAGTTATGTGTCTGGCTAAAGCAGCTTGATTCAACAGTCCTTGCTCATTGGAGCCTGGAAGAAGGTATTCTGTCTTTTTAGACATTGTCACATATAGCCACACAGTACTTTAATTTTTGGTAGGCTTTAATGAAGAATCTCAGGAAGATAAAGATACAGCAACTAAACCAAAATTATTTCACTGTTGGGCATCTTCACTTTTGAAATTGCAGGTTTTAATTGTCAGCTGTCAGGCTCTGCTGTGCAGGTTCCTTTCAGCTAGCACAGCTGCTGGGAATCTGGATTCCTCCACTAGGTGTGGGACACAGCAAGATCTGCTGTTCAGAGAGGAAGAGTGGTTTGCTGAAACAAGCTGTACCCACTAAAAGTATGAAAGGGCTCCCTTCGTGCTTTTGAAAATGTACACCTCAGCCCCTAAGATAGACTGCAGAGTTGTATTGGCAAAAAGCAGATTCGCAGTCTTTGCATTGCAGACTGTTTGGGATACTGCAAAGACATGGCACTTAGTTCCAGCTTTCCCATCTGCTTCGGACAGAATCAGCTTATGGACTCACAGAATCATTTAGGTTGGAAAAGACCCTTAAGATCATCGAGTCCAACTGTTACCCTAACACTGCCAAGTCCACGACTAAACCATGTCCCTAAGCGCCATGTCTACATGTCTTTTAAATACTTCCAGGGATGGTGACTCAACCACTTCCCAGGTAGTCTGTTCCAGTGCTTGATAACCCTTTCAGTGAAGAATTTTTCCTAATATCCAATCTTAAACCTCCTATTGCACAAGTTGAGGCCATTTCCTCTTGTCCTATGGCTTGTTACTTGGGAGAAAAGACCAACACCCACCTCCCTACAACCTCCTTTCAGGCAGTTGTAGAGAGTGATAAGGTCTCCCCTCAGCCTCCTTTTCTCCAGGCTAAACAACCCCAGTTCCCTCAGCCGCTCCTGATAGGACTTGTTCTTTAGACCTTTCACCAGCTTCATTGCTCCTCTTTGGACACACTCCAGCACCTTGGCGTCTTCCTTGTAGTGAGGGGCCCAAAACTGAACATGGTATTCAAGGTGCAGCCTCACCAGTGCCGAGTACAGGGGGACGATCACTTCCCTAGTTCTGCTGGCCACACTATTTCAGATACAAGCCAGGATGCTGTTGGCCTGGTTCATTCTTCTCAATAGTTAGATGATCTTGGGAATGTACATGTGTTTACATTGTTTTTTCTCGGAGCTATCTGGCCTATCTCAAATGGGAGTGGCTTTATATGAAAAGAGATTGACGGAACTAAACAAAAGACGCTTACTCCCCAGGTCAGTCTCAGGGATTTTTCTTGCAAGAAAACATGTTTTCCTGTTAATTCACTTATCATGTTGCTTTACTCTAGCTCCAACAGTTTCTCTATTAGTGCTGGTGGGAGAAGTTCAAGAATTCTGGAGAAGAGGGTTTGTTTACCAAATGTCTTCTGATTGCTAAGGCAGCTTGGACTGTAGTTCTGAAATTCCTGATATCTGCGTATCTTATGGTCTGTTGAAGTTCGACAGCCACTCTTGCATCAGTAGTTCTTTTCATTAATTCGGATAGTTCACGTATGTAAAGTGTGAATTTTTAAAGGTCAGGATGTTTATCACCTTATCTTAAGCCCAGGGTTGCTAGCTAACAGATTTTCAGTGGAGAGGAGACTTCGCTCTTGTGTGCTTCACGGAATGCTTCTAAGGATGAAAGGTTGACCTTTGATACCTGGATGTTCTTTGGCTGTGGTTTCTTGTTGCAGCTAAGTTGATGTAACAGTTTAAGGATTCTGCCCCTTTTTCCCCTCCTATTTCCCTCCCCCAACAGTGCATGCTTATGTCCTTGGTTGTTCTTGTCTGGTTCTTGTCTAACCTCATAATAAAACAGATGGTTCAGAGTGCTAGGCTGACAGGTAGAATAGCAATTTCATTGCACTATCTTTTGAGGTGAGCAGGACAAGACATTTCTACCTCCCTTTACTGTGCTTGAAAATTATTGCAAGGTCAGGATGTGCTGGTTATGTCCTATTGTAAAAACTGACCTCTGACCCTCACCACATGTCTCTCTGCCTTCCACACCTTTTTATGTGGACTGGAAGATACAGCAAGGGAGAGGGCTTTTAGAGCAGCCACCTTTGTCAGATTAGATTTTCTTCCAGCTAAGCTCTTACAGAGGACATCCAAGTGACTGTTGAAGTGAGTAGTTCAAGTGACTAGTTGAAGTCACTCTTCATGAAACTAGTTGTGCAATAAAAAGATTTCTTTGTATCTTGAGTCCAAGTGTGCATCATACAAGGCAGGGTATAGGAATTGCTGAAATTTAATCACATTGAAATTGAAGCAGGATGAAAGCAATTCTGTGCAGAGGCTTCCTAAATGAATTTAAGTTTGTGGGAGAACACTTTCTTAGTGTTACGTGGCAAGCGTGTGCACACCGTGTTATGAATCATAACTGTCTAACACCAGTATTATTTCTCAGCCTCCTCTATAAATTGCTCCTGGTTTCTTAGATGCAGAAAAAATGCAAATAAATTTTTGGTTTCTCTTGGCTGAAGGTCCTAATATCTTCATTCAGTCTTGCAGGGAGGCCAGGTATCCTAGTGGTAAGAATCAAATAATGTTTGTGGCATTGTTTGCAAATGCTAGCAATTTTGTATAACAAAGGAATACGTTTTCTTTGTCTCTCTATTTAGTCAGCTGCTACTCTTCAAACCAGCCACACTGAAGATGAAGAAATGAAAGATGAGCAGAATGGAGTTGAAGATAAATCGGAAGTTGACACAGAAGCATAAAACCAAACCCTATTCCATTAGTTTTGTAAATGAAAGAATTTCCAGTGAATTAGACCTTTATTTTTCTACCTGGTTGGACAGTGGCTTCAGGGGAGCAGAGGCTGAAGCCACCATGCCACAGTCAGTTACAGCTTTACATGTCTGTTGAAGAAGCTGAGTGGCAGCATAAATCCGGTTTAATCCTAGGGACTTTATTTATTCATTCAGCCTCTGTTACTGTTTGGGTTCTGTCTGGATTTACTCTGCTTGGTTTATTTGCATTTTGCCATTGGTGTTTGTCTCTTTCTGGTTCCAGCTCACTTTAATCCCAGGGTCTGCTTCCTAAATTTATTTCCTTGATTTCTTTCAAGTAATCAGCCTTTTCTGGGAGTCCTCACATGAGACTTGAGAACAAATTGGCACTCCCAGTTCTTCTGCCTTGGCATTGCCCCCTTCCCCCCGTTCAGTAGGGAGTCCCTTCCATTAAGTGTTGTAACCTTTCTTGTATGCCTCCTCTTTGCAAATTGCTGAAGGTGAAGACTGTGAAGTCACAGCTTAAGTAATAAAGCTCCAATTAAACTCAAGAAAACAGAACTTTTCGTGGGTTTTTATTGGAATTTGCACAGAATGAAGAGAATTTACTGTTCTTTGGTCATCCAGTGTTTTCTCATCCACGTAGCTGTACAGTAGCCACAGTATCTGATTATTTTATGTTGTTTGTTCATTGCCATAGAAAATTCCCACAGCAATCGATACAGTATTTACCCATATATTTGCAAAAGGAAAAAATATGTTGCTGAAAATTGTACAAAAAGCAAGTCTGTAACCTATGCATAGAGCTTATTTTCTGTTCATATTGCTACCTTCTTCTTCACCCTCAACGTTGTAAAACTGGACCAGAAAAAAAACCCCATTTGTTTATACTTGAAAGTGACTGGCTTTGAAGAGAAAATAAGTGATAATTGTTGAACACATTACAAATACTTCTAATTCCTAATGAACTACAAACTTCCGAGTGGTTCTAATGTCTGCTTATCCCCGTCTCACAAGAAAGCTATTACTTGATATTCTGCTTCTTTCTGCAGTATGTTGTGTCTTGTTTGGGGGCAGGTGTGCTTTTGGGTTTTGTGTGAGCTTTTTGTTGGGGTGGTTTTTTTGTCTGTCTGCAGGTATGGAACATTGTACTCAAACTCACATTCTCTGTTTATCCTTACATAGTGTTAAACTCAGCATCTGCAGTGTCCTGTTCTGAGACCTTCTAGCAGCAGGGACACTTTTGCCTGCCCTGCAGGAGGAAGGTGGATAATCTCTTCCTTTCGGAGACAAAAATTGATTTTTTGCAGTGAGAAGGATGTCTTGTCTTTCCATGGGATGGAATTGTGTGTATATTGCAGAGAGCATCCCTGTTTTAACGAGTGACATCTGAAATCTGAGTTTGAATTCCTGGTTGTCTTTGCTGAGACAGAAGTACTGTATAAGCACTTATTCATGGGGTTCTTACAGGCTGGGAGGTTGCCAGTACCTGCCCTGCAGGAGTGCCAGCTTGAGCCTGGCAGCTGTGTAACTGAACTGTCACCAAAGTGGTAAGGCCTGCTTGATGTTCTGTGTGGCCCCCAGGTCCAAGACAAGAAATACACCACCTGCTGTGGGGTTGGAGGTAGCTTAGGGAGCGTGAACTGCACTGCTCTCTGCGTGGTGTAGCAATGCCCTAAGCTTCAGTGGGGTGGGGGAGGGATAGGAGAAGAGGCAGGATAAAGTGCTTGGTAGGTCATCACATTTAAGGAAATACTGATTTGATTTGCTTAGCAAAATCTAAGTGTTGCCAGGTAATGCAGGTGCTTTTCATGAGTTCTGAGTCTCTCAGTAGTATCAGCTCTGTGTATGTGAAAACTGTTTCACGTTGTACCAAAAGCATGACTACCTGCAAGGGGAATGTTACAGACGGCTTACAACAAGGTGTGAAGAGTGTCATGTCAACTGAAGTTAGAAGAGGGGATTTCCAGACACAGAAGAACAGTAAGGGGAGCAGGAATGTCAAGCAAGAGTTCTTTTTCTCCAGCAAGGAAATACCTTGATTTGTTGGGAATTATTACTGGAAATACAAGCCCCTGTGGCTGAAACTGTTGTTGCTGTGAAAGTAAGTGTAGGGCCAAGTCCTAATGATAAATTTCTAATTCCTGAACAACGGTTTTCAAAAGTCTCCCACAGGGATGACAGATTTTCAACATCTTGAAAGCAAAAAGTGAGATTATTTCAATAGAGCATCTAAAAAATTCCTGGAGTCAATGGTGGGTATGTTAAGTGTGAGCAATCTTGAAAGTACCCTTTTGCCCTCATTGTTACTACATAACGTGTTTAAGAATGTAAATCTGCTAAGGATGCTAAACATGCCCTTTCAGGTAGCTGAAAGGAAGTTCTGTGCTGTCTTTAAAAATGGGTCTAGTTGCCAGCAGAAGATGGCATACTAGTGTTTGTAAGTGAGGTCATGCATGTAAACTTCAAATATAAACTATTCATTATGTCTTTATGGAAAAATGTTTAAAATAAACAATTGCAATACTGACTTTGTAAACCACACACCTGTCTCTCAATTTATAAACCCTTCATCCTGTGTGGTATTCTTGTCATAGTACTGTACCTTTGAAGTAAGAGAAGTGTCCCAGTTCACTGTCATTTGTGACAGCGGAAACAACCGCTCTTTGCCCAGCCCACAACAGAAGCACGGGGGAACCGCTCCGTGCTGTCGGACGTAGGCCTGTGCTCTCCCATCTGTCCAGGAATTAAACAGCTTGTTTGCAGAATGCGGTAGGGAAGCGGTTTTGCTGGATCATGCGGAATGGCAGCCAGGCTCCCGGCCGTGGCCGTGGGGGCTGCGGCCTGGCAGGCCGTCGCTGTTCCCGCTTGGCAGGCGGCGGCCAGGGCACCGAGACTGCGGCGCCGCCCGAGGCCGCGTAACGGGGCAAGCGGTCGGGCAGCCGCTCTGCCGGAGGGACGCGCAGCGCGCCGCGGCGGGCGGGCGGGCGGCAGAGCGGCCGCAGGCCCGGCCGCCCAGAGCGCAAAGGCAAAAGGCGCGTTTCCAGGCCCGCAGCGTGAGGCTGGGCTGGCCCCTCCCCTCGCCCCGGCCTTCGCGGCTGCCCGACGGCTCCGGGGGGCCGGCCTGCGGGTCGCTGTCCGCGCTGAGGGCCCGCGTCTGCCCT
Organism: Mycteria americana; assembly: GCF_035582795.1. Classification (NCBI taxonomy): domain Eukaryota; kingdom Metazoa; phylum Chordata; class Aves; order Ciconiiformes; family Ciconiidae; genus Mycteria; species Mycteria americana. Next base: position 85,529,765 of record NC_134365.1, read on the forward strand.
GGAAGGCGGGGCTGGGCCGGGGCGGAGCGCTCCGCGCCCGAGGAGCGGCCGCGCTGAAGCGGATCGGCAGCCGCACGCCGCCGCCACGGCTGCCGGGAGCCCCGCCCCCGCGGCCGCCCCGGCCCCGCCCCCGCGGCCGCCCCGGCCCCGCCCTCCGCGGCCGCCCCGCCCCAGCGGCCGCCCCAGCCGGGAGCCGCCCGCCCTAACGCGCCCTCACGTCATCCCGTCCCTCGCTCTCGCGCGCGCGCTCTGCACCTCCGCGCCGCGGCTGCATTTGGACCTGCAGAGCCGCCGTCGCCCCCCGTCGCCCCAGCCTGGCGGCCGGCCCGGCAGCCAGCGGCGGGAGCTCCGCCTCTGCGGGCGGCGGCGGGATGCGGTCTGTTAGCTACGTGCAGTGCGTGGCGCTCGACTTCGGCGGCAGCCTCTTCCCGCACGCCATCTGCCTGGGGGATGCCGACAACGACGCGGTCCGGAGGCGGGGGTGGCGCTGTGGGCCTGCGCGGGCGGGCGGCGCGGGGCCGGCGGGGCGGTGGCCGGGCCGGCGGGGCGGGGCGGGCTCCGCCCTCGCGTGGCCGCGGCGACCCCGGCGCAGGCTCAGCCCCGCCGCGGGGCTCGGGCGGGCCCGTTGCAGCAGGCCGCGGGGGCAGTACTGGGCCCGGTTTGGGTGGCGCGCTGGAGCGAACCCAGCAGCGGGCCGCCGCGATGCCCGGGGGGCTGCCGCGCACGGGGGGCGAGGCAGCCGGGCTTGGTCGGCTTGGGGAGCACCCGGGGGCACCGCAGGGCTACCCGCAGCCGCCGCCCGGCCGCTCTCGGAGATGAGCAGCGGCAGGGCAAGGGGCAGCAGTCGCAGGTTGTAGCGAAGGAAACTAAAACGGGGCGGGGGGGAGCACCGAGAGGATGGTGCCTGGAGGGGGTGGTGGGGCTTGCGCCCTTGGGGGGACTCGGAGCTCGACGTGCGCTTGAGCAGTGTCAGAGATGCGGGGCTTGGATCAGATGGCCCCCAGAGGTGCCTTGCAAACTGAACATTTCAGTGATTCTGGGCTGCAGCTGGTCAGTGCTTCCATCGCCATTAGACATGCTAGGCACCCTTGGCATGGGCCCTGGATAATGTATAGCTAGTAGGGAGGTTAACTTTTAGTCCCAAAGAGAGACACGCTCCTCCTGTGGTGGTGGGGATATAGAGGTGTGGGAAAATGCTTTGCTGGGGCACAGTGGATCACAAACAGGGTAGAGCCAAGTTTGAATGTCTCTTGACCTGTATGATGGATGGATGTGCATCGGGAATGTTGCTGCCAGCCCCCCAGATGGGGTTTCTGATGGGTCTGATTTGTCTGCAACTAGGAAGAGGTTAGCTTAACCTTTTCCTATATGTAAAGTATGTAAGCTGTGCTGCCTTCTCCTCAACAGTCAAATCTTATTACAGCCGTATACTGCTATCCTGTAAAATATCATGGCTAGCAATGCAGTGGATGATAAAACAAATTTTCCCATAAGAAGTTGTGTTATGTGGGGTAACGTGTGCAGGGAGTTATGAAATGCACACAGAGGCATGATGCAGGAGATGGGATAGTAGGAGTAGGCTCATCAGACGGGGTTGCTGGTGATTTTTGGCAGTCTTCTTTAAAGAAATAATCACCATTCTGAAAGACCTTTATCCCTTCATCAGTGAGATTGAACATCCAGTGTAAATCTATTGTAAGTGTTCTTGCAGCCTGTTTCTGGATTATTACATTTTCCTCATTGCCATAATCTTCCTCGGGTGGTTCAAGAAAGATCAAGTCAATCTAGGTTGAAGGTTGGAAGACAGGGTGATGACGATGATGATTAGCAGAGCAGAATGTTAACAGTCAGTGACACAACTCTGAAACAATGGCTAGAGAAGCAGTGGATGTTGCTCTCCAGCTCTTTTATCTGCGGGAGTAAAATTAGGGCTTTTATTTTTTCCCAGACCGTCTCTATTGATTATAGGCTGTCTCTTTAACTCTTGTTTTGCTTTGCTCCTCCTTCCCACAGAGTGATTTTTAGATACGAATTCTGTAATTGTTGCTGTGTGGGAATACTGTTACTGTAATTGTGAATTTCTACTTACTAACCCAATTCTCTTGTACAGCTGAATGAGCTAGTGGTGGGAGACACCAATGGGAAACTTTACGTTTACAAGAATGATGACAGCAAACCCTGGGCTGTGCGATCTTGCCAAGGAATGGTCAGTTCTTGACAACATTTTTAAATGGTTGGGCCTTTTGGTGTATGTGCAGCCAGCTGTCCTTGATCACTGCCTAGGAATATGTAGGCCAGAGGGGAATGGCAGCCAGAACTGGTTCTGATGCCTTTCATGTAGTTATGCAAGACGCTGCTTTTGCCCACAGCTAGCCCCATGGGCGAGAAGTGATGAGCAAAGTACTGCACAAACACAGGAACTGGGCTTCTGTCCCACCTTGACCGTGCTCCCTCGCACTGTGGATTTTGCCCCAGGGCTCTGGGCAGTTGTGTGGCAGATGTGTTTCTGTCCCTGATGCTGCTCTCTTTGTCCTTGAAAAGGCTGCTTAGAGTTCAAGAGATGGTTTATGAGAGCGGAGGGGGTAGGGCAGAGGCTTATCCTAAAGTGCTGTTTTGGGTTGCCTTCTCTCATGTATGGCCTTCTTTTCTCTTGCAGCTCACATGTGTTGGTGTGGGAGATGTATGCAATAAAGGAAAGGTAAGAGTAGACAAACTCTTCCCAGCTGTGTCTGTAGGGCATGTGGGAGGTGCTTAGGAGATTAGGATCATGTCATACCCTGAGTGTGGAGGAGGACAGGTTGGAGGTGCTTTCCCTCCAGGATCTGCCCTTGATCATAGAGTTTTAGCACTACTGTTTTAAAACTGTTCTTCTGTTTACATATAACCTGTATCTGTCTGTGAGCCATATGCAGGTTTTGGTGAGCAAGGAAATCCATCCTATCTTCAGAAAGCACTATTGATTTGCATGTCCCCCTGTGTGAGCGCCGGAAGGCTTTGGTGGTTTGAGGGTTGCTCCTTTTCCTCAGTGGCTTTTGCCCTGTTCTGTGCTGGTCCCTGCTGTGGGCCATGGCCCTTCTGCCACTTGGCTGTGTGCATTTAAGGTCATCTAAACAAGACTGAGCCACAGAATAGTCTAGACTCTAAGCAAATTCCACTGGGTCTAATATGACTCCTTTTGCTGGATTCCTATTTCTGGGCGTTAAACCAGGACCACTGAGTCCAAAAGTCCCAGTTTAGGCACCCTGCCTAAAATACTGTAGCTGTGTGTGCTCCAGGGGGGAGCAGAGCTGAAGTGATCATTGAGAAAGTCACATATTGTTTGGGAATTGCATGCGCGCATCAGCTTGATATTCTAGTCTGACAAGGATGAACAAGAAGTTTGGACCCTGCAGTACATGAGTAGTTTGTATGCTGGCCAAAACCCTCCTGTTCCCTCTGTAGCAGTCATTGATCTTGATGCATCTACCCTCGGATCTTCCCTCGCCCTGCTGTGGGACAGCTTCTGCAGTTCTTAAAAGAGGAAAAATCAAAAGGTTTTTCTCTTCACTCGTAGAATCTCGTGGTGGCGGTGAGTGCAGAAGGCTGGTTTCATCTTTTTGACCTGACTTCTCCAACTTCAAAACACCCAGATGCTTCAGGCCACCATGAGTTGGCAGCAGCAGAAGAGCAGAAGCCAGTGTTCAAGCAGCACATTCCTGCCAACACCAAGGTCATGCTGATCAGTGACATTGGTGAGCTGGGAAGCTGGTGTGGGAGTGCAGGGTGAGGGAGTTTGTGGGTATGGCGGGGGGGGGAAAGAGAAGGTGCGTGGGACTCAGAGAAGGAAATTACTATCTTGCTGAAACAGGTGCTCTAACAAACCACAGCCAAGTCATGGAGGAGAGAAGCAGGAACTTCAGGAATTTTCCTGAAGTGCAAATTCTCATTACAGGACTGGGATCCTTAGGGATGTTAGTGGTTGGGGGTCTTGGGGCTATGAAAGCCTGAGAGAGCTCATCTGTCTCCTTGTATTCCCTGCAGATGGAGATGGGAAGTGTGAGTTGGTGGTGGGTTACACTGACAGGGTGGTACGTGCCTTCCGCTGGGAGGACTTGTCGGAGAATTCAGACCATGTCTCTGGGCAGCTGGTCCTGTTGAAGAAATGGCTGCTAGAAGGTCAGGTAAGGAAACAGGATGCTCAGAGCAGAACTCATCATACAGTCTTCAAGAGGTGGCTCTCCCAAGGGAAGAAGCACAAAATCTGAGTCGTATGAACAAAGCAATTGTTGTGTTGATGGCCTGAAAGGAGATTTGCCCAGTGGTGGTCCTGTGCATGCGGAGCAGCTGGTGGGTTGGTCTGGGAAACAGTCAGTTGCTCTCGCCCAACTACAGAGCGTTAGTGGAAAATACTAGTGTGTTCTTAAGTGGCTTTTGGTAGGCAAACATAACCTTTTACTGTAAGTTGGACATTTTGCTTCTAGCTGAATTTGTTCATCTCCTGCTCAGCTCTATCAGAAGATCTGCCATAGCCAAGTTCAGGTACAGTGAACCCTTCTGAGGCATTTAAAGTTCTCAGTTCGATGCTGTCCATGTTTTTCCTCTGCCGGTATAGGTGGACAGCCTCTCTGTGAACCCAGGCCCTGATGGCTCACCAGAGATGATGGTGTCTCAGCCAGGCTGCGGTTATGCCATTCTGCTGTGCACCTGGGACTCTGAGCAGCAGGCCGCGACAGAGGGAAGAGACAACTCTGCCCCAAGCAGGTGAAGAGCATTACTGCATGGGATAGATGAGGAGATTCTGCTGTAGATGCCTGTCACAAGGGGGCACCACCACACCACCTTTCGGGGGTGGGGTGGGGTGCTGTTATTTGTCCTTGCTTCAGTGATCTGGTGTGCTGCTGAGAATTCATGACTTAAGCCCACCTGCATCCAGGTTTCCATGAACACTCTTCATGCCTCTATCACAAAGATGAATACTACTGCTTTCCTTGTATCCCACTCTCTTCTCCTGTGGTTCATCAAGGAGAGTGGCAAAACCAGCCCACTGAGAGGGGCAGTTCTGGGGGCTTAGGCAGGGAGATGAATGACCTAGATCTCCAGAGAAAGAGTAGTAGGCAATCTGGTAACCTATCTAATGGTGGGAAGGGTAGCAACGGAAAGGCTGGGCCAAGCCCAGTTAGTCTGAAGCCCAGGATGATGCTTCGGGTTCATTCACTTGTTTCTTCCAGGTGAGGTAATTGGAGGTTTTCCTAATGAGACACCTGGCAGCCAGTACTGTAAATCACAACCACAGCAATCAGGATGAGCAGTGAGGTTATTGTTCTTGGTGCTGGAGGGACCCTTCTGGGGAATTCAGGTGCTTCGGTGGTGTTCTGTGAGACTTTAAGGCAGACCCAGAAAACTGCTGCAGGAGGGGAGCTAGGCAAGTCTCCCTGATGTCTTAGAAACCTTAGTGGAATGGTACCCTCCTAGCCAGCAGCCAGGCCCAGGCATGATCTCTGACCAACCTGTTCAACACCGGGCAGACACTTCCTGAGTGAAAAGCAGCCAGGCTTACATGACAGTAATGAGAAAAATTGTCTTTTTTTTTCCTTGACTGGAATACATGTTTTACTGACTCCTTTCTTTCTTTCTGTCTTTCAAGCTCTCCAGTTTTCTGATGTCAAATCATTCCGGTTTTGTTTTTTAAACATTAGCGAATTCCTGTCAAACCTGGGGTGGCATGTATTCTTTTCCTTGGCCTTTACCATTAAAGGCCTAACCTATGCACAAACTCTATCAGTCTCTGGATTTGTAGAGCCTTGGAGTGCACTGCTCTTGAGACTGTTCTGGCACAGTCCCAGGCATGGTCCTCTAACCTTTCCCTGATGTCTGTCTCTCTTTTCCCTAGTGAGGCCCCTATTCGAGATGTTATTCTACACCAAACATCTGGACGGATTCACAACAAGAATGTTTCCACTCATCTAATTGGTAGCATTGGCCGAGGTGAGAGATTAGGAGCTTGGGGTCTCTGGCCCAACAGTTGCCCCTGGTAGTTTTTCAATGCGTCAGTCCAGCATGAAATCAGATTTCCCATGGTTGAAAAATAACAGTGGGAGGCAGCTGCAAGAACAGAGGGAACTCGGCTTCTGTTAGCCAGCTCCCAAAGACAGACAGCCGGATATTTGCATTTGAACTTTTTATAGCCTTTGTCCTTCCCTAAGTAGCTCTTACTCTTCACTTAGCACAACAGTTTCTCTGCAGCCTCCACTGGCCTGCATTTAGTCATCCTGAATGGCTGTCATGCCTTGCTCCTACAGATGCCCTTGATCTTTGCTTTTGCATGGCTGCAGCTTATGCCCTTTTTTTATTCCCTAGATGCATCTCTTCCTTTCCACAGCCTCATCTTTATTCTTGCTTTTGTGCTTTTCAGCATTTGATTCCCAATACCTGGCAGCTATATCCTGCTCTTCCTTCACCTATGCAGTCCCAGCCCCTCCAGAGCTGCTTCTATATTTCATTTATATCACTGTTCTCTGTCTCCTTTCAATGTATTCTGTTCAGCTGTTGTATCTAAACTCTCCACAGCTGCTGGCGCCTCTCAGCCCTGACACACTACTGTTGTGTCCGGACTCTTCTTACACACTGCCACTGCTTCTCTTGTGTAACTGCTTTGTGCTCTGACCTGTGCCTGGTGCACCTGCTGAACCCTGTTTTGGTACCTATGGAGAATAAGCAGCTTTCACTCCTCCTTGGAGCATGTGGGCATAATACAAAAAGGCAGAAAATTCCCAATGCAGATCACTTTCTCTTGTCTGCAGCTGGCTGGAATCCAGCTGCATTTGCTCTGTCCCAGTATTACCCCCTGCAGTGCTGTCTAAGAATGATTTAGGCTGTCCAATGTAATTAGAGCTGGGGGAGAAGAGCAATCCACTGAAACCCCTCCTCTTCCCCTTTCCAGAGTACCCTTCTTCCCCAGTTCCTAAGCTTGTCATGTTTTCAGCATCTTGGATGCTGCTGTGAGGAACATGGTCAACAGAGCATGAAATCAATTATTTCACTGCATACAAAGCCTTGCATCTAATGAGAGATTTCTGTGAAAAATGAAGGCACACAGAATAAGTGATGAAGAGAAGGTTGTGAAAAGCCCACTGACGCTGGACCATCAGTAATGAAACAGCTGAAGAGTGCCATGCTGACCAGTTTGTAAGGGGGACACAGCAGATCTTTTGGATCAGAGCCTGCCTGGATGAATGTCAGCTAGGGGCAATAGAGCACTCAACCAGCTGACTGCTTTAGGATGATCTGTGGAAATAGGGTAGTCTGTGTCCTGGGAGTGTGCAGGGTGTTGTAGCTTGGAGCTGTCTGTGGGCAGTGGAGGTAGGCTTGCAGTATTACGTCATTCTGGGGAAACTGACTATTTGCTTTCAGCTCCTCTGGCTTGTCCCTGACTGCCAGGTTTCCTGGGTTCCTGCAGACTTCAGGGAGCCAGTGTCTCTCCTACTTTGTCACTGAAAGGATTAAATGCAGCTATAGTTGAATACAGCTCCAGTCCTCCCCCACCAAGTGTGTTATCACTTTCAAAACCTGACCTTCCATGTCTTTTCTGACTGGTAGCTAGGTAGAGAGTGTACTGAAGGGCTGAAGCAGCCTGGTGGTCAGGGGAGTCTCCTCTTCAGATGTAACTAGTCACATTTGTCAGTGCTGTCCGGCACACAACTGTGATATACAGGCTTTGGAGAGGATACTGCTTGCAGGAAGTTCACAGCTGTATAAGCATAGCCCAGGAAAGCCAGGGCTGAGCATGAAGGCACATGTCTAATCTGCTCATAAAGCAAGGGCTCTCTAGCATTTGACCAGTGTTTGCTGGGAGAGGATCACAGCTTCTGTGCAATTTTGCTGTAGTGAAAACAATAGAGTTGGCAGCATGATCTCCACAGACTCATTCAGGAGTTGCTATGGAGGTTCTTTTGTGCTAACGTGACTGATGCTTTGTCCTTCTGGCAGGACCTCTCTTTTTTTTTCCCCCTTGCACCTTCCCAGAACAGCTGAAGGCCATGTTCCTGTCCTTGAAAGAAACAGTGAGGGTATAGTTGTAATACTTTTGGTTGGCTTCAGCTGTTCTTCACTTTGTCTCTTGTGATGGTCCTGCCTGGAGAGGATTTCTGGAGCCTGGAGAAGATGTGATGCAGTCCACTAAAATCGGAACTGCCATGGGCCTGCAAGTGCATGTGACTGACTCCTAGGAGCAGCCAGCAGAGCCAGACATGCCTATATCAGTGCAAACCAAAGGTCTTGGGTTTTGAGATGCCAGTGCCCTACAAATAAAAGCTGGCATGAAGTACGATTGGTTGCAAGAATCTGCAGATACCTGCTAAGCAAAGTGTCAAGGCTGGGCAAAAAAGGAGGCAGGATGGATTAGCTTGTTTTGGATCTTTTTTTTCAGGAGAGGGAGGGGACAATGCTCATAAAATGGCACCAACTCCTGTAATTCTTTTCTGCACTTACAGGCTGCTCCAGTGAGAACAGTGGCTCAGGTCTCTTTGCCCTCTGTACCCTGGATGGTAAGTCCTACCACTGTCCTGGAAAAAAGGCCTGTGGGGCAGCCAAGGCCTGTCACTAATTCAAAGCAGGGAACCAGGGGCTCAGTTGCTTTTGGTTTTGAAAGAAGGGGGAACTGGGCTTCAGAAATGCTTCCTGGCTTAGGCAAGAGCATTTGACTCGGACTCCTTCTACTGACATATCTTATATGAAGGCATGAAAGCTAAGACAGGAGCCGAGGTAAGAGTTATCCCTGTGAGCAAGTCCCCCGTAAACCAGGTGTGTGATAACATGGCTGTATCTGAGGATATGATGAAACATATTAAAGCTTAGCCTGTCTTTCTGTTCCTTACTGAATTGGGTCTGATATTACACAGGCTTACTTTCTCCAGGAAACCTGTTGTGTTTTCCATCTGTTACTAATATCTGCCTTTCTCTCTCCCCTGGTACAGTCTATTCATCTGTGGATTTCAAAGGATTTTACAAACATTAATTACTTGTATGGTCCTGTGGCCTGTGGGGGTAGAAGTATTAAAGCCATGCTGCAACAAGCAGCTGGGAAAATGAAGAGGCTAGGTCATTGGCCCAATGGTACACTGAAAGCTTGAGATGGAGAGTGAGACTAGAACTTTTATCTGCTGACTCCTAAGTTGCTTGCTTACCCAATGGTCAAACAACTGTTTGAGATGTCATTTCAACAGTGCCATTCATGTAGACAGGAGCCTCTAAACCACAGCAGAGATGTGTCCTTGTACTTGAAGGGACTTGGATTGTTCCCAAAAGCAGTGAAGGAAATGATGCTGGAACTTGAGTATTGGTAGAGAGGAGCTAGCCTCACACAGACCTGGAGCCAGGTTCTTCTGCTGTGCCCCTGACTGAGAAGTGATAGGACAGGCTGCAGTAGGACTGAATCTAATGACCTGAACACAGGGTTTCTGTCCAATACCCAACAGTGTGGAGACAAGATGCTGTGCTTCTCTCTTCCCAGATAGGCAGCCTGGCCTGTTTGGGCCAGATGTCCACCTGCCCAATGATGTCCTGCTAGGGAATTTCCGGTTATTCTTTGGGCCTGAACTCTGAAGCTTCTGCATCTGGCAAGGCTTTCTGCCTCACTATGGTTCACTCATGAGCCTTACCAAGGCTGGAAGGCACTGTGAGGATAGATTCATGTTTATGTTCCACTCTCTCACGGTCACACTTCCCCCCTGCCCCCCCAGTACTATCGCAGTATCTCTGGATGATAGAAAAATGGTATGTGAGGTAAGTGTCCAGTATGGCTTTAGTAGGAAAGGGGCCATGCCTGTGCTATTAGCCAGCCAGCTCTCAACTGATACCTGTCAACATGCTGTCCTGAGATCACATGATCTGTGGGACATGGTAAGAAGCTTCTAGTTTATGCACCATCTCATGTGAGATGGGTTAATGAACTGTACTTTGGAACCCTGTTTTGGGCAGTTTTCTTCTTGTCTTAGAGCATAATCCAGTTAGCAGGGCTGCTGTCATTTTTCCTCTCTGTTTCCAGTTACTGATGACAAGATAATGGACTGCTGTCCTTCCCAGAACTGAGACTGTGTTATCTATTATCAACCACAGCCTGTACCATGGGCCCAGCCCTCTGCCTGCAGACCCTAAGTGTTGATGGAATGTGCAGGGCCCAGTCTTAGCAAACATCTTGCTCCCTTTTAATATTTTCAAGACAATCTTTTTTTTTTTTTTTTTTCTCCCCTTCAGGGACATTGAAACTCATGGAGGGAGCAGACAAGCTGCTCTGGTCTGTGCAGGTTGATCACCAGCTGTTTGCTCTGGAAAAGCTGGATGTTACTGTGAGTGTCTGTGAGTAGGGCTGGGAGGGATGAAGACAAAAACTCAGCATGGTTTTGTGTATATGAATTTAGGAAGGGTAGAGAGAGTATGACTCAGCTGAAAAAGGCTGGGATTATCTCAGGATGACACACAGAGTGCTCTGACTGTGCTGGTGCGTTCTGCACTCATGTCAGCCTGTCTACCTGCAAGAGCTTGAGCTGTGCCTGTTTGACCTAGTGAGCCCAGCATCCTGCTATGAACTTTTTTGTCCCCCAGCTGCTCTGTTATCTTATTGCAAAGTTGAATGGTTTTGCACACTGCTAATACCCTGATTGTTTGCAAGCTCTTATGATACGCAAGGATTACTATAGAGAAGAGAGACATGGTCTCCAAGTGCAAAAAGACCGGACAAGTGCAAAATGTCTGAACAAGATGTCACTTTTGGAAGTCTTGTCCAGACATTAGCATTCTGTCTCTGAACAAGCAGGAAAGATTCTTGACTCCCTCCAGGAATAGTTGATGTCAGTGCTAATACACAATCTTATGGTTTCTGCAGGGCAATGGGCATGAGGAAGTGATTGCCTGTGCGTGGGATGGTCAGACGTACATCATCGACCACAATCGGACTGTTGCCAGATTTCAAGCAGATGAGAATGTCAGTGCCTTCTGTGCAGGTGGGGAGCCTGACTGCAAAGCCAGCCCTCACAGCATTTCTCCCTCAAAGCTACTACTCCCCTCTGGGAGTCCTGGAATCCTTTGTCTGTCTGCAGTGGGGAATAATTTCCCTGTGTGTATACTGTGGAAGGTCCAGCTAGTCTTTCTTCTGGTGGCATCTAGGAAAAGTAGGGCTGAGAGGAGGTGATGCTGAGGTTTGTCTGTGATGGTTTGGGGTTTTTTCCTGTCCTTTTTGAGAGTGCTACAGTGGTCTCTTGTCTTCCCCACTGCTTTTTTAATTTGCAGACTTCTAACCTGTTCTCAAGTGGAGATAAGAAGCCCCATGGAACCAGCCTGAGCCTTGGCTTTGCTTAGTCCCCTCTCTGAGACCTGCAAGAAGCAGTTTGCAAATCCCCAAGCTCCATGCATTAGTAACAGTTTACAGACACTTTCTTGGATTGTCTCAGAGGGACTTAATATACCCAAGTCCATGTCTGTGCCCCTCACCCCAGGTGCTTGCTGCTTTCTGCTAACATCTTTGGTACCTCATCATGAGAAGTTACCTATTTGCTTTCTCTGTCCTTTTGGAAGTAGTCAGATTTCCACACTTTTGCTTTCTGCAGGCCTCTATGCATGCAAAGGAGGAAGCAACAGCCCCTGCCTGGTTTATGTCAGCTTCAATCAGAAGATCTACATCTACTGGGATGTGCAGCTGGAGAGAATGGAGTCCACCAACCTGTTGAAAATCCTGGATTGTGACCCAGAGTTTGGAAATCTCCTGCAGCAGCTGGGTGTGGGTGAGTGCAGAAAGGGTGAAGGATGTACAGGAAAAAAGAGAGGAAAGGCTGCTGGCAGGTGATGTGCTGGGAACTAGAGTTCCAGCTGCTTCTTGAGGAAGAGAGGCTTTCATACTGCCTGTTGAGAATCCCCAACAACTCTTTTTCTCTTTTCTGTAGAAAGAGGCGATGTTTCTGCTGTCAAAGATCTGATTCACAAAACGCTGTATTTTCCTGAGAAACGGCAGCAGAGCAGCCCCTCGCAGTGTCAGGACCCTGCTGGAACAGACTCCTCTGCCTCCTACACTGTCATCCAGGATCCCTTATAACAAGTCACATGGAGGCTGACATGTTTAATATCAGCACAGACTCTTCTCTGACTGGAATGGGGCATCTAATGAAGATGAGACTATTCTTTTCCCATCTCTGTCAAAGCTTCCAGACAGCAAAGGGTGTACAGGCTGGGTTCTGTGCTTGGCTGTAGGCTTGAGTGAAGGTGGTGGGTTGATCTGCTTTTAGCTGAGGAAGCTACCAGAACAGCAAGAGTCCAGGGTCCTGCTCATTGGCCTTCCATTGCCAGTTTCCATGTTCTCTGCTAGCTAAAGAGCTTTATGGGTGACTGTGAAGGAGCTCTGAGGATATAGATGGAGAGAATAGCTGAGCTCAGTCTCTGTTTTGGCCTATTCTTACAACTGCTCTAGTGATTACTTCTGAGTTCTTACCAGGATCACAGTGCAGGAACTGCAGATGGAGGAATTGAGTTAGGGAGCAGGCAAGGGCTTCTCTCCCATTTAGGTGTATTTTTAAAGTAGACCCAGGCATTCTTTGCCTTTGCTTTGCTGCTGCTCTTCTGCCAAGCAGTTTCTCACAAACCACCTCCTGTTCTGAGGAGCCGGAGACATGCATGAGAAGAACAACAACTTGGGCTAATAAGGTGGCGAGAGGTAACAGCTCCAGCGAACCCCAGCTGTACTCGAGAGGCATTGCTTGTCTCCATCTTCTTTGGCAGAGTGATCCCAGAGATGGCTGTGACTTAGCAAAGCAGCTGTGCACTGGGCAATAAGAGGAATCTGTCTTAACCATGGATCTGTGGTGCTGTGAGAGCTTGGCCATTCCATAATAAGCAGTGGAAATGCCTCTTGTTATGGAGAGTGCCATGCTATTTTGAGTCCTGCACAACTTAAAAAGAGGTGGACTGGAGGCAATGCTCCACTTGCTGGTATGCAGAGTCTGGAAGAGGCCATTGCTCACCCTGGCTGCTCATAGGCAAAAGCCCAGGCAGGAACCTTTCCACATGCTGCTGGTGTTCTGCTTTTTCCCATCTCAGCTTGCCCTTTGCCTAACTCAGCTTGGGATAGGAGCAGCAGGCTCACCTGCTGTTTTGCATCTATTATCTTCTCTCACTTGTGTGATGTTTTATTGGACATGCATAATGGATGGAGCTGTCCCTTCACACTGCCTGAGTCAGAGGAAATATAACTCAGTGATCTCTCTTTAGCAAATGGTAACATTTGAAGATCCTGCAGGCTGTTGAAAACCTGCTGTTCTATACTCTGCAAAACATCCAAGGGCAGCCCTAACTGGGAGAAAGAACTTTGTATAAAGGAGTGTCTTGCCCTTGGGTCAAAAGGACTGTCGTTGAAGTAGTCCTATGTGGTAGAAGAGCAGGATCTTTACATAATAAGCCCTAGCTTTTCTTTGCAATTTCCATCCATAGATTTATGTAAGCTTTATAGAGGACAGCTTCTATCCTCTGTGTTTGATAGCTGTGGAAGTTGAAGCAGGGAGCAGTGAAATGGTATGACCTGCTCTGTACCAGCGAGCTTGCTTCTCAGATCACTCTATCTTCTGACTCTGTAACTACAGTGGAAGTTTCTTTCCATTTTAATGACCTCACTGAGAAGCATTTTTAAATGTTTCCTTGTCATACTAGGTGCTTGTGTGCAACTGGACCCTTCCGGCAGGACCTCTCAAGTCATAATAGTGCTTTAGCAACAGTGGTGTTCAGAGCAGCAGGGCTTGAGTTTGTCAGCTCTGGACTGTAACCTCAAGAAATTGTCAGCTCTCAGATGCTGAGGTGTACAGGCACCCATCCCATTGGGCAATCACCACTGCTTCTGGCAAATTAGTGTGACCCCTTGGGCTCTCATCAGTCTCATAGTCCTTTCCTAATGAGGATGAGTCTTCTTGGGGCTGTTAACTTAGGTCAAAGTATATTGGTTCTTGCTACTTCCAGGTTTCTGCTTCCCAAAACCTAAAGCTGCTCTTTCCGATCACCAGAACAAGTAAGGATTCTCCCTTTTCTCCCTTCAGGTGTAGTAGTAGCAGTTGCTACTCTTATCTCCACCCCTTGGGGGCCAGCTGAGTTGGGGAGAAGCCGATGTCCCTACAGGTGGGGTGAACAGTTTGGTTTCACTGGATTCTGAGATAATTTCTGCCTAGCCCTGATTTTAATCTTGCACTTCAAAATCAGTGGAACTGACACAGAGAGGGACCACAGCAGAGCAGGACTCTGCAGAGCAGTTTCCAGAAGCGTACAACAGAAATTACATTGTAGCAATGTCCCTGAACAGGCCTGTGTCTTGGCATATGCTGTTCTTCCTCTACTTAAGGTTGTGTATTTTCTTGTCCTGCTTCCCCCCTCCCCCCACCCCAATTCTGAAAATAGTAATGCCTGAGTTTTCAGTCATGGCTCACACAACCTGACGTGTGTTGCTGCACAGATGATGGGCTCTTCTGCTGTGTGTGCTTTGACAAAAACAGATGGAGTCCTACCACAACTTGTGCCTGCCATCGCCCCACTCAATGTTGTTTGGCTTTGGTGGGGCAGGTGTTCCCTGCAGAAGTACTCTCTCTCTTGATCCACTGCTGGAACCCCAGAGGTTCGTCCAGCAATTGCCTGGAGCATTTTATTTGCCTGAGAGTTGGACCAGGCTGAGCTAACCTGGTAGCTGGGTGTTACAGGCTATTGCAGTGCTACTATATTGTAATTATTCTTAAGGCCTAACAGGAAAACAGGATTGTCTATACTCATAGCAGAGAACAACTCAACGCTGTCTGTCCATGCCAAATATAAACCTTTATTAGCAACACAAGCGCAAGGAGAATACAAATGGTTGTATGACTGAAACTGTTTTATGCAAAACAAACTTTGCCATACAGGTCAAATGATTTCCAAGGAAGGAAGGTCAAATTGATCCACTGTTGGACTGTTAATTATTCAGAAGAAACAGGAAAGGGTTAATGGGGGAGACACGACATTTTCCTAAGAACCATCTTTAAAAGAAAATGGGGCAAAACCAATGCAAATGTTGGACAGGGCAACCTGTGCAACCTAGCCCTCTTCTCTTGTCGGCCTGAGGATAACATTGCTGTGTGCTGTGCAAGTCCAGGCATGCTGCATTGTGGAAAGCAGAGGTGAGAAGATATGGATGCTACAGATCATCTGTTCCCCAAAACTCTACAGCTCTTAAAACCATTTGAGAGGAAAAATACTAATGTTTGAGGGTTTCCCCTGACAGTTTTATGTTGCTTACAGCATGTAACTTGCAGGTGCATTTTGCTCCTGTGCCCCTTGTGCACAAAGGAAAATCAAAACTGTCTACAGAAGAATTAATTGGAACTTCTGTACTGTTCCTTGGTCAAAAGATTACTTTCCTTCTTTTTTCATGCCCTGAACTCCAGAGTGACAATAGACTGGCTACAGTCAATACTTCCTGAAGTCAAGGCTTCAGGATACTTCCACTGGCAACAATTTTCTGTGAAGTATGCATCTACTCGGAGAAGGAGCCACGTAGGCTCTGTCTTCTGGGCTGATGAAGTTGCGTTACATTTTCATTGTAACTCGCTGCCTGTTTGGCCTTGCCAGCCGACACAAGCCACAGAGTTGGAATTAGAAGTTGTTCCTTCCCATGCAGCAGGAAATGTTGTTTGCTGCATCCTATGCAGTAGCAGATGGGCATACCCACTGGTGCCAGGAGGCTTCTCGACAGGGCAAGATTTGCAAGACACGTTTGTATGTCCCAGTGCCAGCACACAGCAAGTGAGGAGTCCAACGGCATTCTCAGACAGTGGGAGCATTTGCAGATAAATAATTCATGGCTTTGGTTGTGATACTCAATTTACCATCAAGAAAATAAAGGGAAAGGGTTTTATTTTCCTGAGACATAGTAAACCCATTGGCTGTCCCTGCTCTCATTTTTATGATCTCTTTGCTGAATGTTGTTATTTCTATAACTCTTCAGGTATATCCTGGCATTTGCCAGTGGAGTCTCTTGAAAGGAGGACTGACTGCAAACATATGTAGGTGGCTCAGTGGTCTTCAGTTCCATGACTCACCCGCTAGTAGTGAAAGAAGGAGCAGCCCTCTGGGAATACGGATGGCTGGAGCTCCTATTCCATTCAAAACCAAGTGACTCCAAGCTCCTGGAAATGGTCCTGATTATGGCTTCAGTAGAGTGCGTGTTCTCGGGATAGGTTTACCTCTTGCACATAGGCCTTGGAAGGGGCCTCAGAAGTCCATCTCCCCATCCCCGGGCAGGTTCAGCCACATGTATGTCACACCTGCCATGTAACAATTGCGTCTCTGTTCCAAAGACTTGCTGTGACAGACACTTCCCTGCAGGCTGTTTCACAACTGCTGTGTCCACTCTACTGGAAAGTAGCCCTAGTAGGAGCTGACCACCAAGGTGGTTCAGAGAGATTATCCCTAAAATAACAACATTCCATTGTCTGTATTGAAGGGATGGGCCTCATCATAAGGAAGCCAGTGTTGGACGCATACAGGATGTGCCTATGTCCTGCTCTGAGGTGGCAGTTTGTACTAAATTTCTACTTTCCATATGAAAGCATTAGCATGTTTTGATCTCCAGTGGAAAAGACCTTTAGATAGCTTCTTCCTTGTCCTTGTCCCCCAAAAGCAATAGAGATGACTGGAATTGGGGGTAGGGAAGTGTATCTGTATAATAGGCTTTTCCAAAACTACAATTGAGACAGTCTTCAGCTTTGCCAACCCACTTAAAAATTACTTACTGGGCTCCCTAACGTAGGAAGACTTTTAAAAATTACCATGTTTGTAGATGGGGTTAAGTTTGCTTCTTTAAGATGTTGTAAGTCCTGTTTTATAGTCACATCTTTTAAAGCTGAGATTTCTGTCTTTCACAATGGAAGCTGGGATTCCCATGTAATGACACAAAAATGCTGGTCTTTGGAGAAAACACCAGTCCGGGCAAGAATTTAGAATACATGTGTTAAGGTCAGTAACAACATGTCATTTAATGCCAAAGAACTTTGGGATATGGAAGCCCACCAGGAGTTCTGTTTGATGATGAGGAAACCAGGTACTGACACTGTAGGTTTCGACGGTGATTTAGGGGAATGAGTTGAAGTGAGGTGTCAGCCATGGTGTTATGACCTGCAGTTCTCATTTAGTCATATAAATGTTTTTTTCTGTAAGTTCTGCCTGCAACAAAACTTGATGGGGAGGTTCCAGGATAACTGTTGGCAACAGCTTCCTCAATGTCTGAGTGGAAGAGACCTTTACTGTGTGGACCTGAATGTTCAACTGACATGGACAGGAGGAAGGTGAAAAGCATGTCTTCTGCTCTGGAGCTGATTTCACAGCTGAAAAGAAGAGCTCTCACACGCTAATTTAGCACTTGCTTGGAAACATCCTCTCTGTGACTGACAAGTGGCACAGTCTATATTTATACATGCAATTGTTAAGAACAAAGAGGAAAGGCTGGCAAGATAGTGGCACAACGTGAGAGAGTATTAGCAACCAGGGTACAGGAAAGTGTTAAAAGGATTATCTAAGAAGGCAAGTATTCCTTTTGGAAGAAGCAAATTTGACACCAGTGTGGAAGAATGAATGAATGATTTGCTTGGGGGAAGGTAAGGAGCATGCAAAGAAGCATTCATTATGCAGAGAAGAGAGGGACAGATAGGGCTGGTGATTTTCACCTACTGTAGCACATTAATTTGCGGAGGAACCTGAACTATTGGTGATTTGAGAAATGAGGCATGTGAATCAGAAAAGCTTCAGAAGGACTGGAGGATGTTCTGAAGGTAAGCAAAGGTAGAGTTATCCCAAGACTGACATGTAAGAACAGCACCTGGTGAATTCCAACAGCAGCTAGTGTGCAAGTATCTGCAGGGCTGTAAGTGACAGGCACTAGCCAAAATAGAATTGTCAACTCAAAGGCGTGCCAATTTTCTGTAAGATCCCATCCAGCACTCTTTATATCATTGGAAAGATTCCTATTGGCTTCAGTCTGAGTTCAGGAAGAATCCTACTCCCCTATACCCTCACCCTAGCTAGAGTCCAGCTTCAAAATGGACACCTGCCAAGCATGGCTCTCACACAGAAGTGGCCAGGACTGAAAGCTGTTGCTGGCCCTCCCTTTCCCTTGGCAGCCCCTTCACAGCCCCACCAACGCTGGAGCTCTGTGCTTGCTCTACCACCTAACTCTCACCTACCCCCTGACCCTCACCAGAACCCAGCACCAAAATGCACACCCGCCACCTAGGCCTCCCACACAGAAGTGGCCAGGACTGAAAGCTGTTAGTGGCCCTCACCTTCCTTTGGCAGCCACTTATGCCCACCAGCAAAGCCTGACAAAAGATGTCAGACATTCTGGAAGGCATCAGAGACCTGCCTGGCCATCAGCAAAGCCCGGCAAAAGCCCTGAGGTGCTTTGGAGGGAAGCAGGGCCCCTTGCAGGCCAAAGCAAAACCCAGCAAAAGCCCTACGGCACTCTGGAGGGAAGCAGGCAGAAGCCCTTGTGGGCACTGTGAGGGACTGAAAGAGTTAATGTCTCAAACATTGTGGAGACATAAGGTGCGATTTGCATGGTGACGGCAAGTCGGCTACCATGGGATGGGGAGAGCTCTTCGGAGGAGAGACTAAAAGAGGTGGTGTCTTGCGAGACACCGAAGGAGGTACTGTCTCAAACGTTGTGGCGAGATCAGGTGCAGCCAGTCGGCTAGCACGCGGCTAGCACGGGAGGCTAGCACGGGAGGAGAAGAGCGCGTCGGAGGATGCACAGTTACCGTATGTGGCCAGAGGTCACACAGACTTTATCTAAGGAATGGGCCTGCGACCACCCGAAACTTGGGATGAAACTCCTTGCGACCACCCCCCTCCCCCAGTGCCTGCAAACTTTCGAGGACCAGAACAACATAAATCCTCACGGGCGTGACCTGAGGCAGGGACTAGAGTACAAAAAGGCACCCCCCCACCCAGGGAACGGTGCGCGCCCATCACCGGAGGATTGGCACGTCTGTCATCGTCATCGCGGGATCCAAGGGTGGTGATACCTTTCCTTTTCTCTATCCTCCTCTCTTCTCTTTTCCTTTTCTCACTTCTCTCTTCCTCTACTCTTCCACTATATATATATATATATATATCCGGGTCTATGAGTTTTGGATGAATTGTGACGGGTTGCCCGGAAAATAGCTCCATTGCCAAATTGCCTCTGTTCGTTCGTTGAGCTTGCTAGTTCATTAAGTTTGTCCATTTGTCTAATTTGCCAGTTAATAAAGTTGCTAGTCAGACTGTTCCTCTGAGTCATTGTCGTGACTCTACCGGCCCACGGCTCTGTCGAGCAGGGATCGGCTTTTGTCGGTACACAAACCCCCAGGGAATCAAAAAGATTCACCCATCTCGCAACCCACCGAGTGGGACGAGACATTAATTTGGTGTCAGAAGTGGGATTCCCCGACGTGATCAGTGAGAGGAACAGGGAGGGGATATCGATTGAGTCGAAAAGGCAGGACGTGAATCGGCTGAGTCCGAGTCCTCCGGCAGGTGATCATGGCTTCCCAGGTTCAGCCTGATCTGGACTGCTCCCCTTTCATAGAGTTGTTAAAAACATATACGTCCTGCCCAATGCCTCGAGGGCGAAATTGGGCAGAGGAGAACTGGCAATCTCCATCCACCGTTGCAGAGCGAATAAAGGTTTTGGCAAAGGAGAACAGGTTGAGGCCTGGGAAAGGAAAAACTGTAGTTTGTGGTGTTTTAGGAGTTGCACTGATGGCAGCACAGAAGGATAAGTGGACAGTAAAACAGGCTTAGCAAGAGGCGAGCGAATCATTACAAGATTTGTTTAAAAGCTTGCAAGCAGAACTAGAAGTTGAGTGGAAAAAACGGGATTTGGTTGAAAGCTTGCAAGCCGAGCTAGAAGCTGAGCGAATCATTACAAGATTTGGTTAAAAGCTTGCAAGCAGAGGTAGAAGCTGAGTGGAAAAAATGGGTGCAAGCGGAAACAGCAGCGAATAGCTTGCAGAGTCAGCTGCGCGATGCTTTTGTCAGGGAGCATGAGTTGCGGTGGGAGCTAGCGGAGGCGTGGAGGGAGGATCTGGAGAGCGAGTGTGGGCACTCCAGCCTGCCTAAGGAACACGAGCTAGTTGACAGAGGGGTAGCTGGCCACTACGCCGGCGAGGAAATCGAACAGGCAAAGCGCCAACTTGACGAGAGAACTGCTACCCAACTTCGCCCACTTCTTAAAACAGAATTTCAATATGAAGGGGGTACCGATACCGCACCGGAAATCATAACGAAAGAAATTCCCTGTAGTGCAACTGAATTAGCGAAATTACAAGAAAAATGTAGTAGGCTCCCTAGAGAAACGGAGATGGAATATGTGTGGAGTCTCCCTCATGGCGGGGGGACAGAATTAAACTTTCCGAGGAGAAGGCAAAGGGATACTGGGGTCCAGGTGTGTTTCTAACCATCCCTGACACTCGAGCCCCTTGGTCCCTAACTCATAGGGCGGCATACTGGGCTGGAGGGCTAGACCCCTTGGAACGGGGAGATCCAGTGACCATCCCCACTCCGGGACTGGATCAAATTACCGAGAGCGTGCAGAAAGCCGCCTGCCTCCAGCTCACGCATGACCGGCACTTACTACCCCATCAGCCCTCCCCAATGTTGCTAAAAGCTGACCCCAGTCAAATGAAACCCCTGATAAAGGGCCTCCCTGACCCCCTAAAGCTATATGCCATACAGGAGCTGATCACTTTCAGCCTCAACGTGGGAATCTCTGGAGGGGAACAAAGCGGTAAAGCTGCGGTTAGGAGAGTGGAATTAGGCGATCGGCCTTCAAAAGGCCTACCCCCCGGGAGAAACCTAGGGTCAGGGATGATGAGGAGCCAACTCTGGAGAGAGGGTTTATGTAAGGAAATACCTGGAGAACTTGTGGATAGCTTACCCCTGTCTAACCTGCAATAATTAGTAGAAGTATGGAAAGATCCGGATAGGACTTTTAGGCAAGAAGAAAGGGCCCCGACTGGGCCGGACTCTCCCTCTGCCCCCCCACCGCGGAACACCGGGGTACTGAAGCCAAGTCGGGAAACCTGCTCCGCCATCCCCATTAAGTGAGCCAGGGGACAGCTCGTGGACTTATGTGAGACGGCTCACAATGAATGCAAATGTTTTGGCTTTAGAACAAGTTTGGAACAAAACACCTAAATGATGCTGTTCTGCATGTAGTATTGGTAAAAGGTGTAAAAATTATAAGGAACCAGAGGAAGAGGAAGATGATGTTGGATTATTAGTGGCTCCAGGACAGAGAATTATATGGGGAGGTAATGGTCAGGGTGGAAATGGGGAAGTTGGAGAAGGTGATGTGGACAGTGATGCTGAAAGTGAAGGGGAGAATTTCAGTCTGATAGCAGGAAGAACTGGGGGGCGGGCAGTGCTGCAAAGTTCCGTTCTCGGTAACGGACTTAAGAGATGGCTGGAACATATAGGGAGGATCCGGAAAAGTTGGCAAAGGTGTTGGAAACTATTATGGAGAATCATGACGCAGATTGGAAGGATATACAGGTGGATAATCCAGTCCTTTTAAAACCAGTTCTAAAAGGGACTGAGTTTTCCTTTTCTTTTGCAGGGGGAGAATCAGACTGTCGCCTGCTAAACATACCGATCTCGTTGGAGGAGTGCTGGACCTTGATGAGTACCACCAATGTTGTACTTCAGTAATTGTTTAACAGTAGTAGTCATTGCCTTAATGTACTTACAATTTCTCACGTGGATGGTGGTCCTCCTCTCCTCTGGGAAAGGAGGACATGGAGGGAGTGGAAACAGTACTCCTTCAGACCTTGCATGGGAACTAATTCATGGGTTTACTAGAATCTGGAGTAGAACCAACCAAGGGGTATGCGTTGCCCTTCCCCAGTCAACCGAACAAGGATTGACTTTTTTTTTGTTGCATCGCCCAATATTATGTATAACTTGGAAATGAATCAAACTATAGAACAACCCTATGTCTTGTTCCCCCTTTTCCGGACAACTTATACTGACTGGGAAGATAATTAAGAACTTTGCTTGGGGGCAGACTGACACGTATTTTGCTTATTATAACAAGTCTGATTCACATTTCTGGGAACGGTCCTCTTGCAATGCTACTCACCCACCAATGAATTTTACCTATGGAACGAAATCGGTGCTCCGGAACAATCCAGCTGGCCCATATTCTGTACCTTGCTCCTATTTCCCATTTGACTCCTTTCACCCCTTAGAACAACCGGGTTTTATGAGGCCAATTATTCCCTAAATGTGAATCTCTCTTGGTGTATACAACTTCCCAAAAGCACGGGGCGTGAACCTAGAGACCTGACAAATTTACAGTGGATGTGGTCACAAATGAGACCCCTCCTCCAACCGCTAAGGTATGCCAATCCCCCACAGCATAGCTGGTCTGATCTGTTTACATGTGCCAAAGTTCTTAACTGTAATACTGGTCCTGGGGACCGCCCCGAGACCTGGCTTTTGGAAAGAGTAAGGGTTCTGATAAGGGACACGTGTATTTGCTGGGGTTATCCTTCCCGCAGATATAGAAATCGGGATATTCTCTGCAACAAAGTTTACAATGAAACTGAGGATTATGGTAGAGTCAAGTATTGTGGCATACACACTACCCTTTGAAGGGCCTGCCACTCACTGCAAAACCTGATATATATTTTGTGGACTACAATGATACCTGGACCTGTGAAACTAGCATATACCCGGCCCCCTTGGGACTAGTTTGGGGATGTTCTAACAGGAAATTTTATTCCTATTTAACACTGAAATATCACGCTGGTCTGAAATGTGGCTTAGTCATCCCATTCTTATGCCCATCTCATGTTTTCAATTTCACTGCCCCTCCCCGGCGAGTGCACTGGGAAGGGGCAGAAGCCCCAAAAACCCGACCTGAATGGGCGATCAGTGGAGTCCAGGTCCCCAATTACTATACAGATGGGCAAGTAGTGGCGCTAATGTTTGAAAACATTTTCACCCCATATGTAACCCTAAAGCAACATCAATTTGTTCTAGAAAATATTACCTGGCAAGTACACCTTCTAAGTAATTGGACCAGATACGCTTTAGGAGAACTCAATCTACAAGTCAACAGGTGTCAAAAATGACGCTCCAAAGTCATTTAGCCTTAGACATAATATTGTTAAAAGCACAAGGGGTATGTGGTATGTTGAATTTAGTTGATGGAGAGTGTTGCATAACTATTCACAATGCCAGTATTACTATAGAGGAGGCATGGACCAAAATGAAAGAAATCGCCAATCAAACTGCCGAACTCTTCTGATCACTCCAACCGAAAGACTGCTTCAATGGACATGCACCCAGATCTTGGTTTGCCTCCCTCCTACAGTCCTGGGGACTCATGGCGTGGGGGAAATGGTTAGCGCAAATTGGAATAACCCTGTTGGTTGGATTTCTATTCCTAATGATTGGCATAGCTATTGTTCGATGTATGTTTACCCGTCTGCTTGCTTCTGCTTCCTCTCTCTTTTCTCCTGCTGTTCGCTATGTTCGTATCACCACCCAGAAAGACGAAATCAAGGACCCTCCACCAACTCTCAAATCTTATTTTTGATGGTTGGCCTTGCTATTGTAAAATGTATGATTTTGTGAACTTTGTCTTCTCTATCCTCTATTATACAGAGAATGTTTGAGCCACGGGGTGATGTGAGGGGACTGAAAGAGTTAATGTCTCAAACATTGTGGAGACATAAGGTGCGATTTGCATGGTGACGGCAAGTCGGCTACCATGGGATGGGGAGAGCTCTTCGGAGGAGAGACTAAAAGAGGTGGTGTCTTGCGAGACACCGAAGGAGGTACTGTCTCAAACGTTGTGGCGAGATCAGGTGCAGCCAGTTGGCTAGCACGGGAGGAGAAGAGCGCGTCGGAGGATGCACAGTTACCATATGTGGCCAGAGGTCACACAGACTTTATCTAAGGAATGGGCCTGCGACCACCCGAAACTTGGGATGAAACTCCTTGCGACCACCCCCCTCCCCCAGTGCCTGCAAACTTTCGAGGACCAGAACAACATAAATCCTCACGGGCGTGACCTGAGGCAGGGACTAGAGTACAAAAAGGCACCCCCCCGACCCAGGGAACGGTGCGCGCCCATCACCAGAGGATTGGCACGTCTGTCATCGTCATCACGGGATCCAAGGGTGGTGATACCTTTCCTTTTCTCTATCCCCCTCTCTTCTCTTTTCCTTTTCTCGCTTCTCTCTTCCTCTACTCTTCCACTATATATATATATCCAGGTCTATGAGTTTTGGATGAATTGTGACGAGTTGCCTGGAAAATAGCTCCATTGCCAAATTGCCTCTGTTCGTTCATTGAGCTTGCTAGTTCGTTAAGTTTGTCCATTTGTCTAATTTGCCAGTTAATAAAGTTGCTAGTCAGACTGTTCCTCTGAGTCATTGTCGTGACTCTACTGGCCCGCAGCTCTGTCAAGCAGAGATCGGCCTTTGTCGGTACACAAACCCCCAGGGAATCAAAAAGATTCACCCATCTCGCAACCCACCGAGTGGGTCAAGACAGGCACTGGCAAAAGGCATCAGACACTCTGGAATGTTAGCGTTAGGGTAAAAGATAGGATTAGGGGTATGGGATAGGGTAAGGTTTAGGGTTAGGGGTTAGGCTTAGAGTTAGGGGTTAGGGTTAGGGCTGTTAGGGTTAGGGTAAGGAGTTAGAGATAGGGTTAGGGTTAGAGGTTAGGGTTAGGGTGTTGGGGATTAGGGTTAGGGATAGGGTCAGGGTTCGGGCTTAGAGATTAGAGTTAGTTTTAGGATTAGGGTTAGGTTTTGCGGTTAGGGCTAGAGGGTTAGAGTTAGGGGCTTAGATTTAGCAGTTTAAATTTAGGGTTAGGGTTTAGGTTTAGGGGCTAGGGGTTAGGATTAGGGGTTAGGGTTAGAGTTAGGCATTATGGCTTAGGGTTGGGTATATGGTTATGTTCAGGCGTTAGGGTTAAGGTTAGGGTTAGGCATAGGGTTAAGGTTCAGGTTAGGTGTTAGTGATACAGTTAGGGTTTCGGTTAGGGTTATGGCTGGGGATATGGTTAGGGTTTACTATTAGGAGTTAGAGTTAACGTTAGGTTTAGGATTAGGATTAGGTTTTGGAATTGGGTTTAGGGGGTTAGAATAAGTGGGTTAGATTTAGGGAGTTAGGGTTAGGGTTTAGGGTTAGGGACCAGGGTTTAGGATTAGTAGTTACAGTCAGGGTTAGGGGTTTGGATTAGCATTAACGTTTAGTGTTAGGCTTAGGTTTTTTGGTTAGTTTTTATGTTAGGGGTTAGGATTAGGTTTAGTTTAGTGTTCAGATTAGGGGTTAGATTTAGGCGTTACGTTAAGGGTTAGGGTTAGGTGTGAGGGATATGGTTAGGGGTTAAGGTTAGGGATAGGGTTAGGGTTAGGTTTAAGGGTTATGGTTAGGGGGTTTGGTTAGCTGATTAGGGTTAGGAGGTTAGGGTTAGGCTTAAGGGTTAGGGTTAGGGGTTAGAGTTGGTGTCAGGGTGAGGGTTAGGGTTTAGGGTTAGCGTATAGGGCTAGGGATTAGGGTTAGGGTTTACAGGTTAGGTTTAGGGGTAGGGTTGCATGTGTATTCTAGGTTTGGGGTTAGCGTTAGTGCTAGGGTTAGCAGTAGGGTTAGGGTTTAGGGTTAGGAGTTAGAGTTATCATTAGGCTTAGGATTTGGTATTAGGGTTATGCTTACAAAGTTAGAGTTTGGGGGTTAGGGGGTTAGATTTAGGTGGTTAGGTTTATGGTTAACTTTCAGGGTTAGGGGCTAGGGGTTAGGTGTAGGGGTTAGGGTCAGGGTTAGGGTCAGGTTTAGTGGTTAGTGTTAGGGTTAAGGTTAGGTTTAGGGACAGCGTTAGATTTTGGGTTAGGGTTTAGAGCTGGGGATTAGGGTTAGGTTTTGGGGTTAAGGTTTATTGTTAGTGTTATGTTAAGGATTAGGTTTACAGTTTGGGGTTAGGTTTAGGTTGTTAGAGTTAGGGGGTTAGATGCAGGGGGGTATGTTTTGAGTTAGAGTTTAGGGCTGGGGCTAGGGTTTATGATTAGGGGTTAGGGTTGGGGTTAGGTTTAGCATTAAGGTTTAGGGTTAGGTTTAGGGGTTAGGAGTTTTTTTAGGTGTTAAGTTTAGGGTTAGGATTTAGGGTTAGGGTTACTTTTAGGGGTTAGATTTAAGGTCAGGTTTAGGGTTAAGGTTTAGGGTTTTGGTTAGGGCTAGAGTCAGTTTAAATGTTTAGGGTTAGGGTTCGTGGTGGTTTTTTTTAAATAGATCATAAAAGTTAATGATTAATAAGAGGACTAATGGACATGGTAGCTGTCAGCTTTAGCAGATTATTTGCAATTGTTCCACATGCCATTTTTAGAGGGCAACGATAGTTGGAAGCTAGGTGAGTTGCTGCACATAGGAACAAGTGTTTCATCTGTCGCAAACAAGATTTTTTCAGCAGAGTTGACCCAGGTACCACGTAGATTCCAGCTGACATACAGGATGGTTTAGTAGAAGTCTGAACTGTCATTAAAGACCCCTGGGTTTGAGTACCCAGTCAGACATGCAAGTGACACAACTCCAGGAGGAATTACCGGTATTTTGGATGATGGGCTCATCAAGTAGACATGGATCCTGACATAAATGAGGGAACTGTTGGTGGCATTCAGGAGATTCATGGAAAGCAGTTCACATAGCCAGAAATAATCAGATGCACAAGGAGAAGAATGGCAAAGAATCCAAGGAACAGATCAGAAGCTGCAAGATACAATGACTAACAATAAAAGTCACTAGCCTGATGCAGCTTGTAGGAGGAGCAGATGCCAGTCACACCAACTAACACTGGTAAGTGCATCACATATCATATCAGCCAGGCTGTAACCCTGCTGTCCTTAGCATGTGTTAAACTACAGAATACAGCATCTGATTTAGGAAAGAACTAACAGAAAAAAGCAAAAATGCATACACAAGTTCTTTGAGAAGCACAACAGAAACAATGAGTAGTTTGATAAAAAAGGAAGAGAGCCAGTAGTGTTTAATCCAGGAAGATAGGCAAAATGGGGATGTCATGACATTCTAAGGGTGGACAAAGGGACATTGTGCAGAGTTTGGATAGTGAATCGGTAGTCATGAGGCATGGAACAAGCCCTGATCTGGTGCATCTTTCCTAGAGCTAGTAAAGAATAGACTATGTATTTATCAAACAGCTATGCTCTGTTAAAAAAACAAAAACCAAAAACCAAACCCAACAATTAAGTGACTTAATAATCATCCTGGTCACCCCAGATGAGTTCACAGTTCTCTGACCTGAGCTGATACTGCAAGGAAGTCTAGTTCATTTCATGCAGGAGTAGAAAAGTTGATAGGCTGTGAGATGCTGGGACTTGAGGCTGATGGTGTATCTGTGTCCAGTCACTAGATTTCAAGTTGAAAGAAAGGAGCTTACAGAGCAGGAGACTCTGGGTGCTGTAATTCATTGCAGCATTTAAACTGAGTGGCAGAATCTCTGATGATGCAGCAGAGGTGATAGGAATGTAGCTCTAGCAGCTGGAGTGCAGAGAGGAGAGGCCTGGTCAGAAGAACAGGGTGTGCAACTCTGGTTATTAAGTATAACACCAAGAGATGATAAGCATTGCCATTCATATAATATAGCTTAGTGGCCAAGGATGTAGTGATAAGCTCAAGCCCCTGTGAGTGTCCACTGTACTCTAGGCATCTACGCTCAGCATTTCTGTAAATGTTTCTTACAATTAAGAACTCTAAAAGTGTTCTTGCTGCAAGGTTTTTCCAAGAAAATACTTCTGTTCTGCTCTGAGCCAGGAAAAAGTAACAAAATCCAGCTTCCCAGAGTACAGGTGAGGAGACTGGCCACAGAGCCCTTCCCACAAAGAAAGGGGAGTGGAGTCTGCTTACACTGAGGCAAAGAGAAGGGGAACATTCATGGCAATCTTTGGAGGCTTTTGGAGAAAGCACTGTCCTCCTGTCCACAGAACAACTGGAGATTGTTCATGGATACTCTCTTGTCTCATGAACAGACAGTATTGTAAAAATAAGTCACTAAAAGGGTAGAGTGAATTTAGTACAGAAGCAGAAATTGGAGTGACTAGGGACAGACAGAAAAATGAGAAAAAATGCCCACTTGGCACATGGGGACAAGCAAGAGGGTCCACTGAAAGGAGGGATATCTCTCAAGTTGAGGCATTCCCAGCAACAACAGCTTTGAGCACCCATTTGCCTTTTTCTCACTCCCCAGTGAATGCCTCACCCTAGAATTCAGCAAGGTTAGGGGCATATGAGCCTCACCCTCATCTTTCTCTCATGGCAGCAAGTCTCCTCAGCCCCGGACATGGGGAATGCAGCCAGTCACTGACCAGGTTCTTCAGAGGCATGTAGAAAAGGCAGCTCTTGACTCAGTGCTTTAAATCTCAGGACTCCTTCCTCCAAGTCGATGCAACACTAAAGAAGGGGAGAGCCAGTTACTTGCTGGACATTTCAGATAGCAAATCTCATGATGTCTATGACTGGGGTAAACCTGTATAACCATCAAACAACCCCACTTTGGGTTTGTAGAGACCTTACAGTTCCCCTCCCTGTCCCCCATGCTGCCTCCTTGCTCTTATTCCCTTCAGTGGATTCCTCTCCAAACCCTTCACAGGGCCATTCCCCTCCCTTCTTCCTATGACTCCCTCTAAGGTGATGTCCTCACATCATTCAGCCATTCAGCCCAATGCTTTTCCTGCTTTATGAGTCTGACATGCGGCTACAAATATTTGATAGGCAGGAGCAAGCTTGCTGCAGCCATATTCTGAGCCACCCAGGAGCCAGGCTCAGCAGAGCACTAACCCTGAGCTGAGCTGACAAAAGGAGAGGATTCTTTCCACCCATGTCCATCTAGTGTTGGACACTGAATGTGATCATACAGCTTCATTTGGCTCAAAGCAAGGGCAGAGCTTGTTCACATCTGCCTTCAAAAGGCAACACAGATATAACTTGTGACACAACATGCCTTGCCTTTTCTAGTCTCCTCTTCAGTTTCCTCTTCCTTTTTGCAGCTTGTATGGTCAGGAATACAAAGAATGGGAGATGTGATAGTATCCTATTGGGTGATTCCTTTCTTAAAACCTTTAAGAAGGACTGGAAAGGAATCAGTGACTCAGAGCATACTGCAGCCAGCCAGGCAGCTGTGCAACAAGCATTGCAAGTGGTACTCTGGAAGACCTGGCTGTATTTCTGATGCTTCCAGCAACCAAATCTTGGAGAACTTGAGAGGAGCCCTGCAATAAGCAAGAAGCTGTTCCTCACCTTGAGAGACAATAGAGTCTGGAGACCAATGCAAAACTCCAGCATTTCATCATCTGAGAAGAGAGAAGAGACTGATCAGGCTCAAGACTATACATACTGCCCCTCTAAAGAAAGTGTGTCTCTTCTGTAAGAAGATGTGGAATATGAGAGCATCTGGTTCATAAAGTTATATGGTTATGGCCTATTCAGTATAAAGTAAATAACAAATAACAAAGCAAGTGATGAATTAAACACACAAACATTAACAAGCAGGTGGTAACAGTGACAATAACAAAGACCAGCACTCTTCTGCCACTGACTGATGAGCCATTAAAGGAGCTACTTAGGCACAGCCCTGAAGAGGGTCAAAATGACCTTTGTAGCTGATAAGAGGAGGGAACCATGATTATCATGAGTATTATGAGGTATTTGAGGGGGTTTGTGGAATTGTTTGACACTTACTATGAGATATCAGAAGGGGCTTGTGGGATCATGTAAAACTT
This sequence comes from Mycteria americana, assembly GCF_035582795.1. NCBI lineage: Eukaryota > Metazoa > Chordata > Aves > Ciconiiformes > Ciconiidae > Mycteria > Mycteria americana. Next base: position 85,559,575 of record NC_134365.1, read on the forward strand.
ACTACGGGCTGTGTAGGGGAAGGGCCAAAGGCAGGAGAAGGCAAGCAGCAGGGTGGATCAAGAACAAGCATGGAAAAACGGAGAGGAGAGAGGGGATAAGGAGGCCAGTCACATGCAAGCAGGCTGTTGGTCAGTTCACTTGTCTGACCGAACTCTGCGCCTGATGACCTATGTGATCTTCTTGTTAAATAATTTTATTAATTTTTTTCTGTATAACCTCTCTATCCTACATGTGACTGCTGCAAGTCTTAAGTGTCAGCAAGCGTAGAAGATGCCACAGGTTAAAGGGCAAATAGCTCTAGATGTCAGTAACCGGAGGGACTGGCATACAAGAGAGGTGCCAGTAACTGAAGGGACCACAGGCCATAGGGCTCATAGGTCTGTGTTAGCAGCTGGAGAAGGGGATGTAGCTCACAGGTGCCAGCAACTAGAGACCAGTGTGCAAGAGAAGTCTGGGTGCCTGTAACTGGGGGAGCACAGGCCATAGGGCTAATACATCTGGGTGCCAGCAACTGGAGGGATTGCAATGTGCGCTGCAAGGTCTAAGTTCCGGTAACTGGAGAAGGACTATGGGTCACAGAGCTTGTAGGTCTAGGTGCCAGTAACTGGAGAGATCAGTATGCAAGAGAGCTCTGGGTACCAGCTCTGACCAGGGTCACAGGGCCCTTAGGTTTATAAGCCAGCAACTGAAGAGGAAAGGGCATATATGCGAGAGGTCTAAATGCCATTAACTAGGAAGACTTGGGTGTGTTTATATTTGCCCAGTGAATTTAATCCTATATGTTTGTGGTTTTGTATACATAATTAGCTAGCAAACTTCAATCTGGTCTAGCCAGTGAGTAGGAGGAAGCCTGCATCCGGAAAGACTCAAGGTCTGGGTCAGTGGCTAGGTAAGGGGCCCAGGGTCCAGACATGGATATAAGACAGACCTAGAAGCTATGCTGTTATTTTAAGACTCTGTGACTATAAGTGTGCTTGTGAATCTAGAGACTGAGGATGTATGAGCTTCTGCTAGTGAACATCAATCCTGGTCAGCCAGAGAGGAGGACCAGGACTGGGCTATGTGTGCTGGTGTTTATGTGAGTTCTGGTAAAAGCACTGCTCTGTATGTGGTAATCTGTGTGGCTGGCCTTGTCTGTGTCCTCTCTGTATGTGCCTCTCTGGAATATACTTTCAGCCACTAAGAACATGCATTGGACTAGGCGAGAGTGACCTCCTGGGTCTTAAGAGTCATCCATCTGGACTTCAGTGGTGGGGAAGGAGGAATTCCCAGGTCCTGGAGTCTGCAGGATTCAGCAGCCACCAGTAACAACATTAACACTTCTCATGTCTCCTGGATGCCTGCTTGCCCTGTAACCAGTGGCTGTATTTTATAATTTATTTATAACCACATAAGCAAGAGCACTGTGTGCACAGGGAGATGTAAGGCACAGATGTAAGCAGTTCTGCTCCTTCCAGGCAGCCATTTCTACATCCCAGCAAAATGGATAGGTGCTACTGGGCTAAATTCACCTGTGCTGGTACTAATACAGTCTCCCCATGAAGGGCAAGAACAAGTAGAGGGGAAACCAGGGAAGAAGAGTGAGCTGGAGTGTGGAAGAGGAGGAAGCTCTTTCTAGATGACTAGGAAAGGGGGAAAAATGGACATGAAAAGAGGGAGCAAGGGAGGCCTTGGAAGATGAATAGCAATCATCAAAGATGAGGAGACAGATAAAGGCAAGAGGGTAAAGCTAGAAGACTAATAGGGAGAAAGAACAGGGGGAAAAAGGTTATAAGTTGTTTTCAGCATATGCACAGCTTGATGTAAATGCAGAACATGCAGCCTTTCTGCTGTTTTCTGAGTATTCTCCAGTGCCTGCTGACTTGACCTTGTCTCCTACAGCTCCTTCCTTCAAAGGGTCCTGCCTTAGGACACCGAGGGAGACTCAGCATTCTGGGGCTACCATGTTCTTCCAGGGTGCTCCCTGCAGCAGAGGCACATGAGTACACAGAGAAACACTCTGGGGAATAAGCTGAGTTTCTCTGGTGACTTCCATCCAGCCAAAGACACAAATGCCCATTCAATAGGAGAACATAGGGCACCAGAGGACTAATCAAGCAGTATGGATAATTTTAAGAAAGGTCCATTTTAGAAGGAAATGAGAATTTTCCACATCCTGTGTTAAGACCAAAAAGCACGTAATTTCTCCCAACTTTCAATGTCTTCTGTCTTCTCTGTACTCTTCCTATGCCCTTTGCCTTTGGTTACATTGAGGGTATTCACAGCGCATAATGATCTTGGCCAGCAGTGGAGATGATCACATCACCAACCTCCCACTGCATTACGCTTTTCCCAGACATCCTTTTAAATGCCCTTGGCAGGGCAAGAGGGACACAGGAAAACTGGGGGAGAGGAGGGGCTGGCACTCTCACCTACAACCAGTGCTGAACACAGCACTGTCTCCTGGCCAAATTGCAACTCCATATGTTCTACTCGGCCAACAACGCTGGGGATGGGAAGAGAGAGGTCTCCACAGTCCATGGCAGACACTTCTTCCAGCCTGTGGGACACAAGAGGTGTTATTGCCTCAAGTGGAGGAAGAGGAGGAAAAACAGGACTTCTCACTGATGACAGTACTTCTTGGTCTCATTGGGAACAGGCCTACAAGAGGAGGAATCTCCTTCATACAGCATGTCTGGAGGCAGATTCCACAAGCAAAAAATAAGGTGCTTTCCATTTGGGTTCCTCATGCTGAGGCTAACCAAAGCTGAGGCTTTGCGCTGCAGTACACACAGACAGAATGACACAGCTCTGCCTCCTAGTCTAGGATCTGCACACAACTTTGCCAGTGCTCCTGATGCCTTGCGCTGTACCCCACCCTCTGCATCTTCTCCTGAACAGCCATGTGCACATGCAAAGCTGCTAGTAATTATCATTGGGGCTGGGAATTAAAAGTGCCTATGTTCTTGTCATAGGTTTTCTTTTAGCCACCCCTCCTTTTCTATTGTGCAAAGACTTACCCCAGCTGGTTTAAACAACTCTTGGAGATGAGATTTGGTAGACACCCAGTGTTAACAGTTGCTTTCAATACCTGACCTTGGCACTAGAAAAAACAACAACAGATAATTACTGTAGGCTCAAAATTGGCATACCCACTCCTCCAACAGTGTGACAATCCCTTAGACCTTCCTTAGCAACACAGCCAAAGATGTGGTGTTTTAGGCAGTAGTCAGAAGGCAGGAGACTCATCCAAGACAACGGTGGTCTCCCCAGTGCTCTGCAAACCTCTGCCAAAGGCTTCTTTTTGAATTGGTTGTCTTTAATTTGTATTTGATTGCCCAGACACTTATCTGTTATCAGCGACTTTAACTTAGCAGTATTCCAGTCAAAAGATGCATAACTAGTGAATTTGTTCAGAAAACCCACATGGACTTTATTAGCAGAGCAATAATCGATATGACAAAAGCTTCTAAAGGAATATAAGCATTTGCTACAGCCTTTGTAGGCTTCCTTCCTCCATTTCTTCTGGTGTCACAGGGAACAATGTTCCAGGGCTAGACATCTGTTCTCAGTTGAACAGCTTCCACAAGGAGAAGCAGGAGCACCCAGGACAAGCATCCCTGAGAAGAGCTTGAATTTAAGGCAGTTCCCAAGATAACTGACACATCCAAGTGACTCTTGAATCCAAGAAACAACCTAATCAAGAGGTGTCTATTTTGTGTGGGGCTTACATTAAGTTCCTAGACAGCTCTTTAAGGAAATATGACATGAACACTACAACTACAATATTCACAGCTGGTGTCATCTAGCAAAGGGAGAGACTGGATGCCCTGCACCCAAGTCACCTCTGCATGATCTTACTGGAACAATCCCCAGTGCCTTGCCCACTTCATTTCTTCACCCCTTTGCACTTGAAAGGGAACAGGAGATGTGGTTGCCATCTGTTTTCTGTCCCCTCTGCATAGAGGTCCTTAATGGCAGGCCAGAAGTGCTGAAGTAACAGCAGGTCTCATATATGGTAGAGGTCTGAAAAAATAGGGTTGTCAAGGACATCAATAAGAGTTATGTTCAGAAAAAAAAAGGAGGTGCAGGACTTAGTAAAGAAATTGGAAAAGATGGAGTAACTGCCGTCTACAAAATATGGCTTGCAGCTACCTATAGCGCCTAACTATACCCATTCTTGATGGCCTAGTTCTTCAAGGCTCTGTCTTGCACCAACACCCGAAAAAAACCCAACCACAAAGTCTCCCTCTTGGGAGGCTCATTTTCCTCCTGCTATCATTTGTGTTTTTCCTGTGATTCCTTCTCTTCCATCCACCATGGCACTCAGTGCCATTAGCCACTCAGAAGCAGCAACAGATCTCCCACAGCTCCTCTACCTTTATCCTCATTTCTGATGAGCTTAAATGCTTTGAACACCTTAAGCTGATCGGCATGACCATCAGGGACTCAGTGCAGCACCACTAGGGTCAAGGAAATGTCTCAATTGCCTGATTTCTTAACTAAATCTGTTTATGATTATTATATGTGTTAATCATCAGAGAGCTACATCCAGTATTTCCAAGACTGTGTTTTCAAAAATGTGCTATTTGTGATTTATTATAAAGAGAAAACACCTCCTGTGAGAAATACTGGAATGCTGCAAACAGACACAACACCAATAGTAGCTTGAGTGCTAATTGCACTCAAGGCAACCTCAGAGAGTGCATGCTGGAAACTTCAAGTCTGTTTTGTCTTGGAGCTCTTCCTATGGTCTAAACTGCACCTGCAGTACATCAGTGTAGAGAATTTCATCACTCTGAACATTTAGATACACCATATTCCTTGAATGGCCATTAGTTGAGAAAGTCTCAAGAACTGCAAGACAACTGGAGCTAGCGATCTCAACCTATTTTGTTTTACAGAGTTCATGAAGAATCATGTAAGACATATACGTATATATATGATGTATATTTAAATAACATCAGTGGTTTTAGAAGGATGAGTATTTACCATGTGTGGCCTCATCCAGGAACAAGGAGAGCAGTGCTCAAGCAGTATCTACACAGAAAATATGCACAGATCCATATTTTCAACAGCTCCTGATTGGGTTATTATACTTTTTCTTCTTTAATGTAAAAAAGCATGTCTTATTCATAAAGAATTATGTCCAGTTAATTAACAGCCCCGTGTGACTGCAAACACTTGTGACTCCTTACAACACCCAAGTGAGGCATATAATGCTAAATACATTAGGAAAGGCAAAGCCAAGACAGATCTCACAAACTTCTGGCTGCCAGCACTGTGCCTTCCCCATTATATCATGTGCTTCTCACAGTCTCAGCCACACTGGCATCTACGTTCAATCCAAGGGTGCTCTTTGGCACATGGTATGGAAATTGCCACAGAACTACAAAGTCACAAGTTTGGAGAACACAAAACTTAACCGACCTGATACCTGTGGAAGATTCATGAAACAGAGTCAGAGCACAGAGAAACCATCCCCCAGAAGATCTCTCTGCAGTTCCTTGCACATTCATACAGGAATGTTCCCCCAGCTCCTTCACAAATGAGCAGTCCTGTTTCACTGCGGAGCAGCTTGAACTGCCATCCCGTGGTAATACAGATCACACATGACAGCTGCTAGGAGATCCACCTGAGCAGCTGCCTGTTCCCAGAATGCACGCCCATTCTCTTGCCCTTCGTTCATGCATGCCTCCTGCCTCTTGGCACAAATCTGCTTTAAGCAAGGCAGGGAGCATGCTAGAGCCTCACAGAAGGGGAAGAGCTGCAAAGCACTCTATTTACAAGCTCCTGATTTTGGCAATACTTCTGCTTGTTGAAGAAAAAACATTGCCACCATGGCTCCAGGCTGCCTGCCATATCAAGTTTAAACATTCAGGACTAGGAGTAGTGCCTGCCCATAGAGGTCTCCAAGGCCAACAGGAGAGATCCCCCCTTACCTCATGACAACAGCTGTTTGTGGCAAAAGCGGGTATTACAAACTCCAGGCTTTTAGGGAGAAAACAGCCTGAAAATTGACTGGACCCAGAGGCCAGTCTCTTATCCCTGCCCATAGCAGGGGGTTGGAACTAGGTGATCTTTAAGATCCATTCCAACCCAAACTGTTCTATGATTCTATGATTCTGTTACAAAATGCCTCCCCTTCTGCTTTTAGAGCTCTGTAATGTCTGTGCTGTCTGGTCCTCACTGACACATCAGCCCTGCCTGGAAGGACTGTGGCCACACTAAGCAAGGCCACAAGGCAAGAAGCAAGATAAAGCACAAAGTGCAGATACATGCACTCCCTCCTCATCCTCTGTACTGTGCTTCACAGAAGAGGCTTCCCTGTGCCTCCTCACCACCCAAGTGGGTATATTAGCCATGAGTATCAGGTCAGGTATGCTACCCAGACTGCAGCCTGCCAACTGTCCAGCTGAATCAGCTTTTCCTCATTAACAGACATGGATTCTACTGGGAAAGAGTTGACCATCCCTGTGACTCACAGAGGCAAATTGTTCATTGCCCAGCTACAGCAAAGGCATTGTATCAGCTTTTCAGAAACAGAAGATCTGGAGTATGGATAGCAATTGCTAAGGAATCACTTTGGGAGCAGGCAGACCTAAGATGCATGAGCTGTTAGCATTGCTGTGATAATAAACCTAAACTGTATCACTAGGCAGATTCTTGAGTTTTGTTTTAGAGCAGGCTGGGAAAGTTGCACGTTAGAAACTTGCTAGGATATGACAGGACAGTAATTATTCTGTAGAAAACAACATTTCATCTCATGCAGTGGTAAACAGCCCTGCACAGTTATCAACTCCAGCAGCCTCACAACAGCTATCCTCCTTCCAATTATGCTACTAATTATTTGCCCAGGAGCCTGAGGAGAGTCCTTGGTCCAGCATACCACAAATACAATGCAGATTAGGTAAGGAGTGCACAGGCAGCTGATGAGCACTGTAAGCCTTCTTGAACTAATAGGACTTTTCATCACAATACCCACTCTCATCTCTGCTGCAGAATTTTCAGTCTGTTACTACCAGTCACCATTAGTCTTTATATAGATGTCAATTATGGGGATTTCCAAGAAAGTGAAAGAGGGGAGGGGAAATCAGCAAGGATCACCATTTATAAAGAGCTTTGTTTTCTGAAATCATGTCAGTTCCAAAGTCAAGAAGCTGCTTTAACCAATCAAGGTTGATTACTCCCAGGTTGCTTTGGCACAGAGGAAAAGCAGCCTTGGACAACAGTAGAGTCTTTCAGCATCTATTTCCAAGTCAATGAGAGACAAGCCCCACCACAAAAAATAACAGCTTGATTTTACGATGCAGGTGCCAGTCATGGCAACCTTTCCAAACTGCTTTGCAAAAACTGCCACAAAAAGGGGTAATTCTGCTAAAGTACCATGTGAGCAACCCACCTAAGTAAATAGGAGGGTGAGTGACTCTGCGGTACAACTATTACAGACTGGGTCTGTCTGTGATCTCTGAAACTTAAAAAGGCCTTAGGCACAGGGCAACTATAACCTGTTAGAGTGAAAACACTTATTGCCTGAATCTCCCTGTATCACTGAAGTCTACATATATTCAGCTTTATTTCCTAGTCAAGTTCAGTCACTAGTCAGGTAATGCATTTGTTACCACTTTGACATTTTCAGCATACTTGCCTGAGTGTAAATGGGAGCTTTATGCTGGTAGATGATCTTTTCTCGGGAGCTGCTGTCAGAGAGGAGAGACTTCACTGGGGTTGTGTACCATTTCTAATAAAAACTACACCATAGTCAAGCAGTTCTCCAAAAGGTACCAGCTCACCTCTCCAGTTAAAATGAACTGGCAGCCTGAGTGCTATTTCCTGCCATAGATCTGTTACTTACAGGCAAGGCTTTTTGAAGTTCACAAATATGAACGTGAAAAGCAGCAAGACTAAAAAGAAGGGGAGGAGAGCTTCCCTTCCTTCAAGGTAAGAAGATTAAGTGTGACAAACAGTGACTGGCTCTTAAGAAGGGCAGAAAAAGAGAGAAGTGCCTGTGCAGAAGGTACTGAGTTCAGGGAGAGTTAAGTGCAGCATTAGACCTATTTCCTTGACTGTGCTCATTAACCTTCCTCCATGAAGGAAAATGTAATGTGTATAACAGTTGGGGTACAGTCCATTAGAAACACAAAAGGGGAACAAGTAGTGGACTCTGACACTGAATTAGCTGCTGCCCCTGGGATATGATACCTATGCATGCCTGTCCTTGTTCGATGTACATGCCTGGCAAAAAACCCACCCTTTAACATTGAGTTTCCTCTTACAGAACAATACCGAGTTGTGATTAAAGCAAAAGAAACACCTTCATTTGCTCAAAAACCCACTCCAGCTATTTGGAGAAATTACACTGACAGCCATTTATCCTACTAGTCTGTTCTCCCACATATGGTTATGTTTACCTAGCTGCATCAGTGTCTAAAACCCAGGGTAAGCAATGCCTAACTGCAACAGGCTGGAAAACAAACCAGACAGTGGCTTTGCATGGTCCTGAGACACCTGATCTGAACATTTCAGCAACTTGCTACCAGACTGTGTTCATATGCTAATTAATTGTGCCAACTGAATATTCAAAGGTGTATGTGTTTTTCCTGGAAGTGTAGACTTTACACTTTAACATGTGAGATGTTCTTTAGGACAGGTAACTGAAATAAACACAGCTTTAAAATGGATTTTGTATACCACATCTATATCCTGGTGAATCTCATATCTGCATATTACTGAACAGCTCTAACCATGCAGCCCTCTTTCATGGGGCACAGCTTTTGGATGTGCTTTCTTACCTACAAGGGCCAGGGAGGAATGTGTTCTGCTGTATAGGAGGATATAAGAAAAAAATACTGCTTCCATCAAGAAATGCAACAGTGCTAATTCAGAGCACAGTTAGCACCTTTCTTAGGAGGTCCTTTGACACCTGAAAGAATCAGACAAAACTGGATCCAGTAAGTGTAAATGAACTAGGAGCACCTGTCTTAAAGTGATAAGGAGACATTCCTTGCTTCTGTATGCAGTTATGAAATACCTCATATCACGGGAAAGCTGGCCTCCAAAGGAAGGAGATGTGATTAAGGCAATTTATCTTCAAATATGGACAACTAGCATGCATGTGGCAGAAAGGCTTTCCTCTGTCTGTTGGAAGAACTGAATCCAAACTCTAGGAGAGGCCATGCAGGAAATCTGCTTTCTCTGGCTGCAGCTGGCTTTGCAATTAATAACTTAGCATGGCCCTTGGGAGTGGGGCAGCTGGAACTCATTGAGCATTCGCCATCACTGTGAAATCGGCAGCACCATGTTGTTGCCTTACCTGGCACTGTATTAGCAGGGGTGAAGTCTCTTTTCTCCTGTCCTCTCCCTTTTCGATCTTTTCATCCTGGTCTTTTGCCAGCGGAGATTGAACCCATGCAGACTGAACCCTGGTCTCGCCCCGCAGCTTGTTCAGATTGCCTTCCAAGAGGCGCCGCTGGACCACGCTATGTGGCTGCTGTCTCCATCACAAAGAAAGAGAAATCCCAGCTAAGTATGGAGCTAAGGACAAGGACATTTGTTAGCCCAGGGAAGCAGATTGCAAATGCTTGACCCAACTGATCATCCTGATGAAAGACAGGCTTATCCCAAAAAACTTTCTTTAAATCCCAAGATTTTTTCTGTAGCGACTAAGGTGATGTTAAAGTGTTGGGCTATCTGTGACAGGCAGATCTCTAGGATGCAATTGTTGGAGGAGAAGAACATGCCTGATGCATGCTCTCCCCACACATATCTGTTCCTTCAGCTAAACGTGCACTTGGCAATCTCATACCTGTTCAGGTATTGCAGTACTCTACCTGGTGGGTATGTGCTGATATCCAACCAGGCACACTCACACCTTCTAATGTGGGAGGGGACGGGGGATGCAGCATGTGTGTGATGTACGTGTGGGTAAGAAGGCAGGACTCCAGAAATTTTAGGTGTACAAGCAATTATTTACAGTGAAGTGGGAAGCTTCCCCTGCATAGGAAAATAAAACTAGCTTCTGATGTTCTTTGGAGTCTGTCTCTGCTCCCCTCCATCAGAAGTGATACTATTTTGACTCCCTTCCTAGTTGTGGGAGCCGCTATGAAGCCCTAAGTTGTTCACAGTTAGAAGGGAGTGTCATCAGCCAGATCAACGGCTGAACTGACTTTATTCCTATCTCATGTATCTCATTTGTATCTCACGTATCTCGTATTCCTATCTCCTTTCTTCTGGGCGGAAGAAGGGGAGGTGCACCAAAAGGGAAGAAAAATGGTGAAAACCTTCTTGTCCCAACATTGCATACGCACATAAGAAAGTGTTGCTTTGGAAAGAAAGCTTCCTTTGTCATCAGCTTGATGCTCTAGTTTTTGCCCAGTGTTGATCCAGTGCCTGCAGTCCCTGCACAGCTACTGAATAAACAATGGGCAGCATCAATGAAGTAGGCCTGTGGAGGTAGCTTTGTCCTTTCTCCATGTACTCAGCCCCATGGCCCTTCTCCAGGAGAGCAGCTGATCAGAGCTGACAATAGCGTTCTCAGTAACAACTGCCTATGTGAAGAAAGGCAATGAATCTAAAGGGGCTGATGTGCTACAGCATAAACCGTTGCTTTTATCTTTCTAAAAAAAAATTTTTTAAAGTAAGCTTTCAGATGGTGCAGCAGTTTGGTGTAGGATCATATCAATGGGCAGGCCAAACATCTGAATTAGGCCAGACCTGCCAATGAGTTGGGCTGTATTGACCCTACAGGGTGTGTGTGCTTCAGACTATCCTTATGCTTGGTCAGAGGGCTGAGGCCAGGGAAGAGTGTAAATTGCAACTCGAAGTGCACTGACTTGGCAGTTTTGCCCGATGGTTGGAGCGGGAGAGCTGTCACTGGCTCTTTGGTTGCACTCAGCATTGCTCTTCACAAGGCGCCGAGTCCCTCATGCCTCTGTTTCCCTGTCACTCAAGGGGCGAGAGTCAGATCATTCACAGGCTGCATGAGATACGCTGCAGTAGTTGAAAAAGTGAGGTAAAAATATCCCTCTGTTCCTGGTCTGTTCCCAGCCTACTGTGCAGGCCCACAGCACAGCTGGCTGTTGTACTTCACTCCCTAAATACTCTGAGCACAGTGCCAGTTTGGCTGCCAGCTAACATCTGGGCCATGGGAAAAGGGCAGGGAACTGACAGCAGGTCTCCAAATTCCCACCCTCCCTCCTGTCTCCTCTCACAATCTAGCACGCAAAGGACCTTTCCCTGTCCCCGCAACCTTTCCCACAGAAAGGGCAGGGCCTCTGCAGCTGCCACCTCTGTCTCCTTCTTGTCGCTCAGGCTGGGAAGAGGCCAAGCACTGATGGGGAGTAGATGAGCTTTGGGACTGTGGAGGCATCTGATTCAAGAGCAGACTCCTGGGGCCCTCCCTGTCTTCTGTCTCACCAGTGAGATGGAGAAGTGGAGACCGTTGTCTCTCTTGGGCTGGTAGGAAACAATGAGATGAAGGGGATGGTGAGGGAGGACCTGAAGGGAGTTGTGGCCAGCAGCTGGAAGAGAGACCCTCTCAGGACTCTTAGAAGCGTCAGAGCGGTTTCCCGGTGCAACTTATCAAGTTCAGGCTCTCCAATGTGAAATCTCAAGGCCTTGCTATGATTAGTGAAGTTGTATGAGCTGGGGATCTTGATTTTTGGGAGGGGAGAAGCCACATCTTCAGACCTTCTTGGTACTTTCAGAATATTTTAGCTGATGCAGCTACTCTTTTTTTCCCATTTAAAAAAAAAAAAAAAAGTCATGCTTGTAGTTGTTATAAAGCTGGAAATGTGAGGTCTCCACTGAAATGTATAATTACTCATTGTTGGAGATGTGATGGGCACATCAAATCCCAGACACTGCTGGATGCATTGCATAAGCTGAATGCACATGCAGAATACACAGAAAAGAGTGGCAAAAAGTAACAGCCTGACTTTGTATAAGAAAACATGTAGTTTTTCTAAATGACATGGGGCCTTGCTCTAATTTTAGGACATGCGGGGCTGCCACAGCTGAGGACTCTGGCACTGTCAGTGGAGACATGTTTTGGGGAATTAATTAAACTCTCCTCCCAGTGTAAGTGCTATAGGACTCTGGGGTGTTTTGCAGTCTCTCCAAGATCAACCTCTCTAGTACTTTCTCTCCAAGATCAACCTCTCTAGTACTTCCTCCTGCTGCTTTGCTTTCAGCCCTGCATTCCTCTCCTCCAGGAGGGAGCGAGATCAATTTAGGAAACATAGATGGAGTTTTGCATGGGGCTGGAGGAGTCCCTGAAAGCATATTTTGCACTCTGATTTGCAGCCCCCAAAACATCACAGCGATATCACAGTGGCCTAGCGAGTTGCAGGGACTGCCGACTTGCTCTTGGAAATCTAAGGCCTGGTTCTTCTCTTGCTCCAAGGTAAACCAGAAACGGAGGTACCACAGCTACCGCATTGACCCCAGGTATGGCACTACGTGTGTGAACTTTGCACAGGTGCCACACTTTATTTTGTGGCTTCTAACACCAGTGCAAAACTTCCATGGCAGAAAAGATGTTACGCTTTATTCACTGCTCCCTAGCTCCATGGTGAAAATGTTTCAGCCATTCTGTTACAGACCAAACGTGAACTATGCAGTGGTTTTGAGTGACCGAACGCCATCTGCATGCGAGGAAGTCTCCTGTCTAGAATGGAGAATTTGACCAGGAGAGCTGCTCGTGGCAAGTGATTCAGACAAGGCCTGTCTTGCTAGAGCAAGCATTTGGGGCTTCAGAGTGCCAGCCTCTGGAGGCCAAGACTGCCACTCATACTGAGCAGGGCTCTCACAGAGGCCTCTGGCTGGCACTGCAGTTGTTGTTTTGGGGCATGGTGTGACAGGAGTCAATTCCAAAGCAAAGCAGGTGGACGTGTTTCTCTCTGCCTTCGTGGCTGAGCTCAGCAAAGACGCACTAAAAGACTCAAAAGTGGCTCCTCCCCATTCCCTGCCAAAAGCTGTACAAGGAAGAGCCCAGCGGTATGTCTGGCTGTCCCCTCCTGAGGAGATGTTTCAGCTGCAACGCTGCAGGGCGTGAAGGGCCAGTGCTAGCCTGCCAGTGCTGCCAGCTTGAACGGGGCCCTCCAGGCTCCAGTGTGGCCAGACCTCCTTCCCCACGGGGAGGAGAGGCCCTGTTCCTCGCTAACACGACACTTATGTGACTCCCCTCTTGTACTTCAGACAGCAACTGTGTTCAGGGCCAGAGGGACGCTCAAGACTAGTCCCGGCTGAGAGCCGTGTGTGCGGCTGCGAAGGGCTGGCAGAGCTTGAGGAGACAGCTCAGGGTGGCTTTGAGGAGCCACCCTTGACCCTGCTGAGCCAGGGACTCTCAGCAGCAGCCGAGGCGGCTGCGGGGAGGGTATCGGGAGCAGGAGGGTGCGCTGGCACAGGAAAGCAGCACTGACCCCTCGGCTGCACGCAGCAGAGCCGCTGCATCCGAAGGTTTCAGCAAGGGGGGTAGCTTCCATTCAGGCCCGGTGCCTGGGACCCTGCCTGTCCTGCACGTGTGCCCCTGTGCGCAGCAGCACCTCGCTGCCGGCAGCCGTGGGGCCTGCCACGGGAGCTGGGAAACGACCGGAGGAGATACACACACATGAGCATCCATGGTGTTGCTGCAACGGTCTGAGGATACAGAGGGAAGCACAGGCTGCAGGGAGGGGCAAGATCTTTTATGACACCCACTGGCACAGCTAGAATAAGTGGTTGTGTCCACATCACTGGCCAGACCCAGGGCCTCTTTTGGGAAAATGGTTTAGACCTCCGCATCCTAAGCAGTTAAACTCCACAGTGGAGAGGAGAAGTTAGACAGCAAAACTGCCAGAGCAAGGGGGAGATGCGTGCAGTTAAGCCAGCAAGAGATCCCATGGGAAACTGCTCCCTGTCTTGGGGAAGTCCCTCCAGACCACAGACTGCCCAGGCTCCTGGAACAGATCCCCAGCCTGATGCCTCCTGCTCCACATCTCCACAAGGAGATGCCCACAGACCTCACTCCCATGCCTCCTCCCCAAAGGTGTTATCCACGGGTGCTGGCCACTGTAGCTGCCTGCGTGTCTGGCTAGCAGACCTGCCCTGTGCTTGCCCCTCCGGAAATCCAAAGAGTGAGGGGAAATAATGCAAAAAGGTGACAAGGTCAAACATAAGCCTCTTGGAGTTTCATGAACTGTGCTTCCTTCCCTGCTGAGTCCAGGAAGGAGTCTGCTTTTGAGCTGGATCATGCAGGGATACTTGAGGGCTTTCAGAGATGTCCCACATGGAAACATACATGTCAGATGAACATATGTATCGGGTGAGTGGAAAGTTGGATGCCGGGGAGTCCTTCCAGTCCATGTCTGCCTGCCTCTGCGAGGAGTTTGGTCCCTATGGGGATGCATGAGAAGATGGATGGAAAAAATGGGCAATTAATTCTTTCCCCTCACCCTGACCTGCTCCTAGATGATGCTGAAGGGAAGTTTCATCTTTGCTGAACCCATGACCCTTTCACAAAGCCTGGCAGCAGTTCCCAACTGGGATGAAGGACACCCTCCCAAATGGGGTCCCACTGGACTCACCAGATCCTTGGAGGTGCCAAGCCTTGTCAAGCCATCCAGGGGCAGCAGATCAGCAGAGTCCTTGTGCACAAATTGGGTGGCCTGTTTAAGGCGCCTCTTCTGTTGCAGAATAGCTTTGTTCCTCAGCTCCACCTCACACTGCTGTTGCTGCAGGTCAGGAGCAACCTCACTCTGCTTTTCCTCCCGGTCTCCTTGTCCCAGTGGCAGGGGACAGCTCTTCCTTGTGCTCATGGTGAAGATTCAGACAGAACAGGTCCTTCTTGGTATGCTGGGGTGTTCCCTGCACTCGTCTCCTGGTGTTTGCCCTCTTGAGGCTGACTCAGTCTCTGAGCTCCTTTCCCTTTCCCTTCCCCACAGCTCTCCTTCTCTCCCTTTTTCTGCCTTTTTCCTGCTCTATTAGTTATAACTCACCCATCTCTGAAGTGTCTCTGTGTCTTTTTCTCCCTCTGTCCTCTCCACTCACACAGTGTCCCTCTGCTCCTCACCTCTCCCTCTCTTCTGCCCTGACTGCAGCTCTGCCTCCTCCAGCCGGTGGGTTCCTGTCGTAACAGAAAAAGCCCCACGTCAGAAACCGATTTCCATAAATTACAGCAGAGCCGGCAAGATGCTCCAGCTGGAAAAATCCAGCAGCAGAAGGATGGCCCCGCTGTTGGGGGCTGGACTTACCTCCCTTGGGCTGTGCGCGCGCACGCGCGCATGTGTGTGTGAGTGTGTGTGTGTACACTGCCTGTTCCCCCCGATACGCTGAAGAGACAGTAAATCTCTCGGTGGCAGGCTGTGCAGTTCAGTGTCTCTGCTGGGGGAGCTTTGACACATCTCAGTAAATCTGTAAATCTGGCAACAACATGGTTCAGTCTAGAAGATGATACAATGCCTTGGTAAATGGGAGCGAGCATCCGCCTCAAGGCTCCTGGCAGGCATGCCCAGTCTCATTTCTGCAGAGAGTGTCACGCATTTCGAATAGGCTGCACTGAAGGATTTTACCGTGTAGCTTGAGCAAAATGCTGAAGGCCTGGTTTCTGCTTCCAGCCACGGCAAATGTGTTGGGCCTGACTCTGCCCTCATTTTCACCCTTCTCCATCTAGAGCCAAAGTTGCAGAAGCCTAAAATCACTGGCTTGTTGATACCAGTGGACTTGACTCCCTGTTTACACTAAGAGTATGGCTGACATTGCTGCAGTATGGGAAGTCTGGACCAGGGCAGACATCCCTCCTCCCAGGGGAGAGAGGACAGGGCAGAACTCACTTTTTCAACTTTCTGCCTCCACATTGTCCTGCTTGAAAATGTAAGTTTCAACTTGAACTGAAGTGGCTTTATTTTGATCCCTTTTCACTGGTGAATGCCCTGCCCCAGTAAGCACCAGTTCTGACATCATGTACATAGGAGGAAACTGAGTTTTATTCAGATATGAAGCTGAGGACAGCATTACCTTTCTGTGAATGTCAGCTGGGGGTGAAACAGCTTTCATGTACAATATAGAAGGAATAGCAGCAACAGACTATGAAAGTTACAGCAAAAGGAAGCTTTCTGTTGCTCCTTTTCTTTTTTTCCAGCTTAGTAGTATGTAACATTCCAATATTACTGATACCAATTATTTCTATGTTCTAGATTGTATATAAAAATATAACACTGAGTTTGCAATGTTAGGAAGTAAATCCAATGGTCCGTGTACAAAGATGAGTCCAGTCAGCCACTGTGAGACCTCAGTGTGGTTGCAGAAACTACAAAAAAGTTGGCCTCAGTGCAAAGCAAACCATGTTGTTTACCTTTTACTCCTTGCCAATCATCACAGTGTTAGCATTTCTCTTGGGATCTTTGGTCCTCAAATGTTAGAAGGGAGGCTGGTCATTTTTAGAGTCATTCTAAAATTTGAAGAGTTAACCTTTTTGTTCCCAGTATGCTAACTGCTTTACACAAGGTATCATGGTTTCCACAGCACCAACTTGCAGAACTGGATTTGGCAGGAAGGGGAGTAGAAATATATTCTAACAGCTTTACACTACAAGGCCAAACTCCAACATCATAATGCAGGCAGAGCTCCCATCAAGAGCTCAGGAGAGCTGTTTTCAACTGTCCTTGTCTCTCTGCAAGCTGAATTAAGAAGAGAGTTTGAATAATGGTTATTCCCAGGGAAGCTGTGTTCCCACGGTCTTGTTTTCTTGCCTCTAGGTTGTCATGATTCCTGATTTACACACACTTTTGACCTCTTGTGGCCTCACTGAGCATCCTCTGAGTCTTGTTATCAAGTCCTTCAACCATCCCCATAAACCAGTACTGAATCATGCACCTCTACTCTCACATAGGGTCCTGTTTCCCCTCCTGCAGACTGTGAATACCTCAGCAGGCCAGCCGTGACAAGGCAGCTCTGCTTCTGCTGGCAGCAATGGCAGTGCCAATTTTCTTAAAGCCTCAGAACAGACCTTAAAACTGTAAAGTAGAACAGAACATCTTGGGACCAGATGCCCTACAGTCCCTGCCTTGAAACCTATGGGCAGAATTACACAATTTCTGATGAGATTGTCTCCCACCTTGGCTATGCGTGTGGGCATGAAGAGGAGAGAGCGCTCATAGTTGCCAGTCCCAGTTCCTCCTTGCAGCTAGCCACCCTTTATTATTTGTTCTTGCCCTGCACTTTGGCAAAGTCCAATCAAAATTGGTTTGCCTTGCAGCTGTGCTGGAGCCATTGCTTCAGTAGTCCTGCTTTAGGGTCTTGCCAACTAATCCTGGCCCTTAACTCACAAAATATTTCTTTCCTAGTGCCTCAAAGGGGAGAATTCTTCAAACTGTATTTTAAGCTTTCTCAACTCTTTCATCCCTTCTGCTCCAAAGAGCAAGTCACTTAACTCTTTATATGCTGTGATGTGTTAGTTCCCATATCTGGAAAAAAACCCTAGCATTTTGATGGAGGTGGAGTCAGCTAAGATATTATCTTCTCCCTTCAGAGGCATGCTGGGTTCTAGGTCACTGTTTTTTTTCTATTCAGCTACTACTTTTTCGATCCTGTTCTTCTTAAACAGAGCCCATTTACTTAAGTAGGTTAGGTGCTTTCAGTTTTTTTGCAGAATGGAGACTCTTAAAGGTTTTCTAATGGAGAGCCAGACCACATTGCAGCAAATTTAACTTTATTCCCAGTAGCTATGCCTTTCCCAGTCATCTTTTGTGGGCCCTGGAAAATAGTGTATGACTCACCAACAGCCTGCGTTAAAAAATAAAACTGATTTAGATAAAAACATTCATACACAATCCCATACACACTGAGAAGTTATCTTCCTTCTTTGATCCATTCACATACAATAATCATAACCCGTTATACCTCACTATTCTCCACCCTTCATATAGAAATTCTTACAGGATGTGTAACAGTGCTATTCAGACTGTTAAGTCTGAAGAACCACTCCACCTCCACAGAAGATAAAAGCCCTTCTCCCTGCTCCTGCTAGCAGCTTGGCCTTCTAGCTCAAGCAGTTACAGGTCAGTGAGAGCTCTGGGGCAAAAGATTTCAGCTTCTAACCACAAAGCCACAGCACTGTATCTGTGCTTCTGGCTGTTGGTCCCTGGTGTTGACCCCCTCCGTGTCTGAGAAATATTGAAGAATTCAGAACTAGTGCCCATATTTCTGAGGAAAGGCACTGGAAAGCAGCATTTCTCAGTAGTCAGTTTGCCCAGCCAAAAAACAGGAGAGGGTCAATATTTCAGCCAGATAATCCTTCGTTGAAGAAATTAATGAACAGTAACTGAAGTAGTGACGGGGAGGAATGGACTCCTTTGCTGAAAGAAGTAACTCCCAGATTAAAGAACATGAGACAAAGTGAAGATTTTACCTCCCTCTGCCAGGAGCATTAGGGAGTATCCCAACTGTTTGAGGAGCTGCTCTGTTGAAGGCTTTCACTGGTTTGACTTTAAATTCACAAGCTGAGGTTCTTTCACCACAGATTTTCCTTGTATCTCACTTTTGGGAAGGTTTACGTAACCTAATCATTCCTCTTCACAATATTCTCCTACTACTTTTGCAACTTCTAATACTTGTTCCCTTCTTAGAGAATTCTCTTCAGCTTTGAATTTTTCTTTCAACAATTTAGAAAGTATTATTTTGTCCTCTTGTAGAGCCAACACAGTGCAGGTGGGAGAGTAGATTGTAGATAAAGAGCTTTACATTTCTTTTGTGTCAAGCTGGGCTGTTACAGAGCTCAACAATAGCCCCTGCATAATGTAAGCAGCCCAGAGGTTGTTTCTACATTACACCAGTTTCCAAGGCACTGTCTCAGTTTGGTAGAGCAAGCTTCAAGTGGCTGTAAAAGTGCCCCTTGGTGTAGCAACTATGTCAGGGCCAGGAGATTCCTTGTGGTGGCCCAGTGCAGGATCACTATGAGACGACTTTCTGCTCATCCTCTTGCATTCTCACAGCCTGTGCACAGTCTGTGGATGTACAGATGGTGCAGAGGAGGGATGAGAGGACAAACTTTACTCAGGCAAACTATGCATGCTTCTCTCTCCCCTTCCATCACTGAAAAAAATTATTTGGGAAAAAAGCTTCCTCTGCTTTGAATTCCCTCCAGTTTGTCTATTTGGATAATAAAATATATTCCTATTCTTCAAATAATAAGTAACAGGTTATAGTATTTATATCTGTGAATATATCTGGCAAGTTTCCTTGAGATAAATGTCATCTCAGTTGCGTGAGCTAACGTGTTAGCTCAGCTGCTGGACAGCAAAGGTGTCCTGCCAGTAAGGTCAGTCAGAAAGTAGAATAGTTTGCTTAATTAGGTAATTTAGGGTCAAGTCTCTATAGTCATCTGCCATAGGGCCTAGATTTATGAAAACACTGTGGCAAACTTGGAACAATGTTGTCCAATATGAATTCCCCCTGTCGTATAAATATTTCTTGCAATGATTTGTGTCCTGTCTGTATTGATTTCACTGCTTGAGCTAAGGTGCATACAAAGGGGTCTTTCTGTTTGGTTAGAATAGTTAGCATTGCCACAGAACAGTTTCTGATCATGCAGCAGGCAATACAAAATTCCCCCTTCCATTACATGGCTGCATTAATTACACTAGATGACTTTGGCTTTGTTTTCACAAGGGGAAAGAACATCCACTTTTATTACAGAGTGCTAATGCACATAGCAATGGTAACTATCTTAGTGATACTAGAGCTTCTCTGTGTTCATGAAGATGTTTAAAGTAAACAATAATTTCTGGTAGGAATATGCTTACCAATGAAAGTATGCAAGAGTCTGAGATGAAGGATAGTTGTGTATTTAAGGCCAGTAGCACAGTATTTGAAAATGTGCCGTCTGAAAGATGTCTCCTGTGTGTGTCTGGGTAGTTGCTTTCATTTCACTGTCCCTCCACTTCCTATCCGTAGGGAGAAGAGTATTTCCATTATCCACTTAGCTTGAGGCTAAGAATGTGCTTGTCCCTAACACAGACAATTTTTTTAAGTCTCTATATCCTGCCATAATAATAATAATGATACTTTTACACCATTAAGGCCTCTTTCAGAGGATGTCCTCAAAGCTGAATACTCAAACAGTAAAACCCAGTGCTGTTAGAGTTGTGTCAAAAAGCTTAATTTGGTATGCATATGTGTGGGCTTATTACTAAAAGCACTTACAGAGTCTTGGCAAGGCGCTTTGAGTGGCTGTCTATGGGCTTCTGTCAAAACTTTCTATTTTTTCATATAAAACAAGAACAGCAGAAGAAAAGAAATAAGACAACCACCTATACACTTTTCCCCTGTGCCTAGCTAGCTGTAGAATCAGAGCAGATCTCATCCTGCTCAAAATGAAGCCCAGATGTAGTCCTCAGAAGAATTTCCCCATTGGCTGTCCTTGCTTCCACCAATCTTCTTTCCTTTGGGGACAGGTTTTACTTTTAGAGTCCTCCAACAGATGCTGCGGAAAACTTTCCTAGGTGTACTGAGATGTTTCCTGTCATGTTTGTTTGTGAATGGCTTGCTTTGTATCTTAAGCAACTAAGATCAGTCATATTCTTCATCAGTCAGCAGTATAACTTGCTGAAATTAACTATGATCACTTTAACCTGGTATGTTTGTCAGTATACACAGTCTAAGCCATGTATATTTGTGCCTGTAGCATGTTTTTGGTTGCTGCAATGGGATGTTCTGTGAGCACTTTGACTGGAGCAGTTCTACTGTAGCAGGGCTACTCACACTCAGTTCTGGGGGGAGTCAGCCACTCTAAAGGGTGTTGGAGCCCACCTATGCTCTCTTGTTCAGGCAGACTTTTATTTAGAAATACAGCAATTCAAGGTTCAGTGCTTGCTGGCATGCTCCTGTTGTGGATGGTTCTTCAGGAACCTGAACCTCAGTCCTGCGTAGTGAATCAGCACCTTTTCCACATTGTGTTTTCTCCTTGTTGGTAGATGCAAGGCACCAGGCTCATCTCTTGTAAAACAGTCAAACCCAAGCCCTGAAAACAGTGTTGCACATCCTTCATGCTTTTCTGCAGTACCTGATCATTTTGCCCCAACCTTAAACCTGAGGACTGTTGAATCTGTGACTATGATGGTCCTTATCCTGTTCTTTATTCTCTCAAACGGCCTCAAGTTGTGCCAGGGGAGGTTTAAATTGGATATTAGGAAATTTTTCTTCACTGAAAGGGTTATCAAGCATTGGAACAGGCTGCCCAGGGATGTGGTTGAGTCACCATCCCTGGAGGCATTTAAAAGACATGTAGGTGTGGCACTTAGGGACATGGTTTAGTGGTGGACTTGGCAGTGTTAGGTTTACAGTTGGACTCAATGATCTTAAAGTTCCTTTCTAACCTAAATGATTCTATGATTCTATGTCTTCTGAACCCTGTCTCCATTTGGCTCTTTGAGTCACCTTCTCCTCATCAAGGTTTTTCTTCCTATCACCCATTCCCTGAAGCCCAGTGGAAGTCCCTAGGACACAAGAGAGCTCATGTTCCCATGCTCAGCTGCTGGCAGTCGTGAAGAGCAAGTTCAGAGAGAAGTCTCCATACACTCCAGCAAGTCTGTGCTGGAGCACACTCTGTACTGAGCAAATCTCTTCTCAGGTTTTAGTTGCCAACTATGTCTCTGCTAAGGATGTGAAATAGATTTTTTAAAGAATGTTTATAACAGCCAAAAATTGGAAAATTTTCATTCAGCTCATAAAAAGGGATACATCAAAGCCAAGAAGGACACTTTGACAAACTCCCTCCACAGCAGGGAGGCCCTACGTCTTTTCAACAAAAGGTTTGCTATAAAATGTGTTTTTTTTTAACCTGAGCAAAACATTCTTGTGCTGTCATTTATAGAAGCAATTGGGCTGTTTGAACTTAATTCCCTGTGTTCTCTGCCCCTTCCCTCCCCAGTAGAACAAGAATAACCCTACCTGAGACTGATATGCACTATGGGTATTTTCTGCTCAAACAATTCAGGATTTTATGATGGAACCACCAGCACAGCAGTACTGCTAGTACAGAAGCAACTTTGTGTACACAATGCACATACAGTGACAGGAAGACAGAGGGATTTGTTGTGACCCCAAGGATTTAATGGATAATAATGATGGTTTAACAATGTAATTTTATTTTAAATTATAAATACTGGGTTCCTTTGATTTCTTAGCCTTTCGGCTGCATTTGTACATCGTTATCACTCAGCTGTTCTTTGCATTCTTGGTGGCTAGGCATGATTTGAATGACAACTGAGATTATCTCATGATCTCCTGACTCCAGAAATAAAGAGTTTAATAAAAACAGCAAACAAATCAAAACTGAGATTCAGCTATGGGAAACGGCAAAACAGCTCTTATCATTGTAGTATGCCAGTCCCATGGGTATGCATAGAAGAGTGCAGACTGTCAAGCACTAATTAGCTACAGGGTGAAGCTCCTAGGATCAGACCATTCTGTGGCATTGATATCATTATTTGTAAATACTTGGAAAAGCATATTGATGCTGAAAGCATCTTCAGTGATCCCACAAGTTGGATGCGATGCACTTTATGGTGTCAGTTCTGCTGCATTCCTGACCTTTCTCTCCCTCCTATCATTGGATGCTAAATACATTAAACACTGTTAATTGTCCAAAATTTTAAGGCTACATCATGATTTGAATTCATAAAGGAATGACAAGGGTCCCAAGTGGCCTTTGAAGCAGAAAAAAAGAGTGATTAAGACATGTAGAAAATGAGAGGAGGGGCTGAGAGGCAGTGGATGAAGGTCTACAAAGAGCAAGTGTATGTGCATGAAAATTATCTAGCGGGTGGGGTAGGGGTTTGGAGGCTGGGCGTCATCCTGGTCTGCATGTAAAGACTTGGGGTTGTGGAGGGAAATGTAGAGACACCTGCTCTCCTGGGAGACTATTTCCAACAGAAACTCTGCAAACATGAAAGCCCTATTCAGAGGCCTGGCAGGACTATTGACAGCCTGACACATGCAGCACCAGGGTTTTCCCCAGCATCTGAGTCCTAACCTGTAACACGCCCCCTGTCAAGAGAGGGAGAAGTAAAGGAGAAGACAGACACTGCATATGGAGCAAAGATGAAATAGGGTGTGGTCACGGGGAACCTGAGAAAGAGAGAACTGAGAGTGTCTAAATGGAGAGACAGCAGTAGCACAGATTACGTACGTACGGGCACTTCCAACCTACAAGAAGTAGCCCTAGCAGGATGACGGAGTTCTTGACAACTGTCATGGTTTAACCCCAGCTGGCAACTAAGCACCACACAGCTGCTCACTCACCCTCCACCCTCCTGGTGGGATGGGGGAGAGAATCTGAAGGGCACAAGTAAGAAAACTTGTGGGCTGAGATAAGAACAGCTTAATAATTGAAATTATGATAACAACAACAACAATAAATTGTAATGAAAAGGAAAATAACAAGAGAGGGAGAGAAAGAGGAACAAAACCCAGGGAAAAACAAAAAAAACAAGTGATGCAACTGCTCACCACCTGCTAACCGATGCCCAGCCAGTCCCCAAGCAGCGATCACTGCCCCCCCAGCCAACTCCCCTCAGCTTTATATACTGAGCATGACATCATATGGTATGGAATAGCCCTTTGGCCAGTTTGGATCAACTATCTCGGCTGTGTCCCCTCCCAGCTTCTTGTGCACCTGGCAGAGCATGGGAAGCTGAAAAGTCCTTGACCAGTGTAAACATTACTTAGCAACAACTAAAACATCAGTGTGCTATCAACATTATTCTTATACTAAATCCAAACCACAGCACTATAGCAGCTACTAGGAAGAAAATTAACTCTATCCCAGCCGAAACCAGGACAGCAACAAATATTCTTATTAAAGTTTCATATACTGTTGACTTGACAATGTCTGAAGCAATTCCTCCTCTAGTTACCTCTCTGTGTGTAACAACAGCTAAGCAGGAAAAACTTTAACTGCCCCAAACAAAAGCTTTTCTAAAGTGAAGCTTAAAGTGGAAAATGCATGTTGATAATTCAGGAGAGATTGTACTGCAAGACTCATATAACTACCCCTAAGTCAAGTGTTTCAGGGCTTAACAATATACATGCATTATCCAGAATAGAAATTGCAGTTGGAATTTCATACCATTTCATGATCCAAAATAACTTTGTGCATAGACAAACATGTTACCTCAGAATTCAGAATAAAAAAAATATAAGTAATATAAACATGTTACTCCATGAGAAAAGCATAGAGTTGAGATGGGATGTTCTGGCCTGTTGTGTAATGATATTATACAAAACTTTGCCTTATTAAAATTTACACAAAAATACATAAAATGTGAAGGAATACAGTACACCACGAAAAGATACCATATTGGTAGTGAAAAAAAAGTATTCTATAGAAAATGTCAGCAATATTAAGAGATTTCTCTGATGTCCAGTGAAGATGAGGGGTTTTTTGTCCTGTTGGAAAATTGGTCTATCCATTTTCCAAACAGCTGTGGTTCTAATAAGCTGGTCTCTTGTTTGTAACCACAGATGAGTATAACAAAACTTACCTTCTACAAGTTACATTACTAAATAAACAAAAGCCCTATTGGCAGCAACCTCCTATCCATCCATGAGAAGGTAACAGAGACCAACAGCAGGGAACATAAGCCATGAACGTCAGACTGTAGTTTAATAATCATTTGTGCTGACTGTTTTGCTTGACTTTCTTAAATAATGTCATTAAATGTTTCTTTTTTTAAATAGGGTACACCAAAAAAAAAGGGAAACAAACACGGAGGATAAATAATTCTGATTATATATCTTCTATGCAGACAGTTTACTAGTGTGCTCTATATAATGACTTCCCACAGATTTTGAGGTGTGGAATAGAATCTGCTTTGCATAATCTTTTACCTGTATTGGTAAACTGTGTATCAGGGTATTTATCATCTTTATTTTTCCAAGAAAAGTTGTAACTGAAATGCAAGGACAAATGTGTCATTTGAACTGCATCAGCAATTCAGATTCATGGCCTTTACATTCTAAAACTCAGCTTGTATCAAAGCAAGAAACCAGCCTGAGATGACTAGTGAAGCAGGATACTTTCTTCTTAATCTCAGGCAGGTAATACTTTGTTATATCCTGAATATCTTATTATCCAGTTGTAGCTCACCTCTGCTGGAAAAAGGGGAGGAGGAGGGAGGCTATTTCTGTTCAGGAATAAGCTCACTTTTTTCAAGCCTGTCATTTTGCTCTCTGAATCCATAATACATTTTAAAGATGAAGTCAGGTATTTTACTAAAAAAGAAATTTCCACCTTTGTTTAGAGCTAGACTGCCCTCTGGTAGAAATGAAGGCCTGACACCCTCACAAAAAGATTGCTGGGTTGTAAAACAGGGTCTCTTTCTTCCATATGGAGAAGGGCTCGAGTTCTTCCCCCACCAGCCAAGTTGCAAAAGCAAAAAAGGTAGCAATCATCTTTACTCACCTTGTGTCAGGAGGCATCCAGTCCTTTTCAGCTGACAAAATGGAGTAGGAGGAACCCCCCTCAACTGGTGAAGGCGAATTACCTTCCCCTTTGCATCTGTTGCACTTCTTGCCAGGCATAGAGCAGAATTTTCAGAGGAGTGGAGCATCCACAGCACTTGCTGGCTCCCTGTAGATTTGTGTGTCCCAGATCCTTTGAAAATTATATCCTAAATTAATGCTTTCTTTCACTGGCTAGAAGGTGTTAAACAGCCTGCTCTGTTATCAGAACTCAAGGACAGTCTTGGGATGCTCCTGCACACTACTCAGAGAAGATCTGGGGAGTGCTGCACAAAGGGTGTGAAGAACTGTGCCTACCTGCTCTTGAGCTACAACAGGTTCATGAGAAGACAAGAAGTATAGCTCTGCTCTTACTGAAGGAGGATGGACAGAGGCATCCACCATCTAACAAGATCACACCTCTACACTATAATCCAAATACTGAGCCTGCAGAGAGACAGATGCCTGCCTTCTGGCCTCTTTTCTCCCTCTGTATACATCTCCTCTGTTCTGAGCCTACTTCATTGCTCTGCTCTTGAACATACAACTCTTCAATTCTTTGCCTGGTTACAACTCCCTATGCTACACAGACCTCCTGTTTCCTGTGAATTGCCACCTTGACACTGCCCTGACACCTCTATCCCAAATGCCTGAAGTAAGATCTTTATTCACAAAGCCTTAACCATGTTCCTCATTCTTCCTTACAAAATACTCCTTTTTTCCTCCTGCTATTACTGTCACGTGGCAGCCAAGACTTTTACCTGGTTACAACCATAGATCTCTTTTGAGAGACACTCTTTTTGACAACACCGTCAAAACTGCTTCATTGTGTCACTTTGCTGAGCAAGTGTGACTTGGTATGTCCATCTTATTCCCAAGCCAGACTAAAGCTTCAAGTGAGCACCCCAGATCAGCAGTAAAGATGGAGGTATGTGGTAGAGCTACTGCAGGGAGGACATTAGAATTATTTTGGCTGGGGCTGGTTGTAAGGCCTGCACCTCCACCTGCTCACAAGCAGGAAAAGGGGGCAGATGGTCCTGTACAATTTCCAGGGAACCTCTGATTTCAAAATGTATGGTTACTCACTGAAAAGGGTTGCAGAGGGAGGCATTGGCAAAAAGCATGGCTTTTTCCTATGGAAACGCTCCTGCTGTTGTAGTGTTGCCCAAGAGCTGTCCTGTTTTAAAGCAGAGGCATAACAGGAGCATGTCTTTTCTCAGGAAGGTTATCAATAATCTTTATTCTTGGACGATGCTGCTGTGTTACCTGTTCTGTCTGTGCCAAGAGCTGGGGGGGTACACTTTCTATCCCATGATGCAATTAGCTATATGCTTCCACCTGAGTCCCCTGTATACAGTGCCCCAAACTCCCTAAACTTCAGTGTATACTCTATTCCTGTACAGGGTGCTGTTGCTGTGCCTTACTGTTGCTGTTGAAGTGCCCTATTGTCTTCTGGTCTGTGTTTGGTGTGGTTGCCTAGTATTTTTTCACCAGCTCCTGACAGAAAGCGACTGTTCTTCCTCAAAGTAAGTCTCAATGCTGTCTCCTGATAATGGGGATGAGGACTGGGCCAAGAGCAGCTCCAGCAGTCCTTCAGTGCAGGTTCAGCTGGGCTGAGCTGAACACAGGGTGGTTGCAAGCTGGTTCTCACTGTTTGGAGGCTGTATCTGTCCAAAGGGAAAGACAGTTCAGAGTGTTCTGTTCTCGGACAGGTGTACTTCTCTGTCTTTCTTTGACTCAGCTAATTCCTGCAGAACAGAGGCTGACAGCGATATCAGTGGTCAGCTCTGAGCACTTATTGTGTGCTTTTGCATAATGGAGAGGATGACGGGCTTGTGCTCAAGAAGTTCTCTACTACACATCCAACCTGCAGAAGAATTTCTGTCCTGTTCAACCAACTCCCTGCTCTGCCCATGTACCTCAACTTCAATAATTAGCTCCCCATGGTCCAAAATAATGCCTTTTGTTTCTCACACAATGTTTTACTTCTGCCTGGCAGCTCCATCACCTTGTTGTTCTAGCCTTTGTTTCGTAACAAACATTTTCAAAACATAATACTCCTACCCTGCAGCCCCGCTTCCACTGTTCCCACCATGACCTTGCTGCATATGCCTCCAGCACTTGCCCGAAAGTACAAAGTGCTTGAGTTCCAGCCGTCTTACCTGTCTGTCACTTCAATCCTGAGCAATAGCACCCTTGAACAGTCCAGTTGCTCAAATATAGGATACCTAAGCAATGACCTCCAGCAACAAACTCTGCCAATTTAATCCGACATCCTTCAAACAGCTGCTTTGCTGAGCAATTAGAAGCACAGTTCCCCCTTTCTCTGCCTCATGCCATGCTTATCTGCCTTCCAACACCTGATCACATTTAATCTTGCAGATCTTCTGTGGGCTATGCCTGGGATATTAAGAGCTACTGGGCTTTTCCCTTT
This sequence comes from Mycteria americana, assembly GCF_035582795.1. NCBI lineage: Eukaryota > Metazoa > Chordata > Aves > Ciconiiformes > Ciconiidae > Mycteria > Mycteria americana. The sequence goes on from NC_134365.1 coordinate 85,587,465, forward strand.
GTGACAAGAGATGTGAAACTTCTTACTGCTAAAGATGCAAACATCTGTGACTTCCAGATTTGAACAACTTCTCTTCATAGTAGTTTACATGCTGCAACAACTCATTCCCATAAATAGTGACATATAAATACCAGCAAGGAAAGAACAGAAGGAGAAGCCAAGACTTACAATTTTCAACAAGCTGGCTGCAGTCACTCAGACGCTGGTGTGATGGCTTTATAGCTTTTTGTACAGCTTTACAGTGGTGAATGTAACAGGATGTAAGGAAAGGGTCCAGGCAGAATATCAGGCAAAGACTTATGGAGATAAATAAAGTAGTCTTCCTGAGGGTTGTGATGAAATCCTCACCAAGAAGGGCTTTGAATTAGGTTGGGCAAAACACTGGGAAATCTGCTGTGGGAACAGTAGGTAGGACTGCTTAATGGGGTTTTTTTCTGTTGTTCCCCCCACCTTTTTTGATATAACTACCCTCTAGTGGGGCTCCCACTGGAATACTTAGCAGGAGGGGAAACTACTCTTTGGCACTACTATGTTGAAAATATAATGTGAGGTGGCCATCAAAGCACCTCAGCTGACAGGGATAGCAAGGGATCAGCCACCTGGAATTGACACCATCCCATCATCCCAAGGACAAGAGCATTTCGTAATTTGCTAGAGACATGATCCTTAGTTAGCTGGCTCTTGGATGTCAGTTGTGTGCACGCATCCTCTCAGGAGCAAGAAGTGAGGTGAAAGGGAGATAGGATGTTTTGAGAAACCCAGGTAGAGTGTTGACAGCTGTGTAACGTACTAGCAGAAAGTGTGCCACAAACCACAGTGGGCCTCTTCTGCAGCCTCATGACCGTGATCTTGCCTTCTGTCTGCATCTCTTCTTCCCCCTGGGCCTAGAACTGTGTTTATGGCTTTCCCCTCAGCTCTCTTCCCTGAAGACAGATGTGCTATGTAGTTTTGATCAGTTTTCACAGCAGCCTGTTACAATTTCCTTATCGGAGAATGATGATTTCAATCCAGGCTGGAGGACATGAACTCCGTACCAGAGGACATTTGCAGAGAAGGAATCAAGACCTCCTGCCCTCACAGGAAGTATTGGCAAATCAATCCTGAACAAAATACACTTAAGAGGCTACTGGCACCCAACAGTTCTTAGTCCTAAAGCTTTCTGAAGTCCTTTCTTACTTCCTGTTTAGAGGCAAGGAAACCCTGAGACTCAGTCAGAAGTGATGGAACTTCTAATCACTGACAAAAATCTTCTGGTCTGAAATTCACATGGCAGCCTAGTAAAACATTTTTCACTGTTGGCCTCAAGCTGAGCAGTCATTTGTGCTAGGCAGACAGAAATGCACATCAGGGAGTCCAGTATTCCTCCCCAGAAAAAATGAAATAATAATCAACACAAAGTGCTTGAAACATCTTCTGAGGGCAAATAACAAGGACACGAGAGAATTGCAATTCTGAAAACCACACACATCTAAATATGGTTTTGTGTTTCTGAGTGAGACTTGTTTTGCATTTAGAAAATACAAAAACTAGTCTGCTGGTGGTATTCTGATGTTTTAGACTAAGTTAAAATGTTTCTGACTTGTAAAGCAGGAACAGCAGGAGAAAGTATATTATATGAAGCAAGGGGCTGAACAACCAAATCTCATGTGGTATGGCCAACACAGCCTAAGGAATACTGAAAGCGTCCTAATGATCACTTACTCGGTGATCACAGAAAACACACGCATTATACAGGCAAAAATCAGTTGTTCATGCTATGGCCCAGCCTCAGCATGCTGCTAAGAGTGCAGTAAGTGCTAAGCAGTAAAGACAATACTCAGCTGTGTTCCCACAGAAGCTTTACTGAGTATGTAGATACATGAGCTATCATTTGTCTGTAAGCAGAAGGATCAGGTCTTTTCCATGGCAACTTCCTCTTTTGACACGAGTTCTAGAGAATTGGGATAAGTTGTCCTATTGCACCAAGAGAAACATGCCTTGTGTTTCCAGAGGTCACTTTTCTGTGGAAATACCAGCATTTGCTTTATAGGTTCTTTTTTACATTTTCAACTGATGATTGTAATGAGGGCAGCTTTAGCCATTCAAGAGAAGTCCACCTTACTGCAACAGTGACTCTACCTAGTCCTCTAGGCACATAGTAATAGGACTCTGGAACCAGAAGAGCTATATACCTTGATCCAAGCTCTTCTCCATTCCAGCCTTGAAAAAGGAAGCCAAACCAAGATTTTATGCTGCAATCCAGATAACAACCTGTTTCAGTTTGACTTGAGTCACATATAGGTGATTTTTCAGATCTTTGCCCCAGCAACCTTCAGAATAGCCTAGACCAATGTGTTTCCGAAGTCAAAGAAGAAAAGAAAATAGTATTTTGGGCTCTCATCTAGGGTAGAAGAATCAGGAGATGTGGAACATATGGACAACACTCTAAGTCAAACCCTTTACCAGCCCAAATATTCCCATAACCCTACAAGAATAAAATTATTATTATAATAATAATTAAGGGCTAATTTAAGGAATGTACAGTATTTACAGCCATTAAAACTACACAGAAGATACTAAGGAATATGAGAACAAAGTAAAGGGAAGTAAGGGCAGAGCTAGGAGGAGGTTCCCAGGCTCTTTCCTATTGTACATAACAGAGGAGTGCATCCATTTCCTCCGATAGCTTGAGTAGCAAATGCCATTCGGGGCCTACCTAGATGTTCTCTTGATAATCTCTCTCCAGAGACTCTCATCTCTAGCACAAGGTTAGAGAGGTTCTATCTTGTTCCACATAAATAGTCTATTGCAGCTTAAAAAGGGAGCTCATAGCAGCCAATGGGCCTGTCTCCCAGCTTAGCAGGAGTCAATCATGCCCTCTGTTCCCATGGACGTGGGAGTTAGTCAAAAGCAGATAGTCTTAGACTACATGAACAGATCTCAGAAGAGTAGAGTGCTTTCTGTAATATCAGAACAAGCCAAATTCAGCCCTGAGGCCAGTTTACTTCAGTTCAGGTATAAGCTGAGACCAACTAATGTCTGTTCCTAAGTTTTCATCCTCAAGACCAGGAAAGCTGATATCTAGAAGGATTTTGCTCAGACTGTCATTCATGGTGTCCAGAATCAGGCCCTCCATGAGTGACCGGTTTTCAGTAAAGCCAGAGGCTGGCAGTTCAACAGATGATTGCTTAGTAGACTCATGAATAAAAGCTGGAGAGCTCATCAGGGGGGCATGCACCATGTCACTGGATTCTGTATTGAGCAGTTCCCGAGGGGACTCAAAAAGGGGATTTTTAAGGGGTGTGCTGTTAAAAGCCAGCAAGTCCTGGTTCTCCTGGAGGGGTGTGAATGGCAACTGAAGGGTTCTCACTGGACTGAAGTCCAGCTCATGACTTCCCTTGGCTAAAGATGCAGACTTCCAGGGGTCAAGGCCCCCTAGTGGGGGGGTAGTAGTTGCTGAGACTTTACTGGGAGTGGAAGAAACTGGCAATTTGCTGAACATCTCCTTGACTGGTGTTTTAAAGGGCCCTTCTTCCCCCTGCGAGCAGCTGAGCTGTGATACATTCTCAAGAGGCTGGCTTTCCTGCAGGAAGGGGGGGTCTGCCCCTAACCGGAAAGGGTGAAACCCATTGCTTTCTGGCAAAACAAGGACAGGCTCTTCTGAACAAGGCAGTGCTAGGCGTTGTTTCCTTCTGGATCTCCCCATTTCCCGCCTTTCCCGCCTCTTTATAACTAAAGTGTCAGAAACACCCTTAGATGGTGACTTCAGCATGGTGAATTGTTTCTTCTCCTTTGTGGACGAGATTGGGATAAACAAGTCTGGCTCTTCCTTTACTGTTAGGGTTGAGGCAAACGGGGACAGCCAGTCATCCAGTTGAGAGCCTTCTTCCTCCTTTATACAGACGCTCTCAGGGAAAGAAGCCGATTCCTCACCAGGCTGGGAGCTGCTCTCCTTTAGGGAATGGGTTGGGGAAAATAAACCTTCATCACATTGACTCTCCTCCTTGACAGCAGCCATTGGTAACAAGGATGACTCTTCTGTAGAGAGTGACATCTACAAAGAAACACAAGTGATATGCAGTCAGTAAACAAGGATATAACCCACCCAGAATCCAAATGATACTGGAAGGAAGAAAAGAAAGACTGGCACTTAAGGACAGCAGAACAGGTAAGAGGAGGATCTTCAGAAAGCAGTAACTATAACAGATAGAGATTGACCTCCTGATCTCCTTCTACGACCAGGTGACCCACCTAGTGGATGAGGGGAAGGCTGTAGATGTTATCTACCTGGACTTTAGTAAAGCCTCTGACACTGTCTCCCACAGCATTCTCCTGGAGAAGCTGGTGGCTCATGGCTTAGGCGGGTGTACGCTTCACTGGGTAAAAAAACTGGCTGGATGGCTGAGCCCAGAGAGTTGTGGTGAACAGAGTTAAATCCAGTTGGCAGCCAGTCACAAGCAGTGTTCCCCAGGGCTCAGTACTGGGGCCAGTCCTGTTTAATATCTTTATCAATGATCTGGATGAGGGGATTGAGTGTGCCCTCAGTAAGTTTGCAGATGACACCAAATTGGGTGGGAGTGTTGATCTGCTTGAGGGTAGGAAGGCTCTGCAGAGGGACCTGGACAGGCTGGATCGATGGGCCAAGGTCAATTGTATGAGGTTTAACAATGCCAAGTGCCGGGTCCTGCATTTGGGTCACAGCAACCCCATGCAACGCTACAGGCTTGGGGAAGAGTGGCTGGAAAGCTGCCCAGTGGAAAAGGACCTGGGGGTGCTGGTTGACAGCCGGCTGAACATGAACTGGCAGTGTGCCCAGGTGGCCAAGAAAGCCAACAGCATCCTGGCTTGTATCAGGAATAGTGTGGCCAGCAGGACTAGGGAAGTGATTGTGCCCCTGTACTCGGCACTGGTGAGGCCGCACCTCGAATACTGTGTTCAGTTTTGGGCCCCTCACTACAAGAAGGACATTGAGGTGCTGGAGCGTGTCCAGAGAAGGGCAACAAAGCTGGTGAAGGGTCTGGAGAACAAGTCCTATCAGGAGCAGCTGAGGGAACTGGGATTGTTTAGTCTGGAGAAGCAGAGGCTCAGGGGAGACCTTATCACTCTCTACAACTACCTGAAAGGAGGTTGTAGGGAGGTGGGGGTCGGTCTCTTCTCCCAGGTAACTAGTGATAGGACGAGAGGAAATGGTGTCAAGTTGCACCAGAGGAGGCTTAGATTGCATATTAGGAAAAATTTCTTTACTGAAAGGGTTATCAAGTATTGGAACAGGTTGCCCAGGGAAGTGGTTGAGTCACCATCCATGGAGGTATTTAAAAAATATGTAGATGTGGCACTTAGGGACATGATTTAGCGGTGGACTTGGCCAGTATTAGGTTAACGGCTGGACTCAATGATCTTAAAGGTCCTTTCCAATCTAAAAGATTCTATGATTCTATGATCTCTGTGTGAAGCTGATACAGAGAAGACTACAGATCACATGGGAAGGATTTTAGCTAAGTGACTCTAAGTCATGCCTTTCAGAACACTTCTGCTATAAGGAACTTCTAGGAGTATAGGCAGAAGGACAACTGAATATTTCTGGAAAAGTGTAACCCCTTTGATTCCTCCTTACACTATCTACATGTGAAATAACAAAATGAATGAGGACAGCTTTCCCAGAAACCAAGGAAAAAGACAAGAAAAAAAATTGAGGTTATCAAAAGAAAAAGAGCACAGGGGAAAGATAAACCATAGCAGGAGAGAACATAAAGCAGCAGGAACACAAAGGAAAATAGGATTATGGTTAGACAGGATGGAAGAAGTTAAAGCTTTACAATGTCTAAGCATCCAAGAGCAGTCAGTGAGATGCCAAGAGAAAGACCTGTTTAATAGCTGTTTTGCTTGAGCCCAGAATAACTGGGAACTCCACAGAATTAGCAAACAGCAGGTACTGAAAACCTCTGGGAAGAGACTACATGCAAATAAATGCTCTTTCAGAAGTTCCCCATGTTATGTGTCTCTTCAGAGCTATCAAAAATCTGAATGTTTTAGGGGTAGAACAAAGCCATTTCTCCCATTCTTATTTCTTCACATCCAAGCAGTAGAGAAAAATTGTCTTGACCAATCCATAAAGCCCCCTCCTCTACTGAATTATAGTAACATCCTTATAGCAAGTCAACTAGCAGGTAACAGTCACCCTAGAGACAGAAAAGGGCAGCAAGGATTGTCACTGGCTAGTTCCTTAATATGAGCTTAGAGTTTCAGAGGACCTAGTAAAGATGCACAAAGGAACCATATGAAGAACAGGGTCCATAGAAGGCAAGAACGATAGAAAAGAAAAAACAAAACAAAACAAAAACCAAACCAACCACCACAAACCAACCTCCCCCCAAAAGCAGCAAACAAAAAAACCCCTCAGAAAACACAAAACAAGAAACCAACCTTTGGTGCAATGCGCACACGCTTATTGCTCCAGAAAGTCTCCGAGCTGTTGAGGGATGCTCCCTGTGCCATGGATAGAGGAACTTTCATAGAAGGCTGCAAGACAAGAGGCTGACTCAAAGGAAACTGGATCGGAACCAGGTAGGAGTTGATACGAGGAAGCAAAGGCTTCATCTTTCGGCCTGGAAGGGAAAATAATAGACTTGCTAGCATCCTGCCCTTCCTCTACTACCTCTTGAAACCCAGGCATCTAACAGGAAGTCCTTCTAAATACCCCAAAATAAACATCCTATCAGAGATAGGCTCACCTGCCTTCTCTGCTAATTTTGAGGATACAAATCGCAAGCCAGAAGGCCTGATGAACACGAAAATAGTCCTTCATACAGATCCTAGTTCTCAAGTTGGGGCAACCTCTGCTCTCACTCCATTTGAGTACCCAGTCCCCCTCCATCTCCCCATCACATCCTCTCTCAGACACAGCAATACTGGCTTCAGCTCCAAACCTGACAGTAGGAAGCTTAAAAGCTGGCAAACCTAGATAACAATTTCCACTTTTATTCCTAAGGGAATCTGGGAGAGTGCCCCAGATTTATGGGACTGATTCTCTTTGGCCTAGGCTGATGTAGACACTCACGTGCATTCTGGGGTTCAGTTTTGCTGCTGCTGTTGCTTCCCATGTTCTTCTGGGGATCAGGAAGGTGTCGCTTTTGCTGCTGTAGTCATTGTGAAATAAGAAAGAGGAGAAGAAGGAGAAAAAAAGAGATTTAAAGAGAAGAATCCATCTTTATTCTGCTGCCTCATTCAGAACTGCAAATCCAGAGGCCTGTGCTGCACTAGTACAGAGAGCAGCTGTTAGCACCCAGCACTCATGCCAGCTCTATCTCTGTGCCACTTGCTGTTTTGCAGCCATGCCATCTCAAAGCCAGCTGCCAACCAAAAGCTGTGTAGAAGAAGAGATGGCATGACAGAGCTGCTCCAGCTGCAGACTCTACTGCAGAAGTGATCTGGTTTCGGTGTCCTCAGTGCCTGAGGAAAGGTGAATAGCATAGCTTTATTGTATATTTGATCTCTATACAAACCGTAGACCAGATAGATGTTGAATTGGAATAGCAGAGGCAACAGAAGAATCAGAAGTCTAAGCAGATGGAAAGAAGGCCAGGGCTGTAGCCATGACAAAGAAGTGTTTGACTGGCTGCTTGCAAATCTGTTATTGTTAAAACTGCTGAATGCAAGAGAGACAGCAAACAGGTTCATCCTCCTGAGAGTCACAATGCAGCTGGGTTCCAAAATTAAAAAGGAGCACAGAGAGATCCTATTCTTTCTGGATCTAAGCCCCAGAACAGATTGGGACTGCTGCCATGGAGATGAGAATTTTACCAGAAATCTCTGCCTGGGCTTGTTCTCTGAAGCCTGTTGGTGCCCATTGCAGCCTACTTCAGCAGTAGACTTCTAGTTGCTCAAAGCTGTACAGCTCTACCAGCTGTAGAAAGAGCATGTAATCTGAAGGCAATTAACCTTTGGCTGGACTCCTTTTCCCAAAAAGGGTGTGCACGGAGCTGTATGACTAGGTGCAGCAGTGACCCAGTCCCCCTCCCCGAGCCTCTTGTCCTTTACTTCAGTGACTGGCAAGAGGAGAATGGAAGCCCAAGCCCCAAGCCAGAGGGTAAGTCTTACTGATTCAGAGTGCTCAGGCGATGTTGGTGACCCCAAGTCCAGCGGCTGATGGCAGCAAGTCATTGAGAGGGAGAAAAATAAGATGAAGTTACCAACCAAAGGGGGAACAAATGGGACATTTTAACCTTGTATAATCTGAGCAAACAAGAGTCAATCTGCCCACCCACTGCAAAAAAAAACCCACAGAAAGGTTTAAACACATCTATACCAGATTCAGAAGCTCCATTTCTCCCACAAAATGGTACTTCTTAAAATACCTAGCTGGGATAGGGCAATTCCATCCTATGACTGTCTAATCAAACAGCGTAGGAACTCCTAGTCAACTTCAGTGGAAAGCTTCTCACTAGGAATTTGAATCAGGCCCACAGAAAGAGGTTGAACAAGATCACTATTACATTTGGCACACCACCTGAAGAATAAACACATCCCACAGAGGCTCCAGTTCATATGCACAGCCACAGCACCTTTTCTTTCAAATACAGAGTTTGTCTATTTGTCAAGAGAAGTGACTGAATCCAGCTTCTACAAAAAGGCTGATGTCAAAGCAGCTTAACTTTCCTGTTAAAATAAGGTGCATCTGGCTAGCGTGGCATTTAGGAACTGGATAGCCTATCCCATTTTCTTTGCATGAGGCACTCACCTTAAATACCTGGTCCAATGTTAGGCAACGGTTTGCATCAGGGTGAATAGTCCAGAATGAGATTTTACCATTAGCAGATGTCTCACGGACAAACATATCATGAAGGGACAGGTTGTGCCGTATGGAGTTCTGGGGAAAAAGAAGTGAGGGGGAGGTTGAAAAGAAGTAGTTTTGTTATCAGCACAGCAGGGCCTACCTGAGACATGACTGCCCTGGCAGAGGGATTATATTCCAAAGTGTAGACAACATGGACCTTCATATTCACTGCATACCCAGCCAACCTTGTCATCAGTCTCTTATTCTGTTTACTCTTGAGATCCCTATTCTTACTCCAGTGATCAAACATGCCATCATCTTGCCTAAGTGGAATGAGAAAAGGGATACAAGAAGTGGAACAGGGAACATCTGGAAAGAGAGGGTATTTGGGGTGGGGCTTTTAAATTAATTTCCATCTTGCTCTGCAGGCTGGGCAACAACTTTTCATTTTCATCCAGAAGGCTTATGATAATATCACCCTGTGGCCCAAAGCAACTTGAAGGCCTGGTTGTTACCTTCCAACCTGGCTTAGCCACGTGTTTAAAATATGGGAAGTGATCCTCAATCCAGGTATAGATGTCCTTCAGAGTCATACGCTTCTTCTCAGTGCTGTTGATGGCAAACTGGATCATGGCCATGTAGGAGTAAGGAGGTCGTTCTGATACTGAATCCTGCCATGAGGAGGAGGAGGCGGCGGCGGCAGCGGTGGTAGGAACAGCAGCAGCAGCAGCATCATCTTCAGTCTGAGAGACGGAAGGAACAATACATGAGTGCTCACAAAGTTGACAAGAAGGGCCATGGAACATCCCCGGATCTTCCAAGTTGTGCTATTCAAATCAGTAAAGGCAAAACTTGGGTTACTTAGAGATGGTGATGCCTAGTTCTTGCAAGTCTTCTGATCCACATGGATTACTTCCCTATCAAAAGTTTTAGAGCACACTCTGTTGTCTTCTCCTACTTACCTTGATTCTTTCCCGCAGAGGCATCTGGTTCTCTTTCTCCATGTCTTGCTTCACAGAACAGGGACTTAGTCCATCAGATCTCATCTTCCCCAGCCACTGGATGTTAGTGAGACTATTGTCCAACACAGAGCTCATTGTCTCACCACTGCCTGTTGGGATAACAAGCCCATAGCTCTGCTTACTCACAAGTAACCCTCTTTCCCCTTCATCTCAAGTGCCAGAAGGAAGACACTAGTCACACTTCTAAAACAGGTATCCCTGTCTCAAGATAGGGACAAGATGGTATTGCAGTGCTAACGTTTCTTGTGTAAGGAATTCAAGGTTGAATTCCTGATTTCATGTGAATTCACCCAATTTCTGAAAAAAGCTGCAGCCTTAAAACACAAACATTCAAACCAGACTATTGCTCTCAACCAAAACAGGACAATGTTGACCCAGTACTTCAAGAACTCAAGTATTTTTAGCTAAAGGATTAATCTAGTAAGCAGAGGCCAAGGAAGGTGATGACAAACTCCAACTGAAAGACCTAGCACAAGACCCAAGTCAGAAGGTCAGATGTCTCCAGGTTTTTGAGCTGCAGCAATGAAAACTAACTTAGTTTTGTTATTTCTGGTGAGGTTGGTTGTAGTAATGCAGCTATTGCAGCTGTCTATGGGTTCCTGTCAGACAGTACTATACTGTGGGACAAGATTTACTACAGCCCAAAAGCTACATAGCTATATTAAGTTGCAAATACAAATTTGATCTGAGCAGTGTTTCAAAGTAAAATCCATCCCATTTCTAACATCTATTTAGGAGCTTCATGAGACAGCCAAGGAGGAAACAGACTTGCCACTTAAGTTATTAAAGGACAGGAATCATCTCTTTTTCAAAGCTCTAGGCCCATATGTTTTGTCACTGACTATGTTAGTCTTGAATTCAGCCATAACCCTTTTGCTAAATGAAGCTTAGTCTTTTGTTCTTCTAGACTTGATTTACTCAAGCCAGACCTTCTTTTTTCCCCAGCACTAAAATTTTGTTTTGCTATACACCTTTATATGTCACCTCTTCCACCAATCCTTCAGATTCCACTACATATGCATAGCTATGTAAATTGTTAGAATCAAATCCATAGCTATTTTGTAACTAACAAAATAGTTTTCATTACTGCATACTGAGATGCAAGCACTACAGTCATTGGCCCACTTCATATCTCTTTGTCTATCTGTCAGGACAAAAAAAAAGGGTAAAGATTACATACTGTTGCTCTCCTGTTCCTGTCCAACCGCAGAATCAATTCCTGAATGCCAGAGCATTGTCCCTCCTGCAAGATCAGGTGTCTGTGTAACATTCTTGTCTCTTTCTTGACCATCTGCAGCCTTGGTTGCAGCACTGGCTTTCTTCTCTGATGGGAGATGCTGCGATGGTGTTGGACCTGCTGAACGGGATGTGCCCCCACTGCTAATGAGAATGAACTTGTTGGGCCCATTGTTGCCACATTCTTTTCCTTTTGCTGTCAGTGCCTCTATGATGCTCTGAATATCAGCATTTGTAGGGATGGCCACCACTTGTGTGTTGGGCATGGTAGGATGGTCAATTATCTTTATTCCTGCTGGGAATTTCTGCAGGCCACAGTCCATTTTGTCTCTGGTTTGGCTGTTTTGTTGGTCCTCCTGGCTGTGCTCCTGCTTAGGAGTCTTTTCATCCTGACCACTGTTCTCATCTCTTGCTGAAGTACTGGATGCATCCTTCTGTGGGAGGCTCAGTTTCCGTCTTTTGAGAATTAAGGGCCTGTGAGGGCTGGTCCTCATTATTGATCTATACAGTCACTCTCCATTGAAAGGGACAAGAAGAAATCCTGCAAAACAAAAGACACAACATAAGAGTGCAGAGGGCAGGAACAGCTAGGAAAGGTGCAGCAAATCACCACGGACCTCCCACAGAGCACACATTCTCAGCAATTACTACAAAGCTAGAAACAAGGAAGGAAAACAAAAAATGAAAGCATTTAATAAGGTTGGTGAGGCTATCGGAAAACAGTACTGTACCTCCTTTATCCACACCTTGTGTAAGCAGGACAGGAGAGAGATTTGCAGAGTAGATAATTATTTGCATCACGAGTTGGGAGCCACAAGTACATAATAATGAGAGAAGTATGTACATGTGCTTCACAGAAAGGGAGACTAAGACTTAGCTGTAAAGTGACTTGACCAGCATCAGCCAGTAAGCTGGAGGGGAGAGAAGCTAGAACACAGAAATAGCAGTCCTGATTCTTGTATCTCATTGCTGTAACCAGCAGATCACACGACCTGAGAGAACAAGGAATTCAACAGATGGTTTAAGATCTGCAAAGCAGAGAGTGTCCTGAACACTACAAAGGCATACAATAAATGCAGCAGAAGTTAGGTGCTTTAAAATAAGCGTAAAGTAAATGCTTTAGTCATTCCTTCTATAGATTTGTCAAGAACCAGATAAATTCATCATTGAGCAGCATACAATTTAAATGTCAAACTTTCAGACAACAGACAATTTAGATTATAAAGCAGAGGAGATAAAATTCAGAGATACTGCTTTTCAGGGTAAGATGCAGTGTGTCCCTTCTGAGAACACTGCTTATAAATATCACGTCATTCAAGAATTAGGTGGAGGCTGTCTCTTGCAGCAAACTATACCAGAATAAGAATACACAAATTGTATGTATTGTTTATCATTAGGGATGGCAGGCAGAATAGAAACAAATAACAAAAAACCAGGCCTTTTGCATTGGTAGATTTGACTGGGCCAGCTAGTAAACAAGAAAATTCTCAGTAGAAATCACCTGCATAGATACAAACTGGAGAGTTCGGCAGATAAAAAACTGAGTTGATGCCCTACATGCAGGCAGCAGACAGCCCTGCAATCAGGTGCTGTCCAGCAGCAGGACACCACAACAGAAATGTTCAGCATTACACTGCTCCACTCCCTTAAAGACAGAGACCCGTAAGACAATGACAAAAGAGTAACCTTTAGCCAGCCTCCAAAAGGTTGCATTCCCTACAGGAGCGAGCCACTTCCTAAGAAGGCCTCGAGCCGCTACCACCAGCAGCAGGAGCAGCTCCAGGCCTGCTACCACCAGGCCCATGAGCAGCTCTGCGTACGCACGGCCCCGGGGCTGGTAAGGGGGGGAGCGCTAGAGGGCTCCCAGCTCCTTCTTCACCCACTCCAACCCCAGCCCCGCCGCGCTCGCCGGTAAGTCCGTCTGCTCCCCCAGGGCCCCTCCGCCCCAGCTCGGGCCTAAACGTTTCCCTCTCCCAGCCGCCCTACGCTCTTAGCGCAGCTCTCGCGGGGTTGCCGGCCCCTGCCGCCAGCCCCTGCCTCCGGCGGGAGACACCGGGGAGGGGGAGGCTGCGGCGGGTGCCGGGCGCAGGTCGCGACTCACCACCTCCCCGGCCAGGCAGGGGGTACGGAGGGAGGCGGCAACTCCGGCGCTTCCGGGCTCCGCCGCCGCTCGCGGCAGAGATCGTTTCCCGGTTTGAATTTGGCGCCCGGTGACTCGTTGGTATCACATGCTGGCCTGTACCAATGAGATGTAGCAGGGGGCGGGGCGGGTCGGGCCAATCGGCTGCGGCGGCGGGGGATACGGATGTGGCGGTAGGCCGCAGGGGGCTGGGGTCGTTTGGCGTAGGTGGGTCTGTGCCGGGTCCCGGCGATCGTGCTGCCCTTTCTCGGGGAGTTTGCTCAGCTAGCGCTTGGGGCCCGGGCCCTGTCCTAAGGGAGCTGCCCCCACCCCGGCAGGAGCAGCCCTGGGAGCTTCCCCCCAGCCGCGCCGCTTCGGGCTGGGAGCCCTGCTGTCTGCCCGGGCGCCGGCCGCTGGGCCAGGCGCAGACAGCCCAGGCACAGGCCGCTGTGGCGCTGGTCGCTGGCCTCGGGTGATCCCTCGTGAAGAGCCACGGACTTTCACCGTTTAACGGCTGTTAAGGCTGTATCTGGCCAGGGGAGCTCGCAGGGCTCCCCGAGGAGGCTGCGCGCTTGGTAAGCAGTCAGGCAGTTGCAGTCTTATGCATTTGGTAAAGAGAATGCATTTCTCAGGAAATGTCTCTTTAGGAAATGTTCTCAGGAATGTCCTTGTCTGTGCTAATCTGTTTTTGAATGGAAAATTAAATTCAATGTCAGGTAAAAAAAAAAATCATGCAAGATATCCATAGAAGGGAAATGTCAAGTATGTTCTCTATTTAGAAACTTAAAAATTCCTGAAATTAAAAAGTATAGGTAGTTAGCAACTAGAAATGGAAAGACTTCTGGTTATCTTGGCCCTACAATGTATCTTGGCATTACCAACCAGTTTTGTGGATTAAACTGAAAAAAGAAAACATGTTTTTCTGACTTTAAATTCCTAAAGCATTCTTTGTCTGTGACTAGAGTAGATATTGAGCTACTGTGAAGAAGTTATTTCTTTAAATCTTTTTGATAGCTGGTTCAGTAGGTCAACTACTCCCATTCCATTTTTTTTTTCTTCTCTCCCAGTGGTTTGAATTTCCTTAAAATTTCAGTGACCAAGCCTGTTCTAAACATAGCTGGTTTTGTATTTCAGTATTTTAGTCAGGCCTTATCATAGATGGATGTCTTTCAAATTACTTCTAAAATATTATGAAGAAATATTTGAATTATGAAGAAATAAATGCCTATGTGAGTTTGCCTGTCTTGTATATTTAAAATATGTCTTTTCATAAGAAACTAATGTTTCCAGTAATGTTGACTTTTGCCCAAAAGCCAGTTCAGAACTTCTTTTGCAGCTGGGACACTTGTTTTGTTTGCGTCTGTCTCCCCCAATGTATTTGGCTATCAGCTTTTGTGAACCTTTTGAACATTTATCTATTCTGCTGTGCATTTCTAAATCTACCTGAAATTTGACATAAGGTTCAAAAACTACTGGTAGGAAAAAGTCTGCATAGAGATGTGTACAGTGTACTGTTGCATAAATGTTTTACTTCTGTTAAAAACTAGAGCTGAGGTTTCCAGACAAGTTTGTCTTCAAGTCCATTTATTTGCATTCTACAGATGCTAAAGCATCTCCTTGGGGTGCTTTCCTCTTTCTCCAGTTGGCTCTAGCAAGCATCATGAGGTTTCCAAGTCGTTTTACCATATCTTTTGATGCCTCCGAAGAAGAAATGTACCCACAAGGCCAGGAAGGCAGAGCTGGTATTCCTTGAGCGGCCGCGAGAGGGACCTGTCCATTGCTATGAAACTCCGCTACCTTCGGCCGAGAATCCAAGACGTGTTCCTACAAAACCTGTAGACCAGAACACCTCTGCTGCCTGGGTTGGTATAGATTATCCTTCCCCCTGCGTCCCACAGCGACGGTTTTCAAGTTTCTCCCGTATGTCTCAACAGAAAGCTATCTGTCCTGGATACTGAAAATTAGTAGCACAGACCTGAATTCATTGTAGCTGCCTAAAGTATAAATAAGTGCTTTTGAGTTGCTTCACTTTCTAACTACAACCACTAAGGTCTTGGTTATTTGAAGGCATAAAGCTGTGTGCAGTGTGCACTGATTATTTGTCTTCTGAAAAACTAATTCTCATCAGGAAAATACTGCTTTCTATGGTAACTGAAAACCCTGCACATAATAAACATTAGGGGGAATTTTTTTAATTGGCTTGCTGCTTGAAATAACGGCTGAACTCTAAATGTTACATGTTAAAGTACTAGGTGTTTTGTTTAAATCTGACACCGCTAAATTTAGAGAACATAGGTTTTCACTTCAGGATTATTTGTTCTAACCTGCCCTCTTTTCCATTCTGTGTGTTTTGAATAGTTCCTTTCCATATCATTCTTCTGATGGGCTCCTTTTCTGGTCTGAACAAATATTCCAGGGACTGTTTCCAGTGTCCTAAGATACACCTTATATCATGTAATGTAAAGATTTTTTTTTTTTTTAAGCAAACAGGCGCTGCAAAGACAGACTGTTCCTATACAATAGTCATCACCTAGGGGAGCTCTGTTGTAAGCATTATTGCTGCTTGACTCTCTGCTCTTCACAAAGCAGGCTCAGGAAGCGTGGTTTCAAACCTGCATGAAACATTTCTTCGTTCTTGGTGACGTGGAGTTATTTTTGTGATGCCTTAACCTTCAAGTAGACCATGTTCAATTTTTTCCTCTTTAATTTTTTTTATATGCCTGAGGCAGTTAGTTCTATGGCTTCTGAAACACTAAGTAAAATAACTGCTGTGAATAAGCATTCTTTTTGTTTGGAAGAGGTGGAAATATCCACACTGGTACTTAGCTCTTTGATTCAAAACATACAGTGATTATAAAATTTGTTTGAAGCTATCAGCACTGAAACTGTTAGATATTCTTCCATTTGAAAATCCTGGTAGGTTTGTCACTTCTTGAGGCATCCTCTGCAGAGGTTCTGTCAACTTGTTCAGTGGCAACTGATTTTCTGCTCCTCTCTTCTTGATGTTTTTCATACCCTCTTGACAGCTAGGCTCCTACACTGGTAAAGCCTGCCCTACATGTTCTCTGAAGCCAGGAAGTCATATCCTCAAAGTCAGTGATTCACCTATGTTCTTTTAAGTATGTGCCAGGATACAATTATCAGGGAATAATTTCTCTCTTTTCCTGCACAAAGGCTTCGCATTCAAACAGTTCAGTTGTACAGCAGACAATCACTGTCCTTAATTAAATTGCACTTAGTTTTTTGAGGGGCTATGTAGTAACTTAAGAATGTTGAAAGGGATCTGTAGTTATCGTAGCTAGAACCCAGTTTGGTGTGCTCTGGGGAAAAGCAAATTGCAAGAAATGGAACCCAACTCTTTTTGTTGATACCCAGGAAGATAAAGAATACCATAATAGAAGGATTTCCAGGTTTTGAGTAAGAGTCCAGAATCTTTCAAAGAAATATACATTCTTGAGCTTTGACCATCTTCTATAGAAAGCTAATTTTAGAAGTGGCTTTTGCGTGATCTGTTATTCCAGAATACAGAGATTAACTATGGTTTGAACTAAAGATGTTTTGGGGGGATATTCTGGAAGCCTTATTAACATAATCTAAGGTGATGGAGCTAAGTGGGCATCCTTTAAATCACTTTGTATTGCTCTCAGTTCAACCTGTTCAAGGAGACTGATGATGTAGTTCACTGAATCTATTCAGAGTTATGCTAAGACATGGAACGAAACAGGATCCAGCTCTGAACTGTTTTAAATCTGCAGTGGTTACAGGAGTAGACACCAGCTAGACTTTCCTTTAAAAACCAAATCTTGAGTGCTTTTTAAGTTGCCAGAGAATAGCTTACTTGCACCCCAATCACTTTTCAGAGAAGAGTGGCAGAACATGATGTTGCAATTCAGAGGTATCTCCTGCTTAGCAGCTTGGTTAGTGCTTTGATTTGCTGCAGACCAGATTACCCACTTAATGAACACACTGAAAAAAGATGGGATAGGTGGGGGAGTAGAATCAGGTTGGCATTCCTTTGTCTGCAGAAAATTGTTGTTTTTTTCTTATTACTATGTCTTTCCCTTCAGGTGTGCCCACAATTTGAAACAACTAAGTCAGTGGTGTCGAAAGCATGCCTGAAGAAGCATCGTGGTCCTCACAAAACCCAGAATCAGGATGCCAACCACAGTTCGCTTCATGCAGGAGGAGCTTGTCGAAGAGCTATAGCCTGCAAATTTCCTCCTTTAACTTTTGAGAATCCAGAAGGATATGCAGTCCGGCCCTCGGATCATCTGAATCCCTCAAGGAAGAACACACAGTGCTCTCACAGCCAGCCCAAGAAAGGCACAACAGCAAAAGCCAACATCCAGGTGAACAGTCCAGAGAACTGTAGAGAAATACCTTTGTTACCTGCTCCCCAGCCTGTGGAGCCAGAAGTCTTTAGTCCACTAGATGTAGAGACTCCACAGGTGCCTTCCATAAGGAACTGGAGATGCAGCAGCACTCTGCCACGAACAAGTAGCCATGCCTGGCATCCAGAAAAAGAGCTGGCATTCGGTATTGATCCCTGTGGGAGAGGGGAGTCAGCTGCAGTACTGGTTACAGATACTCCCGAGCATGAGTATGGAGTAAAGGTTACTTGGAGACAGCGGCCTCATCTAATGAAATACCTGCGGGAGAGAGGGAAGCTGAGTGCTGCTGACATACTGGTGAAGGCGAACCCCAAGCTCTCAAGGAGACAGGCCAACGTCTAACTTGCCAGGAGCTGTAATTTTGTTATGTGCAAAGACACGCCCAAATAGACAATGTTACTTTCAAGGAACAGCCAGCTGTGCTACAGCTGGCTGATCCTCCTGAGGAACGCGGCAAAGGTGTGGGGGATGTTTTCTTGGGGATGGGGGTACGTCGGGCCGGGCTTCCTTGGGGAACGGGGTGGCTCTGAAAAGAGCTTTCTGAACTACGTGGCTTCTCGTAGAGGCTCTTACTCCAACCCTGGAGGAGGTGGAGGGCAGGGAGCAGCAGCAGAGCCCGGCCCCAGCCGCCCCCGGGGGGCCAGCGGCGCGCGCGGGAAGGGGGCGGGGCCGGGCCCCAGCCCGGCGCACGCTGCCTTCGTCCTGCGCATGTGCGGGGCTCGTCCCTCCCCGCTGAGGGGCGCCGTGGCCAATGGGTGGGCCGCGTGCTGCGCCTTCGGCCAATGGCGCTGCGCTTCAGTACCGAGTTCCGTTGCCAGGGGTAGCGGCGAGGCCGGGGCTGGGCGCGGCGGCCGCGGCCCCATAGCAACGGCGGGGCTGGGGATGGAGAACGTGAGGGGCCGAGGTGGCCCCGCCGGCGGCAGGTGAGAGGGGCCCAGGACGGTGGGCGACGGGGCCGCGCGAGTGCCCGGCACGGGCCTCGCGGTGTTGTGGGGCTGTCTGCGGCCCGGCCCCGCACCTCGGTGAGGGTGGCCCGGTGCGGCGTTTCCCGGTTCGGTTCCACCATCCGTTGGGCGGGCGCGGATTCAGGGAGGCGGTGTCTCCGGGAGCAAAACGACCTGGGCCGGGGCTGCGCGCAGCTCTGGCCCCGCATCGCATCAGAAGCAGCGCGCCCGGTGCTGGGTTGAGCGGCTGCAGCGGGGCCTGGGCGGGCAGAGCCGCACGCGTCTGTGTGCCGTCACCGCAGCCGCTAACTGCCACGCGCGCGTGGGGCGGCTACCCGCGTCTAACGTCGCGCTGCTTGGCTGGGTGTTGTGGCGACGCTGCCCTGATAACATCCAGCAGGCGCGCAACAGCTGTATAAAACGCGGCTGTATTTTATGTGCTTAACTCTTCAACGTTGTATGTTCTGCATCATCTAAATACTTGTAGATTAAACTGGTTTTGTGGGGTCTTGGTCCGCTCTGCTTGTTTCTAGGTGCTGCTGTGAAGCATTTTTGCAATGTTACTCTACTCCTCTGTTGCTAATGAAGCTCTTGGGGTACATGGTAACATCCTCTGAATGCTGTTGCAAGGGAAAGAGAGGAATAACTGAAAGGAACTTAACTGATGTAATAGGAAAAACAACTGTGAACTTCGGAGAAGAGATTTTGGAAAGAGATTATGCCTGTGGCACTCGAATAGCTCAAAACTAAAATTAGTTGAAATTAAATGTGAGGATACAGGCAGGCAGTGAAAATGGGTTTTGACAGAAATAGTGTGATTGTAAAAACACAGGAAAAAATGTCTTTTGTGCCTCTAATGTTTGGATGGAGAAAGGAAAAGCAAGTAAAGAGATAAACCTAAACTTCTAGTAGTTGAATTATAATGAACACAGTGTAGGAGAGAAACAGTATTTATTTATGACCTACACTTGGTTGAGCGTGAAAAGAGGCTAGAGGGGATCCCGTAATTGCTTGGGTCCACCAAATATGCTGTGAAACATTAGAAGATGACTTCTTTATGCAGACTTTAAAGGCTGAGGTTTGTATGCCAATTCTGGAAGCAATTTTTGAAAAACTGATGACCAGATGCACATAAATTTCCTTGCATAGATATTAGACATTTGAGTTTGACAGAGTTGAAGCTACAGGAAATGATGCTGCTTTTCTGATAACAATTGTACTAGTATAATTTCTTTCTGCTAAGAAACTTGTTTTGTATACTTTTATGGGTGCCTCACAGAAATAGCCTAACAATAATGGCACTTCATGTGATAGCTGCTTCCCTCCCACCCCCAGTTTATTAAACAAACAATCCATTTCCTTAAATTTCTTAGTCTCCATGGTTAAAGTAAGAAAACTAGAGTAGATGAACCTAAATAAATGTACGTAGTTTTTAAATAGATCCTTAAGGCCTATTATTTTTAGGGGTCTGATTCTGAACTTAGAATGTTCAGCAGCACTCTAATAAATTGCAGTAAGACAAAAGCCTGTATTCTTAAGAAGGATCTTCTTTTCGTGAGAAGAGAATAGTAAAATTATTCATAAATCACTAATTTAGTCATTAGAACTCATGTTTGGTAAAATAATTGTCAGTTGTCCAAAGTGGTTTATATAGAAAAAGTAAATGTGATACATAATAAGTGGCAGCTCATAGCAATGAAGATACTACCTACCATCTTATAGAAGAAAGGCTCTGTAAAGTTTAAAATAGCTGTACCTGAGAACCAGTTGGCAGCTTTTTTTTTTTCTCCTTTTTTTTTTTCCTGGGGTGGAATACCTATACTATTGAGCAATATGTAAAATATACATTAAGATATAAAAAATAGTTTATTTCTGGTGGACAGAGGTGAAGGAAACAAGTCAAAAATAAATGGATATAGTTTTGTAAATGTGCTGTGGGATACTTGATGATGGATAGACAGCTGAGATCTTGGCTTTAGGCCATCTCTGAAACAGGCTGTCCCTTGAAACTGTGGTGTTGTGTTAGCCTACCGCTTGTCCACCAACACTTCCATTTGAGGTGGCTGCAACTGAAATTGCTCAAGTTCATTTTAAAGTTTGATTGACTTTCAGGTAGACATGGCACAACTGTCTTAATGCTTTAGAAAATGATAAGGTTGATAGTGCTATTTCATGGTTTTGATAAGTGCTATACCTTCTCTCTTCATTTGGGAAAGTCCATTTTGAGACTTAACATGAAATTAGTAATGTTGAATACAGTAGAAACATTCAAATAAAAGTAATTCTAAATCATTGTAAGCTTTTAAAATATTGAGAAGGGAATTCGGTTCTTACAGTAGTATGTATTTTAGAATCTTGGGAGACTTATGAACTTCACCTTTTTGCACAATAGTTATACAGGAATACTTAAAGCTTTGCACATGCTGCCTTCCAAATGTGCTTCAGCTTCTGACTTGCAGATGTTATATATAAAGAACACAGTTTTCAAGGTGCAAAAATCTTGACTGAGTCTACAGAGACTACGAAACTGGGTGTCAACTACAGCGGTCCCTCCCATAATTTGGATCCTTCTTGGGTGACTAGACATGCATGAGATAGTGGTTTGCAGTTTGTGAACTCAGGAACTCTGGGGTACTTCCTCAGTGTCTTCAAAAGTTAATGAAGAAAAAGGGTCTATTGTCAATAAGCTCAATTTTCAAAAGATTATGAGCCTGTGGACTGAAAAACATTCAAAAGTCATTTCATGTATTGTTGTCCAGCCAAAAGCCCTTTCCATATTTGAAAAACCTTAGTGTAGTCGAGGTTGTTGGGAATCGTGGTGGCTGCTGGGCTTGACTGTTTTGTATAGATGCACCTTAATTATAATTTTGGGGAAAGAAGACAAAATACTTCGCTAGTGATTTTAGCTATAGTTGTAATCCAGAGAAGAAAGAGAAGCTTGAATTTCCTTTTAAAAGCCTGTCAGCATCTCTGTTAGTCCTTGGGTATTTTTATTTGGCCACCGGTGACCTTCTTGAAATTAACAAGCACTGTTTAGTAAATTCCAGGATTTATAATTCCGCAAATCTTACCCTTAGATAAAAGAGAATTGGCTTAATATCTTGTTTGCTTCATCCCTTTCAAGTCTGAACATTATAACCAAGAAATCTGTCCAAAATGAGATAAATCCGTAAATATTTTATGGATGTGGTTGAGATGTACTCCTACAAGTACAGTTTTGAAAGAAAAGAAAACCTTTTGCGACTGCAATTTGATGCTGCTGCTGTCAGTGTGAGTGAAGAAAGAATCACCTCACTTCCTATGATGTAGACAGCAGTGACAAGAGAGAAAAAATAGCAACGCTGTTACACCTGTCACTCAAATTTCCAAATACAACTTGAAATGCACTTGGTAACTGCAATTGTTAGAACAATGAGAGAGTTGCCTTAAAGTTGAACCTTGTTTGAATTATCTCTTCAGTTTCTAATAAGTTCTTCTCCCATCTCTTACAATTTAGAATTTAGGTTACTGATGACCCATCTTTATAGAGGCAGCCATTATTTTTCTCTGTTTTTTTTTTTTCTTTTTTTAACCACTGTTGGTATGGCACTGTAGGAGGAACAAGTGCCCTGATTTCAACATAATTATGACTTTGTATGTGTGAAAACTTTCTGCAACCAGACTTGCACTGGGATAGCTCCAGACTCTTGTTTTGTCACCGAGGCACAGTTGGGTGATCTCCAAAATAAAACTGTTGATTGTGTTGTAATTGGGTCATGGGATGAATTCTCTTCTAAGTGAATTTGCTGATATGCCTAGAGCTGTTGCCTTAGACTACTGCAGGAACACTTACCCTTACTCCTACTGTTGTTTAAAACATATATTCTGTGGGATGTTAGAACTCTCACTCCTGTGCTATTGTTACAGAAGTCTGTGGTCACTTCTGCACTCCTTTCCCATTTAGCATTCTTATGTGAAAACTGAGGCAAAAAAAAAAGAAGAATCTAAATCTAGCAGTGGTATCTTGCTGAGTCACCTAGTTTGGGATGGAAATTAAATTTTGCTGTTTCTATCTCTTTAATGGATTCCCCTTTCAGTCTTTTAAAAATAAAAAACTGGACTGGGACTAAAAGTCACAGTCAGTTCTAGAGTGTCAGTTCAGAAAGTTTCATTTAGGTTCCTTCCCCCATTTTTAGTTTGAAAGACTGTAAAACAAGTGCAATTTGTGGCATGAAGTGTGATACGCTTATTTTCAGGGAACTTTGAGTTTTGTTATCTAGTCTGGCTTAGGCATACTGTGTGCTATTTAACTGCTGACTTTGTTGCTAGGAGACAATAGCAACTGCTTTACATTTCACTGGTTTCATGTTGTAATGGGGGAGGACATCAACAAAAATGACAGGCAGGGTTTCATAATTCACAAACAGAAGATCATAGGAGTCAGAATTCTAAGCCCCCATGGATCTTGCTTTGCTCTTTCCTTGGGTAGAGCAAGTTCTAGAAATGAAATGACTGGGGATTTGGAGTGTGTAGTTGAGAGAATGTTAAATAGAAAGCTGGTGTTCTGCTTATGGAATAAATGTCTCTTTCTTTTTCTTAGCAGAAACCTAAGTTTCATTAAATTCACCTGAATAAACATGATTTGGGAAGCATAGCATTCTGCAGTTGTACTGGTGGTTAAGAGCTAAAAAGTCCTTTCTCAAGCTATTCTGTGAATTTGTATCTTCCCTGTTAATGTCAGGATCACTGGGAGTCACCAGCTGTTAACTCTTGAAGGCATATGCCTGACAGGAGAGTCCTTGTCTCCCTTCTCTTACAAATATTGTAATAAAAACCCAGTTTAAAACCCCCTGTTTGGCTACACACGTAAAGATAAGTTTATGTACATATTCTTGTTCTTACGGTTGTCTTCCTCTGTGCCACCCTCCCAGCATCCGTGGTGGCTTTAATGGTTAATGGCCTGTGTGGATTTCTGGCTTCTCTTGGCCTTCCTTCCAGGAAAAGAATACTCCTTTCAGTTTAGGTATCCTGTAACGAATTACTTGAGACTTTTCTGGCTAAGGAAGACAAGAATCTACTTTCTTTTCTCCCAGTATAGTATAGTAGAGAATGGCACAGGCTTTTGTTTGCACTCTTCTTTATAGTCCAGATAGAAGATCTGCTAGCTTCTGTCTGGAGAGCGCTGCTTTATTTTCATTGCTCTGTTCCCTTGTTCCAAGTAGGAGGAGCTAATCTTTGGTACTTGGTGAGTCAGTTTTTGAATGGCGTATGAAACACTAAGCAGTACAGTAGTCAAAATAGTTCTGAACTCAGAATTTAACCTTTTCACGATGCTTGTGTTCCTGTTGCATTTTCTTGTAACAGTCTGTATTCCTTATTGTCATCTAGTCTGTTCTCTCAGACTTGGGCTCTAAACTACCTCCATTTACCTAGTGATCTCCAGAACCCAAACAGATAGAATCACAGAATCATGGAGGTTGGAAGGGGCTTCTTGAGATCATCTGGTCCAACCGCAGTGCTCAAGCAGGGTCAGCTGGAGCAAGTTGCACAGTACAATGTCCAGTCAGGTCTTGAACATCTCCAAAGTTGGAGACTCCACAACCTCCCTGGGCAACCTGTTCCAGTGTTTGACCAATCTCTCAATAAAAGTTTTTTCTTGCATTTGGATAGAATTTCATGTGTGTTAGTTTGTGCCTATTGCCTCTTGCCCTGTCAGTAGGCACTACTGGCTTCATCTCCTTTACACCCTCCCATCAGGTATTTATACACATGGATAAGATCCCCCCTGAGCCTTCTCTTCTCCAGGCTGAACCATCCCAGTTCTCTCAGCCTCCCCTCATGTGAAAGATACTCCAGTCTCATAATCATCTGTGTGGCCCTTTGATGGACTTGCTCCAGTATGTCCATATCTTTCTTCGCCGAGGAGCACAGAACTGGACACAGCACTTCATGTGTGGCTTCACCAGGGCTGAGCAGAGAGGAGTCACCTCCCTCGACCTGCTGGCAATGCTTTTCCTAATGCAGCCCAGGATGCTATCGGACACCTTTGCCTTAAGGGTGCATTGCTGGCTCATGGTCAAACTTGTTGTCCACCAAGACATATCATTTCTGAAAAAGGAATCTCATCAGACAGCATATGCTTTATTCTTTGTTTCACCATAATTCAACTTTTCTCCCATAGACCCTTCATTTCTCAATGTTCTGTTACTTCACTGTATAGTTCGACAGTCTTCTGCCACGTTAGTTCTTCCTGTTTCAAGGTGTGTTTGTGTATGTACGTAATAATAGTACAGAGCATATCCCATTGCATTTGTCAGATGATAATTTTATACTAGAGTTTTGTGCTTCCACGAATACCATTTTGAAACTAAAGATAAGAGTGATTCTTCTGAGTGGTTGTTTCACCTTGCATACACCATTTCATTTTACCTTACAAAATCACTGGAATGAGTACTGTAAAGAAAAGATAAGTTTGTGTTTCCTGCACTGATAAATACTCTTTTCTGCATTAACTTAGCTGCAGTCAGTCAGGACTAGGCTGCATCATTATTTACCTAGTTACATTTGGCATGTGAACAGTCACCCCAAAATGGATGCATTTTCAAAGGAACTCCTTTAGGCCAAATGTAGTGTGTTCTTGCTGAGCTGTTTTAACCTGAACAGCCTGTTACATTCAGGTACACTTCATTTACTATTAGGACATTGTGCATTTAATGGCATTATTGCATTATGCAAGTGTGGAGAACACGGTGCTGCAAGGATAGGTTTGGATTAAATTCACTGCTTTCTTGGTTTTAGCCAACAAAAATAATTATTAAGCTATTCATGTTTTATAACAAAAGATTTTTCTGTAGCACACGTGTATCTCAGATTGTTTTTTCTTTAATTCCTTTCTTCAGCACAGTATTCCTATTGCTCAGAGTTGTTGGGGCAGCTGTTTTGCCACAATAAAGGCAAAACATATACATATATATATATATACACACACACACACGAAGATTATATGTATATTATATTCTTCAGAGTGCCAGCCTTTTCGGGTTTGGGGGCGGGGGGGTGTTTTGGTTTGGGTGTTTTTGGTATGCTTCTAGTCCATGTGGCTTTAAAGAAAAGTCCCTGATAATTTTACAGTGAAGTTCCATTTTTAAACTAGGAGGTAGTTAGAAGTCGTAAAGGACTAACTTGCCTTCTTTAGGATCTTCTTTAAATTGTTCAGATAGTTGCTGCAAGTTATTGGCAGGAACATGCAGTGCCTAGAGGATTCAAGTGGAGTAGGACATACAGATCTAGACACTTGTCTTTCTGCTCCCCCACCCCATCCTGGTCTGGCAGTTGACTTTACTGTTCTTATTAGTTCATTTTATACTTATTTTCAAATATTCTGAGATAAGTTTTATTCAATCTGTATCATGTGGGACATAATTTGTGTATTAAAGCATATCCAAGACAGTCTTCGTTCACAATATTCACTCATTCAGAATTGCTTCCAAAATTAAGTGTTCACTGTTGCCATGTCATTGTTCCCATAATACGTTCAGTAGGTGAAAAACTTGCCAAACAAATTTTGTGAAACCATTCTCAGAGTATGCTATTGACATTAGAAATCTGTGCATTTTGGACGGGGGGGGGGGGCAGAAATCAAAGGTAAAACTAATTTCACTGGAGAAAGGATTCTTTTTGTAAAAAAGCCAGACAGAGGCTAAAACTTGCCCTTGTTGAAATATCAACTGCTTGAAAATAACTTATGACTGAAATGTTGATGCAACCTCAGCTGTGTCACTTAGATATGGGTGTGGCATTTTATGGCTGTTTCACAGCAGATCCAGTATACCTTGGAAGACTTACTGGTTTAATTTAATTATGAAGGAAATAATATCCCATGTTTTGCAAAAAAACCCCACTCTTCTGCCTTGAGGAAGGCAGAAAAATTTGATAATCCTCATTCCTCTGGATGCCATGTTACACATTTTCCCAGAAGTGAACAATTGCAATTGTGTCAGCTGCAAGGAAAGCAGACAGGACTCCTCCCTTTTGTGGATAGGAAGGTGCATTACAGATAAATTTTATTCCTCAACCAGTTTCCAGAGACAGTATTGCAATTTTTGTTTGGAATATATCTTTTAAAAGGTAAGAATCCTTCTTCAAACTATCTCTTTTCTACAGCTTCTGTTTTCCTTCACAGCTGTAGTTCAGATGAGGAGAACAATTCCCAGGAAGATTCTTTGGAGAGTTGAGTGAAAACCCTTTCATACCAGCTGACTCCACGTTTCTTACTGAAGTTGCTTTTATTTGTGCTTCTACAGCTAAAAATAAAATTTAGTGGACAAAGATATGTGCCACAAGCCACATTCTTCTCATTCCCTGATTCTTAAGTTCTGGGAGTATTGCTCAGGGACAGAACCACTGCTACCACATTAATAAACTGTCCTGCAAAGGAAAAAGCAGTTACATGAGCTTTGTTAGACTCCTGATGGAAGCAGCCCTCTGTAGAGTGAGAAACGGAACATAAGATATTGGGAAGTTTGGGACATTTGTGGAGGAAAATGATGTTAGTTTATCGTGCCTTGGAGTTCCTTTAAAGGAAATAGAGCAACAGAAACAGTTAAGATCCTTAAATTTTAAGGATCTTGGTTGTTAATGTATAGGTTCATATTCCCATCAATATTGAAAGATCGTGTTTGTTAAAAGAAGGATTTATGTGTCAGACTGATATAAAATATCAAGCTTTTTTGTAACAAGGCGCAGTAAACTCAAAATCTAGTCCACTTTAAAATAAGCTAAAAGTTTCCGCTGGACACTTTCCCTAAATTTCTCTGCCAAACTACGGAGTATCTGAATTTTTAGTATCTTCCCTAGAGCTGTGCACAAACAGGTGATACTTCCTGAATTTCTCTTGCCAAGAATTCAGTGCATATACACTGCTAATATATGCTCTAAAGAAGCTTCAAACAGTTGACAAGCAAAACAAGCTATCTTTCCTTCTCTTGGGTCAGGTTTTCTTTTAAGGCTGGGGTGGGGTCTGTTTCTGTCAGCTAGTCTGACCTACTTAAAAGAGGCCAAAGAACCTTACTCATTTATCAAACCTATAACTATTTGAATTGCAGAATAGCTTTAGCTATCTGGGAAACTTTTAAATCTGCAAGGCTTGCTACATTGCTTGTTTAGGAGGAAAAACTGAGTAGAGGAAAAACTGAGTAGAGTGGACATATGAGGAATGTACCTATTTTGTTGAATGCAGGAAAAACTATCATGAGGTTTTTTCCTTTGCTTAACGTATTTCAAATCTGCCTTTCCAGTGAATTCTGGATCATGTAGAACATTTTCTCTCTACAGGCTGCTCTTCCTGTGGCTTTTCTTGCTGCTTCTGCTTGTTGCCTCTCACTCATTTTTTTGCTTCATGTTGGACTACATTGAATCTGGAAATGGATCCGTGAGGAGCAATGGATCTGTGAACTCCTTTATGTCTCGCTGTCTTCTCCCACATTCAGACATGCTGTTGTATCTTCTGAATTGAGTGTTTTTGTTAAATAGTTGCTTTTCCACTCTCATTTTTATTCTGTATCCTGGATAATCATTAGTCTTCGCTTCTATGTTACATTCTGGGTCATTGTTCCTTTCTCTGTGGCATGTGCCCGTTACCTGTCATGCAGCTTTAGTAGGAGAGCTAGTGTATTCTGGTAAATGTAGCAGAGGAGTTGGTGGGCAGGGTCTCATGTAGTCTGCTCTTCTGCAGCAGTTAGTAAGAGGAAGATCATGACAGGCTACTTGAGTATTTTCAGTTCTTATTTATCAAAGGTAAATGGGTGACTGGTTCGGTGGTTGTTTTTTTTTTTTTCCTGTTTTGAACTGTATTGTTGTAGCTATGGAAATGCTGCTTATTTTTCCTGCTCCTACTGGATATTTAATTCCTCTTATTGCATGTAAACCCTTCAAATAGAAAAGCATAGCGAAGAGCATAGTGGTTTTGCGTGGGCATGTCCGAAGAGCACTTAGATGTACTGGTCTGTGTAGTCAGTCCATCTGAAGGAAGACTTGTGTTTAAAGCCTGCAGCTCTATTAGCACACTACTTGCATTCCTTAGTGGTGAGCTGTGGGAGTGACTCTGGCACAGCCTTTTCCTGTAAAGTCTGTAACAACACCAACCCCGCTGTGGTGGGTAGAAAAAAGTTTGAAGTGCGTGTATGTGTGGGTAGCTCTTTTTTGTCTGGTTATTATGTTACACTTTCATGATGACCAAGTGCTGGAAGGAAGGTTGCAGGAGGAGTAAATAACAATAGTGTAATTTTTTTTTTTTTTAGCTACTATTTACAGTGCCACAGTGCTCTTGGCTTTAATTGTTTCTTTTTATTTTGCTCCTTGTATGAATCCTTGCACTTTATAATGGGAAGGATTGATGGCTGCTTTCATTTTGTGGCCTGCTATGAGGTGATTTTAGTCTGTGTTTAACAGTAAATTGTAAAAGTTATCTTGTTATTTTTTGCTTTATCAAGCTCTGTGACCTGTTAGACTCTTTATGTATTTCAACCGTGTTTGAGTCTCAGTTAAGCGGTTGGAGGTGAGGCATCGTGTAGTCTGCGTTATGGTCCTGTTCCAGCAGTCTTCAGACCTGTCTTTGCTGTTACGTAACTTTATTCCAGTGTGGGTAGAAAATAATTTTAAAATATTAAGTAAATAATTTTCATTGAGGATTTCCACAAGGCATGTATGCAAGTCCTAATATTTCAGCATTTTGCCATCTTCCAGATAAAAAGGAAAACCTGAAAACTTATTTCCAAAAGTGGTACTGTTTTTATTTCTTTTTATTTTCTGAAGAAGAGACTCAGATTGTCAGGGATGCATTTTCTATTAGGAAAAGCAACAAAACCACAGACAGTAGCTTGTATCTACATAGGACACCTTCATAGTTCTTTTCAATTCTATAAGAATGTGTCCGTAAATTGGAGCTACATAGATTGCTTTATAACAAACTCTTGACTGCAGGTAACACGTCATCTATTTCTTAAGTCCGTAGGTGTATGAAAAGAAAAGGAACATTTGCCCTCTTCTTTTTTTTTTTTTTTTTTTTTTTTTGTCCTGAATATTTTAACTGGAGCTTTCAAGCATTCACTTATGCTTTAAATAAAAAGCATGTCACATTTGCATATCTTGCATAAAAAGCATATCTTGATACATCTCTGCATGTTTCTTTCTTAAATTGTGCATGTTTTCAGGTGGAGACAAGTGTATTACTGTAACTGTTGCTGTGGGGACACACAATAGCTCTCCATCCCTCTTCAAGAAAGACATTAATTTTTCCAGGCTCTCTATTCCCTTTGAATCCAAGGTGCTACGTATTACTGGTCCATGTGAGGACTAATGTCAGTTTTTTAGAAGCAAGGTGTTTTCAAGGTCCTAGACCTGTTATGTGATGATACTTGAAATACATTAGAAAAAAAAATATAGAAATAAGGAAAACTGCAAAGAAAAAACAATGGTAGTGATAACTTGCTTTAAAGTACCATTAGTTGGGTGGTAAGCATCAGTTTTAGAGTATATAAACTGCTATATATGATGTGCCTATACAAACCCTTTTTTCTGCATGTTTCAGCCTTCCAGAACACGACCTGTGTTGGCTAGGGTAGTCTGTCTGTAAGGACCTCTGATCTGTCATCTGCTTGCCTGGAAGTTGAGTCAAATGTGGATTTACTAGGGGTTAACAGGACTCTAAGCCCTTTCTCCTCTTGTTATCTCTACGTGCTGTGATCCAGTTTCCATGGCATATGTTTTGCAGAAACTCCACCCCTCTCCCTGTCTCTCTCCGTCTCTCCAGTTTTCCCTTGTTAGGGTTATATTCAGCACTGTCTGCCAGCTTGTTACTTCACATCATTGGGCATTTCTGCATACCCAGACCAAACAGAGAATTTCCTGTTTAAATTGAAATTTTGGCTAGCCCTGCTTTTCTGCGTGCCGTCAAAATATATAATATTTGTCTGTTTCCCATATTAAGTCTCTTCTTCCTGATGCTTTCTCACTTCCAGAGAGGTCTTTGTCAAAGCTGTGTAGGAGGAAAGTGCACAACTGTGGTAGGCAGAATACGTGCTTACTTGTCAATTAACTTTTTCCCTTTGTAGGGTTAACTGCTCTAAATTGCACTTTATGTAATAATTCATTATCGTACCAAAGGAAATGGGAAGTCTATATGGAGCACAACTTAGAACGAGGAACTAGAGTTCTTATGAAGGTTATCTATAAAACACTTAAATAGTGAAATAATTATTTTTTCATCTCTAGGAATTAATATCAGGTGTTGCAAATACAGATTCTCTCAGGTATTAACAGTAGTTCTGCGAAGTCTGGCAGGAGGAGAAAATGGTGTAGATTTTGACTCCAAGATAAAACCTAACATTCTGAGTTAATTTGGAATTGGGTATTTTAGGAAGGAGCAGGGACTTTACTGAATTGGTTTGAACTGTGTTAAGCCTTAGATATAAATTGTCTCACAGCCTACCTCAATAGTGGCTCATAATCTGTCTATCAGTAATAAGCCTTTTTTGCTTATAAAATGTTTTCAGAACAGTTTACTAAGGTGATTAAACTACAGTTTGGTCCTATTTATGACCAAATATGAAGTATGTTTTCTTTTTTTAATGCCTTGTAACTTGGTCTTCTTGTGGGATAGAAGTTATATCTTACAGTTGTTTTAAAGTCTTGACGGTGAAGTTGTAGTCTGTGAATATCCTGTGCTCTTATAATGCAAACTATTTACTAGCAATAATTAATTTGTTTCTTTCCCTTTCCCAGCATCTTTGAGGATGAAAGCATGAAACTACGACAGCTGAAACTAGAGAATCAGGTAAATGATTGTGCTGAGGCTGGTAAAAATAAGTATAGGAAAACAAACATTAGCCATCTAGAGACTTGAGAAATGGGGGTGAAGTGCTGAAAATGCTTGGTCTAAAGAATACAAACAAGAATTCATTGCTAAGATTTTTCTTTAAAGATTTTCATGGCTTTCGTTAGTTTAAGTCAACCTTGCTATGGCTTGTAGGGTTGATTTCTTTGATACGTTTATTTTTCGTATGTCCTTTCATTTCATTGGGATTGAGTCACCACAATGCAGGAGTGAATCAAAAGAGAGGAATACTGCAGGGAATTATCCATTTTAAGCATCAAAGGAAAAGAAAAAGTTTCTCCAAGCTATAGAAAGATGTCCTTAACTGCTGTTGAGAAAGATTTCCAGCATCTTTTGACTTTTTTGTTTCCTACAAAGAAAATATTTACAGCCAAGCATTTGTCAAATATTATGTTATAGGTCTCAGTTTTTAAAGCACTGTTTGCTGGATGCTTACATCACCATATTCTTCAAAGCAATAAAGTATCCATCCTTAATATTCTTCCTCTGTGAAATTTTAAATGCTTATAAATAGATTAGAGCATCTGAGATTATTATGATTCTCTAGCTGGCCATTTCACATGGACCACAAATCACTGTCTTGCATTAAATTAATCTGTGTTCAAATTAAAGTATGTTTTTTAGAAAAGTGCTCTCGCAGCTGAGGATCTTTAAATCCAGACATAACAATCTTCAGGGAACTGTTGCAGTGGATAATAACCCTCTTTACCAGAACTTGTTCATTATTTCTAGTCTGAGTTTGCTTAGCTTTGACTTCAGACAGTGGATTTATTACCAACTTTATCTTTGTGTATATAGGCACTTATCTAAAACACTTCAGAGTCAAGGAGTAAAATTTATCTTTGGTCATATTTGTGGAAGCTAGGATAATCCTTTTACCTCTAGGCTATCCAGTAACACTTTTTTAAAAAAAAAAAAAAAAAGGCATTAGTTCAAGTAATCAGTAAAAGATCATTTAGAGCCAAATGCTGCTCAGTAAGAAGTTCCAAAACTAAGAATGGTCTACTGCTTGGTGATGAACCTCAGTGTCTGTTTTAGGACTGTTGTCTTTGGTCATAAGCTGGTAATAATTGCTGGCTCCTAGTGCTAGGCACTGTGGTCAATGTATGCCTAGTTTCAGACCTTGCCATGGGGATGCATTGCTGTTCCACCAAAACAAAGCTGCTGGGCTGGGTGGAATTCCCTCAGAGCAGCTGTCAGTTGAATCATGAAGAGGTGAGTTTAAAGAATTCATACCCTTTTGCAGTTTTGTTTCGGGCTTTCTTGGATTTGGTTGAGATTGTAATCATCTGCAAAACCAACAGCTAGAAAATGTCACTAAAGTACATTTTAGCACACCCCCCCCCCTTGCAAATGAGACTTGTTGAGAAATGCTAACAGTATCTAATTTAGGAGTGTATATTTAGATTTGAATATTAACTTTTAAAGTCTACTTTTAACTTTTACATGAATAGTACCATGCCTTCTGAAGAAATAGAGGTCAATAGGAGATCACCGTCAGACGTTATGGACTCATTGCTGGTTGTAGCTGATGCCCCGCTTGATTAATTTGTCCTAAAAATTTATAGGAATTGGGATAAAAAATGCAAAATGTTTTAATCCAGCAGGATCATGTTTAGAACCTTTGACCAAACAGAGAATCTGGAATAAGCATTTGCCACAGCAAAGACCTATGCCTGTCATCCATCTTTATGATGGGTTTGGAAACCCTGTAATTGCAGTAAAATATTATTTATAATAATGCATGACATCAAGTTCCATCTGTGGGCCAGCTCTGCCTGCCGGGATGCTTTTATCTAGACTACTGCCTTTTCCTTGAGGAGAGAGTGAGTGGCTGCTAAGGCAGTGCTTTCTTCCCCAGCAGTAGAAGGTGTTTCCGTGTCTTTTGAGGCACCTGCAGCTCAAAGCGCAATGCTGCCATCTCCCTGTGGGTGGAGAACATGAAGCTGAAGGCGTATTTCTGAATGCACCAAGTATGGTACTTACTCTTGACACGAATTTTCATTAATGCCAACATCACTAGCATTGTCACTGCTGCCTCAGCATGAACTAAGGAGGAGCTGGAAGAGCAGAGAGAATGTTTGAGACCTAGGATCCATCCCACATGGCCTACTAAGGTAGGACCATGCCAAATTAATTAGTATGGTATTGCACCTTCAAGGGTGGAGTGGTAGGAACCTTCCTGTATACCATCTTCCTGTTCATCACAGTTGTAGAACGAATACTAAACTAGTTGTCTTATTAGTATGCTATGATATATTCATCTGACACATCTGACTTCTTAGCTTATTGGAAACTCATTAAAATGGGAGTTGGTGGTTTCTGACCCTTTAATAATCCTGTATTCTGATGTTATGCTTTTCTGTGGTGCAAAGAAAATGTTTCTGAAAGTATTTAATACATGGAGTTCACAAAATCCTGAACAAATCATGATAATCTGTATCTGTTATTTAATGGGTTATGTGTTCTGGTGTCCTGTTCATGAACTATCTAAATTTTTTGTTGTAACATTATATGAACTTTTACTATAACACAGAGCTGGAGGAAAAGGCTAGTTAGTAGACAAAATGAAACAAAATACAGTTTCCTTTTTTCTATTTCATCTTAGTGGAATAAGTCTGAGAATACATAGTACTGAAGGTAAGGCTGCTCTGCCACCTTATGTAGAGAAAATGAACTGCTACTATCTGTCCTGTCAGTGGGCTTGTAGATTTTTTTCCGTCTCAGTAAGCAAAGTAATAGAGAGAAGTCTTTTTAAAACAAATTAAATTACTATCAAGTTTTGTCACTTTGATTATCCTGAAGTTCTTGCAAGAAGAAGGTCAGTCACATCTACCAGCAGCATTGGTTTCACTATAAACCAATGTGATCCTGTTGGATTGGTGAGTCCTAGAAACTCTTTGATGAAACAGAATGTACTATAATAAGAAAAAATAAATTTTTAGACTGATGAGCAGTGAAATGTTTAAAAAAAGCTCATCTAATAGAATAATCAGTTAAGTAGCTCTGAAAGTTGTTACATCCTGTATTGATCCCAAATTCAATTTCCCATTCTAGCAGTAGCTGTGTACTTTCTTACTGCCTTTAGGATGTGTCTGTTTTGGTTTTTTTCTTGTCTATTTGTCAGGTAGAGAAGCCTTGGCAACAATTTTTCTCAAATCCTTTTTCTGAGTATAATGTTTTGATTCTTGTTTTCCCTCTCTCCTTTTATTTAAATTATTAGAGATTTATAAACTATCATGAAATTTTTTTACTTTTCCTCAGCATTAATTTAAAAAACAAATAAACAGCACAAACCAATGTAAATTCTTCTGGAGGGTCTGACTACCTTTCTAGAAAACAAATTTTATCTGTAATTAGCATTTTCTAAGAATTTGGCTTCTATTGCTTATTTTTCTTTTCTTCTTCTAGACCAATGTGATAATATCTTTGGAATTCTAAGTTATTTTTACCATGCAGGACAATCCTTGCAAATAATTCTGCAGTAACTAACACTACCTGTACTTCAGTCCAGTCTTCAAAGTGTAATTATGAGTTTAAATAAAAAAGGTCATTTTGGGTTTTTTTTGTTGTTGTTTGGGTTTTGTTTTGGTTTGTGGTTTTTTTTTTAGATTAGTGCTTGAAAAACAGAAAGAATAAAGGACCAAGGGCTGAGTTGTGTTGGAATTCTTCAGGGAGAGGTTGCCTGAGAAACTAACTTCACTTGAGATAAAAAGCCCAATAGGAGAGGAAAAAACCAACAAGAGAGAGAAAGAGCAGGAGAGGAAAGGGTTCCAGAGACATCTATGTCTCAAGTGGATTGGATTGTTGGTACTGTTTATCTGATGGATCCTTGGAGACTGAAAAGAATTTGATGGAGAAAGGGTTTCTGTCATCAAGAGCAACTTTCAGGGTGTGTTCAGGTATCTAAGAAGCAGGCACAGATAAACTGCATCTACAGCAAGGGGCTTGCACATCGTTTGCATAGTGGTGCATTACAGAATATTAGAATATGATTTTTCCTTCTTCTTCATGCATTGCCTTAACTTTTAAGGATTAAGCGTGGCTGTCTTTAAAATGGCGCAATGTGCCCATTTGCCTTGACTTAAATCTAGAAGTTGTTTCTATTCGCATTTAGTAGGAAATCATAAACATCAAATGTATCTTGGAAAAGTAATGTTTTATTTTTTAACATTTGGATTTACCATTCTTTCCTTTCAGTCCTGAATTACATGGAAAATTTTTGCAAGGTAGATCAATTTTCCTTTTACTAGATCAGTCCTATTTTAATGACTGTAATTTCCTGCCCCCCTGCCCCCAAGGTCTTATGTCTCAACATTGATTTCTGGGAACTGTTTGTTTTGAGTTCTCCCTATAAGATGATAGCTTTTGAGACAAAACCCTTTTCCTTTGCAAGTTCTGACTTGCTTTTGCTGCATCATGACAGCATTTATAACTGCAGTGGCAGAGTGAGCCCTGACTAAGGATTTTTAGAAATGTTATGCTACTACAATAAAAGACTTCATTGCTATATAATGGATAGGGCAAGGGCTCTCATCTTTACTCTGTCATTTTCAGATAGTCTTGGAGATAGTTCTCTTAATGCAAAGTTAGCTTAATTGTACAAAACAGGGAGGAAAAATTACACGTTCCTTGTATGCACAGGAATTTGTTGTCCTAAACGATGGAATGTTTAGTCCAATCATAACTGCAGTGGAAAGAGCAGAGAGTCCTTGTGAGCTGTTTTGTCTCCTCTATCAGCTTAAGTAAGCAGGATGCATGGAGTAATAAAATTGCATGAACATGCTGTATATTATAACATTTACTTTGTGAAATGTTTCATATTGGATTATAAATTACTGCTGAATTTGTCTATTTATATTAAAGATTGCTGCAGTTTAGACTGGATGAAAGGAGTTAAAATTATCTGCTGATGGTCTCAGGATAGATTAGAAGCAAGTGTCCACATCACCCATCAACCACTGATGGAGAATCAAAGGCAATGTCTCACTCAAAAGACACAGTGATATCCATGTCTAGGATTTTTGTAAAGACATTACAAGAGTATTTCAGGTTTATTGGAGATCCTGATCAGTGACGTTTCATTGCCAATGGCTGAGGCATCATTTCTTCCTCTCTGGATGTGGTTGCTCATCCTTATTTCAAGCTTTTGCTTTATTTCATAGAGAGCTCTTCTAGAGAAGAAGCAGAGGAAGAAACGTCTTGATCCCTTGATGGTACAACCAAATCCTGAGGCAAAGCTGCGTAGGTCAAAGCCCAAAGGGTGTGAGGAGCAGACTCCTTTAGTAGAAACTCCTACCCCTTTCCATGGTGATGTTATGTTACATGGTAAGTAATCAACCTGATTGCAACAACGTTCCCCAAAATTCCAGTTTATGTCACAGATGGGCACCTACATTGCTACATTGCTGTGGCAGTGGTCAAGTGATAAACAAGATTGATTACATACCTTTCTATGTACTACAATTCTACTTTTGTACAGTATGGTTGAGCAATATTGAACTGTAAAAACAAACAAAAACCTTACCTTGAATTTTGTGACAGCTGAGAAACTTCATGTGCCTTTGAGTAATCTCTCCCTTGTGTTAAACGGCTAAGAAGAACTGTAGAAATGGGTTAGGTACTTCTATAAAGGTAGGGAGATACAAATCCAAAGTAAGAGAGTCTTCTGAAGCTGTAGGATAAAGAAAAGGAAATAATCCAGTAGTGACTGCCTGTACTTTTCTTCATGGTATTGGGGTATACTCCATCTCAAGATTGCATATGACTGAATGATAAAGTAGACAAGAGCAAAACAAAAGTCTTATGAATACCGAATTAGGTTCTTGCTGGTTTTTACCTCACCTATTGTTTTCTTTGGGCTTCAGGGAGAAAACTGAAACGTGACAAACAAGCTATAGTGGTCCAGAAAGTCGCAAGCAGAAAGTGATATCAGAGCCAAAGGCAATAACTCAGTGGTCTCAAAACATTACAGTAAAATAGTGACCATTCCATTACGAGTGAAAAGAAATACAGTAGTGAGAGCCTTAAGACTTCCATGTCACAGGGAGGAAAAAAGAGCAGCAATGAAACCCCTACATTCCAGTGGAAGTGTCAGGAAGTAGTTTGAGAGCCAGGATCCCATCAGCCTGTCAACAAAGTAACAGGAAGCATCCTAAGGCTTTGAGATGCATGCTATTGCAGGATGTTATAATACCACCATTATATTAATAGGGAACTAATGTGTAGAGTAGAATTTAAAAAAAACCAAAAAAACAGTGTTACCTGGTTTCGAGATCACATTTGGCACTATGTTATCCCCTGTCTTTTGAATGTTTTTCTTGTTCTCCAGATGTCTTTCAGGATCATAGGATGGGGAGAAGAGTGGTGATGGGGATGGTAGCATTTATGTGTTTAAAATCAGGTGGGAGAAAGCTTCTGTTAAAAGACACTTTTAAGTCAAAAAGAGAGCGAGAGAAAAGATTGTTATAACTTCTAAGTTAGGAAACTTCAGTAGTACTGAAACTACAAGAAAGAAAAATGAAAACTAACTGCTCCCTCACTAGCTTCCATAGTTCTGAAGCTTCCTCAGTACAAACAAATGCTGTTAAGAAGTGAAAACAGCAGTAAACATGTCAGAAATCTGATGACTAGATAAAGCAGTAAAGTTTTAAGAAGGAAAACAGTGGGAAAGCAAGAAATCCAAAGCTGGAACTACACTTACATATTGTGTGCTGCACAAACGTGTATTAAGTATTATGCCAGACCCTGACATCAAGACGTCTCCACCAATTAAGAGGTGCAGTGCACAGCTATGTTGCATGTTTAAATGTGGAAATTTCAGTTCTACCAAAAAGATAGAGGGCATCCATTTACAGTTTTTTCTGCCTGTGGCTGTAGATATTTTTATCAAATTGATTTGTGATATTCACTGTAGAGCACTCAGTTATCGGCACAGGAGCAAACAAGGAATCTGAAGAAAAAGAAAATAGAGTAGTTGCCCATAAATAAATTGAAGGATATCAATGTGCATAACAAATACAACTCATTCTAATTGCTTAAGCCCTTGTAAAATAGTAGATACAATCACTATCCTTATAAATGGA
Organism: Mycteria americana; assembly: GCF_035582795.1. NCBI lineage: Eukaryota > Metazoa > Chordata > Aves > Ciconiiformes > Ciconiidae > Mycteria > Mycteria americana. The sequence continues at coordinate 85,625,885 of NC_134365.1, forward strand.
GAAAGTGATGCCTGATACGTTTAAAGTAATAGGCGGTCTGTACCAGACTCAGCTCTGACTCCTCCCAAGTCTGAAAAAAGTCAAACAAGTATATGTCAGTAATTTAAAGGGATGCTTGAGCAAGGGAAGATGAAAAGAACCACCATCCTGGGATGCGTCTTTAGCTGTAAAAAATAGACTTTAGCATTCTGTTTCATTTTGGCCTTCAGGCATTGATGGACCAGCTGCTTTCCTGAAATCAGAAGTGCAAGATTTGGGGACCAAGCTCCAAACTCTCTCTGCTGGATCTTCCAAAACAGAAGACAATGCAGATCAGGAAAATGATGGAGAGGCTCTAACAGACACAGCAGGCAAGCCAGATCTGCAAGAAATCTTACAGAAACGAGGTAAGAGTTGATAATGGGCAAAGCTGTTTTTTGGGGCTCTTCTACTTCTTATAATTTTTTTTTTCAGCAGCATTAAAAAAACAAAAAAATATAAGGAATCATGAAACAAGTGTCTGTAGGATATTACTTTTAAATGCAGAGCTAGTAGATTATACAGCATGTAGAAATGCAGAACTGCAGTTCCTTCTTCTGATATCAATTGGAACATGCCACTTATGTTTTAAAAGTTTATCAATGTGCTGTGTAATTTCTGGCCTTTCCAAGGAAGTTGGTGACAAAATGCTATGCTTCACATTTTGTTAAAGTTCGGGGTATTTTTATTCCAGATATTATATATCTGGATACGATGCTTGAATATTTTCACAACAGCAGAACCCTCTATAGCCAGTAAATACCATAATTTAACTGTTTAGGAGACTAACAGGAAAGGTGTTCTTCTTCAGTCACAGGCTGTCACAATCACCAGTTTGAGTTTTATATTCAATAGTTATATCCCATTAAGTAGCTTCCCAATGGAGTGTCCATCTCTGTCTGCCAAATGTCTTATGTTGCTGCCAGTACCACAGGAAACCTTTTTTGTTGCATGCAGCCTAAGCACTTTGCAGCAAAATAACGGCTAGTGTTTAATATGGTACACAGCTTGTTTTTATTTTGCAGAGCCTGTCTGCCAGAATGTTTCCAGTACGCTTTATGTATTAAGGTACTACCATATGTAGACATACTTCCATTCAGTTGTCAGATGCAACAGCTGCTTACCTATGGATAGCAAAATTACACAAGAGTTAGGAAAAGGAAGCAGGAGGGAATATCCAGAAACTTCAGGGGAAATTAGTGGAGGTAGAATATAAACAGTGAATTTTGAAATTGGCTGGAGTACTAGGGTTAACGCCTTTCCTCTTTCCATATGTGCTTTGGGAAGTTTACTGACAGGTTGTTAAGACTACATTTTTCTGTTTCATTTGAGACAAAGAACTTCCAGCAGTGCCCTTTCTATGCAGTGCCATGCTGGAGCACTGGTATAATATGGGCTCTCAGAAAATAATTCAGCTTAGCAGGCTGAGTGTGTTCATTTTCTATAGTGCTTTATGTGCTTTTCCATTCTACAGCCAAATTAAGGAATGGAATCACAGAATGAAATTATGCAGTTCCAAGCGGAAGGAAACACCAAACAGTGATGTGTACAGAAGCTCTTTATAAATGTCTTTATCCAGAGTTATTTTAATTGTATACCCATAGTCATCTCTACATAACTGTGCTTAGGTTAAGATTAAATCAATAAGTCCTGGAACTACTCAGTCTGCGCTTCCATTTTAAAAATCAAATCATGAGTAGTATTCATGAGACCTGAGTTATTGCTACTGATGCAAGAATAGGAGGGGCTCTTACTCAAAAATTATCACACTCCATTTCAGTGTGTATAAGACTAAGGGGAAACAGTAAAGAATATAAACTGTACAGAGTCCAACTTACAGGATAGGTGTCAGCATATTGATCTGGATTTCCTTTTTTGTTCTTAAGACATGGAGGGCTTTTTTGCATGAAAATAGGCAACATTAATTCAGTGACAGCATATACTAAGCAGTATGTTACATCATGTAATATCATGTAAAATATGTATTAATAAAAGCCTGACAGCTGCAAAGTGACAGCTGCAAAATGTCACTAGGGGTTTGAATTACAAGGCTCGGGAAGTGATATAGCACATGAAGAAAATCAGCAGTTGAAACAACAGAAATTAATTAGAAGAGTGAGAGCGGAATAGCTATGTAAGAGTCATATATGAATTAGTGATGCCATGAACTCATGACACCTTCTTTCAGAGGTTACCTGCTTTATCCTCTATTCTGACAGGAATTTCAGGCAGTTTGAATTTTGATGAGGAGGACACAGAAGAGGAAGAAGCTAGTAAGAGACCAGCATCTCATTCACTGTATCCTGAATCTGAGAGGCCTAGTTCTGCAACCAGCGAGAAATCTTTTACAGTAAGTGTCTTGAAATCCATTTCTGATAAGGGCTGGGCACATGCTTGAATTTAGTATTAATCCCTTGAGCACTGTGTAAAAATATAGTAGTTGCAACTACAGTAGCTGGCATATTAATCCCTGAAGGTCATGATTGTCAGATTATCTGACTGAAGGCCATTGAGTTAAACACAAAGACCTAGTAATGATCAAAGGAACAATAGTGGGCGGAGGAACCCAAGTAGCGTAATCAGTGAAGATGGGAACACAATGAATCAGCTACTTCTATGACCCTCAAAGGAGACAGATTAGGCCATTGTCTCTGGTGTAAAATCCACCAAGATGACTCAGAGAAACTCTGAAATGCCATGCAAACTTAAGAGGGATCACTGCCTGAAGGTTTCTAGCATTTATTGTGGGATGCACAGGGAAACAGAATTTTGGGATGGAACAGAGAATTCTGGGATTGGACAAAACTTTATGGGGTGTTTAGGGGAAGGAACAAGAAAGGGAAAAGAAAGAGGTCAAGGTGGATCAGGGAGAAATAAGCATGGGAAAATAGGGAGTAAAGGGGGTAAAAGGCACCAGATGCATGTAAACAACTGCAAGACAGTACGCTTGTCTAGCCAAGCCTCATGCCTGATTACTGCAGTGTGTCCTACCATCTTCTAAAACTCCATTTCTATTTCCTGTGTGAATGTGTTCTCGTGTTTATGTGTGAGAGAGATACATACATACATACATATGCTGACAAATTATATGCTGGACTAGTCAGTGAGTTGGAAGAGACCAACATCAGGAAGACCCAGGGTCTGAGCTAGTGACCAGATAAAGGGCATAGGGTTTGGGCATGGATGCTGGACAGCCTTAAAGTCCATGTTACTATTTAAAAGGCCCATGTGAGTATATTTGTGAGGTGACTGTGTGTATGTTGTGCTATACTAGTGGGTGAGTAGTACAAGAGGTCTGGATGTTAGCTACGCGGGACACTGGGCTATGGGTGCCAGCTGCTGGAGATACAGGGTGGGGGGTGGAGGAGGAGGGGAGGGGTGAGAGCCACTAGTGAATTTCAAGTCTGTGTGTGTGTCTCTGTGTGTATTCACTCAGACTTCCTACTGGCTGTACCTGGGAATGGGGATAAACCAGAAACCTCATCTCCAAGGCCCAGTAAGGGAGGAATCTCCTGGGTTCTACAATCCACAGGATTCAGCTACCTCTAAGAAAAAATGACTTTAATGACCTATACCAGTTTTCCATTAGAATTCCAGTTCCTTTGGTGACCATAACTTGCATCCTGACTGTACATATTGTTCTAAGGTTCTTTCAACATTTAGTTGAGATGGTTCCACCGTCAACTTACTCTGTTTCTGCTACTGTTCTGAACCAATATAATCTCAGTGCTCATTTCAGTCACAAAAATCCCAGCCTGTCTTACTGCAGCATCCATCAGTCCAGTTTGTCGTGCTGCCTTATTTCCCACAGACTGTTTGAAGTTCTAAAAGCAGAGAGGCTCTTTGCTTAGAATATTTACAGTGTCTCATCCTATTTTCCCCTTCCTAGCAATTCACTCATCTCTGGTTAATGGGTACTTTTTCTCCCCTCCCCTTGGAGGGCTAGTCTTTCCTCAGAGTAAAAGTCTTCAGCCACTTTCTTCAGAGAAACACAGGTGGTCCCTCGTTTAACTTCCCTTTCCCAAATATCTTCTTGAGACATGAGATCTTCTGTTTCAACAGACCTTTCTTTTCTTGGGGAATACCAGAGCCTCTGATCTGATATTAATTTGCTAATATGATGGTTCTTCCCACAGGAAACAGGTGCTTCCTGTAGTCCATCCCCTCAGGCAGATGCACAGCTGGGAGAGGTAGAGAACTTGGAGGATTTTGCATTACGCCCTGCACCCCGTGGTATTACAGTCAAGTGTCGAATCACTAGAGATAAGAAGGGAATGGACCGGGGCCTCTTCCCTACTTATTACATGCATCTGGAAAGGGATGACAACAGAAAGGTATTGGAAGCAGCACACAGTATCTTGGCTATCGTACTCCTACCGCAGAATATTTTTGGTGTAAGGGAGAGCTTCTGGTAAGAAATCAGAAGCTGAGGAGAGCGAGCATGCAGATGAGGACAGCTTATATTCGGCCATGGCACTAAGGAGGGAATTGGCAGATTTAAAAGCCATAATACAATGAAAAATGAAATTTAAGAAGTATGAAAATGTCAAGGATAAAGAAGAGCAGGGAGACTGAGCTGCTCCAGAAGAAAAAGAGGCCAGACTAGAAAGGACAGTTGCATTAAATCTAGACTGCTGAGTGAGCTGATTGGAGCGGTAGGATTTCAGGGTGTGCACTTGTGGAAGAGGTCAAAATTGTGGAGACAGTAATAACAGCACAGAACAAACAGGGGAATTGATGTGGGAAATGGAAAGATAACAGTTTGGATAGCAATACCTAGCAGTGCCTTTGCATCTTACAAAGCTCCAGTCTTGATCAAAGTTTTGTATTTCCAGACATTCCTTCTTGCAGGGAGAAAACGAAAAAAGAGCAAAACATCCAATTACCTCATATCAGTTGACCCAACTGATTTATCCCGGGAAGGGGAAAGTTTCATTGGAAAACTCAGGTGAGAACCACAGATGAAAACTACAGACAGGAGAGACTGCATTTGCATTTTAGTTGAGTTGGGGTTATGAATAGCAATCTCGTATCAGTTCAGAGAGAATGAACTCATATTGTCCTGCTTAATGTAATCTGTATTCACCTGGGTTGGCAACCTTTCTTCAGCGTTACCATTCACCGTGGCAATTCAGAGAAAGAATTCTGGCTTGATGCTTTTCCAGGATAGGTTACAGGCTCAGTTCACTATGGGCACTTCGCAGAAGCTCCTTACTAGGCTGGCAATAGGAAGATTCAGATGGCAAAAGATGTGTGTTTTCACTGTGCTGTACAAATACCTTCAGAAGATGACAAGTTTCCGCTGATGCCTCTCTCTTTGTCTTTCCATAACCTGACATTAGGTCAAACCTCATGGGAACTAAATTTACAGTCTATGACCATGGAGTTAGCCCAGTCAAGGCACAAGGTCTAGTGGAAAAGGCTCATACGAGACAGGAGCTTGCAGCTATTTGTTATGTAAGTAGTGCTTCTCCCCTTTTGCCCCTTTCTTTTTTTATCGCCTGGTTGCCGAGGAAACAGGGCTTACAAAATCATGCTGCCTGGCAGCCTCCCCCACTTAACTTTGGAACCAACTGACCAATTTCAACCAGATACATCAATGGACAGAGGCCTCAAAGATAAGTTCTTACAAGTTTAATGGAAAGAAAAAAAATCAATGCCAGGGGAGGGAGAGAGACCCAAACTAACATCCTGATGACCTTACCTGGCCTATCATTCAGCATGCGGCCAGTCAGCATATCCTTTACATGGAGCCAGCCACAGCATGAACTGCCCTCTTGCCCAGCTGGTGTCTGGTGGACACTTAAGAAGGAACTAGGAGTACCCTGTGAAGTAGAGTTATTTTTTGCAGAACCAAAGGCATTTTGGTGGATAGGAAGGAGGTGGTATTATTTCAGTAGCAGCTTGTTGTTGGTACAGATATGGTTCCAGGGGAAATCGTGATTCACTAACTCTGTCCTAGAGATGTTTTCTTCTTCTGGTCTTGTGGATCACCTCAGTCTAGGCTTCAGAGTGGGGAGGCACTTGTGGACACTCTAGAATTATGTGAGTGTTCTCACATCACGTTGTTTCGTATTCCAGTCTAAAGTTCGAGTAAAATTTGAGGTTCTTTACAAAATGATGGCCAGTCAAGGGGAAGGATTTTTACTTTTATCAGATTTTCAGCAGAAATTTAAAGGTGCATTAGCCTACTGGAGCATGATCTTGACTTTTTTGCTGTTGATCTTAATGGCACTTGGGGGAAAAAAATTGATGTGATAATTCCAGTACTAGCCTGTTTACAGAGGTATCACTGGATATTTTCTTTGTATACAGTATTCTTCAGTTCCCTACCTAATTGTACACAGCAAGGTGTTAAAATGAGTACAGCAGATAATATTAAGTCAGCTTTTCAGATTTCTGGACTTTTATCTACAAGAAGTTCATAAAGTTTATATATGAATAAAATCAGTACCCTCATTCTCATATGTGCCTCTAGATTTTCTAAAGTGAAATGATTGAGGTTGCAACTCTGAAGACCTTTGTTCTGTGTCTGCAAAATGCACTAGCATGTTAGGAGAAGCTGTATCACTTCTATCAATCAATTCAGTACTTCTAAAAGATTCTGGGTTTTTAATTGGTCTTTGGGAATTTTAAAGGTTATCACTGACATTGTTACAGAACACTTTAAATCGACCCTTGGATTTTGGTTGACATTATTAAATGGATGTTTTGAGTATGCCAAGACTTTTTCCCTTTTGCTTTTTATACTCAGCCCACTTGGAGCAGTCTCTTGCAGTACTCTGGAAAAATCTGCTTGTCTTAAGATTGAAGCTTGGACAGGTGCTGAGTACTTTGCCTTCTGGGTCTGTTCTTGATCATTTATGAAAGAGCATGATTTAAGAGAAAATTGTAGGTATGCTCTTAAATACAAATAACAGCACCTAAAGAAGAGTGTCATTCATTCTTCAGGAACACCTTAGCCTAAATGGTGATATATAGATAACATAGGCTCAGGTCAAAGATATTTGCCTTTTATCATGTTTAAGACTTATTCACTAGCAAGATTTTAGCAGGTTTTTGCCTCGAATGCAAAAACTTATGCCTGGAAATTGCACTTGTCTGCTTTTATTATAAATGTTTCATTAGGATAACAGATGTGCTCTAAAATAGGTAATACTATGTATGTTTTTTAACGCAGTTCTCAAAACGGGAGAGAAAGCTAACCTCAGTGATTAAACACAATTGCAGTTAGATAACTGCTACTACAGTTGTAGCTAGCAAATCTCTAAAAAACAATATAAATGTGGATTCAAGTTCAGTTTTGCTTTCTTTCCTTCTTTGAGGTGGAGTATCTCATTTACTGAAAAGAATGTTTTTCCTTGTCTTTCAGGAAACCAATGTATTAGGATTCAAGGGTCCCAGAAAAATGTCTGTGATCATTCCAGGAATGAATATGAATCATAAGCGAATTCCAATACGTCCACGAAATGTGAGTTATGGAGTTTGGTCATGTTTCAGATTGGAGGAAGAGGTTAAAACTTTCTCATAGAGGTCTGGACGTTACTGATAATCAGGGTTTTTAGAGCAAGGTTGTTAATACCCAGGGCTTTAGCAAGCCTTATGGAGGGTAAATACAATGTAGCCTAAAGGTGTTGATAATTTGTTCTTGCCTTTTACCTAATTTGTAGCCTTCTGAATAGTGTTTGTATCCTTACTTGTCCTTTGGTCAGCCTAAATATTAATTACTTAGCTATTGCGATGGCTAGTGTATGTTGCTGCTGTTGCACTGTTGTACCTACAACCCCTCTTCATGGGTGGGCCTGATTATGCTGAGAGTTGGATGAACACAGAACAAACTTGCTTCTCCCAGGAGCTTACATTCTTAGCCAGTATATGAATTACAACAGATAGATAATAAATAGATAAGGTGGTATTCTGGTGTAGTAGCAAGAGAGTAAATACATTTTTGATCAGAATGTTGTCAATCTCTTTGTAGGAATTGCAGAAAAGGAGGATTCTTTAAGGAGAAAGTGGGATGAGGAGAAGGATGGAGCTTTGTGGTGACTATTTAGTGAGGATTTCTCAAACACATGGGGGACATTACAGCTAAAAGCTTACAGAACTGTATCTGAAGATATATTAAAGTGTATGATGAAAATCGTTCAGTTCCCTTAATGTGGGTTTTATGTTTGGAGTGATAGAAGACCAAAAGGCAGAAAGGACAGGTGCCAACTGAAAGACATGGTCAGTGTTTTAAGCTAGAAAATGGTATCTGCAGCCATGCTGTGAGTAGATATGAGTAGGACAAGAGTGTATTTTTTTTGAGGTCAGAAAAAAAATCTTCAAGAGTAGAAATTCAGAGTCATGAGAGCCTGGAAAAGAGGTTTAATTTTGTGAATGGGCAGGAAAATTGTATCTGGAGGTGGTCGTTTATTCATAATTTTTCAGTTGGTATTGCTATCTCCCCCGTCAGTACAGTAATGATTCCATGGCCCTGCCTTTATTTTTCTCTCCTATTTTCTCAACTGTTTTGCTAGCAGACAAGCGTACTGACAGTGGACAAGGCTGAAACACAAAGCTGTTCTGAAAAGTTGGCACAGCTTTCAGGGTAGGGGTTTGACTTTTTTTTTGTCTTCATCTCTGTAGTGCGATGCCTCCAGCAATACTGCCCCCACTTTAAAGGAGGAAAAATTGCATCTAAATGCACTTTGTTGGTGCCAATTCTCAAAGTTCTTTTTGCATCTTTAAATAAAGTTAAAGATATAAAGTAGCTAGTTTAAACTGAACAGTGATCACCTTAATGATTTAGGTTATCCTCAAAAATCCACTATCATATCTGTATACAATACTAAAATAGTTATTATAGCCCTATCAGTCAGACCTCCACAACAGGTTGTTTTCTGATCATTTTTTCCCGTTAAATAACTTCAGTTTGGATTCTTTTTCTTGGGAGCTTTAGCATATATTATTTCAGTATGCATTTTATTTGTTGCAGAACTTTTAAAATTAAATCATATGTCATGTGTTTCACTCACTACTATTTGCAGCTCCTTGTAATTCATTCTGTTTGTCAAATTGAATGTGCTGTTTTACCTCCTTCTTGTATCTTTTTGTATCTTGTATCTTTTTCATATTCTGCATCACCTATTAGACCAAATAGGATGACACTTAATCTACTTAAGGCATACTTACAGCCTGCTGCAGCCTTTGGACTTTCTACTGAAGCACTCCAGGGCCTGGCACTATGTAGTTAATTGTAGATTACTTTCTTTTGTTTCAAAGTTTAGAATGTTAGAAATGGAAGTTGGATCCAACAGGATCAGAGAAAGTCTATGAGACTTAGAAAGGATTCCTGCCAGCAGGATGGCAGTCATCTGTGGCCTGTGAATTGCTCCCTTTCCTGTACACACACTTCCTTCTCTCTCACTCTTTTTTTATTGTTTGGGTGGAAATATGGTGATAGCTTATTGAGTGGAAAGGAATGCTTAGACTCAGAATCCATGAAAGCATCTTCCTGGTACTTGCAGGAAATTTTCAGTAGGACTGCGTTTAAGTGCTGTCATTATGTTTCATTAAACAGGGAATGACCTTCAAGTGACAGAGTGCACACACATGAGAGAGGCAGAACTCAAAAGCAGAGCCATTCCAAATCTGATAAATATATTTCTTTCTTCTGAACAGGAACATGAGAGTCTGCTGTCAAAATGGCAAAACAAAAATTTAGAGAACCTCATTGAGTTGCACAACAAGGCTCCAGTCTGGAACGATGATACTCAATCATATGTTTTGAACTTCCATGGGAGAGTCACTCAGGCCTCAGTGAAGAACTTCCAGATTGTCCATGACAATGACCGTAAGAGTCTGGCAGAGAGTGTGTGGGCTTTATTCGAACAGGGAGAACCCAATTTATTTCATGAGGTTTGGGAGGAATAGGACACCCTTCCTAGAGAAAGGAGACTGGGTGGAGGAATTCAGCTCAGGATTACTGGGGACTTCTCAGCTGTCACAAAAATTATATAAGGCCTCCCTTTTTCTGGGGTGGGTGCAGAGACTGCTGTCCATAGCTGCAGCAAAAGAGGGGGCAAATGCAAGCTTCCTGAAAGGAAAGAAAAGGATTAATACGGCACCTTCAGCCCAGCAAAAGAGTGGTTTGAGCTTTGGTCCTGAGAAGAAAGGTAATCTCTAGAACAACACAGTCACTCTAGAGAACAGATTTCAAGGCCACTCTGATGAGAAAGGACAGATACACCAATCACATATATTTGGGACTGCCAGACATGTGTGGTTTTTTGTTTGTGGTTGTTTTTTTTTCTTTGCTTCACTGTGAAATTGTTCGTCTCTGAATCTTTCTTTTCTCCCCAGCTGACTACATTGTGATGCAGTTTGGTCGTGTAGCAGAAGATGTATTCACTCTGGACTATAATTATCCTCTCTGTGCTCTTCAGGCCTTTGCTATTGGACTCTCCAGCTTTGATAGTAAATTGGCCTGTGAATGAGAGACAACAGACTTGAAACATGGAACTCACTCCCATCCCTGCATCTTGTTGTAAGAGTTCCAGGTGGAGTAATGAAAAGCACATTGGGGATGGAAGGGAACTGGAGGACAGACTTCTGCAGGCTTATTAGAAAGCAAATACTAGGCCTCAGAGTATTATGGTAGTTGACAGTAGACTCTCTTAGGAGACTGTCCCAAGACTGAGCAGTCTCTGTATGCATTGTGGAAGAACAAGAAATATAGGTGACGTTTTTGTCATCGGTGTTGATTCTGCTTTCAGAATCCTTGTAAACAGATGCTGCATGAGAGCAGGCTAAGAAATTTAGCCCACTAATTGGAACCCTTGCAGCTAGGATTAGAAAAATAATGGCTTAGTGTTCACATACCCTGGAACTTCTACAGTGCCCCTGGAGATGATGCTACTGACCAGATGAATTCAGAAAAAAGGAGGACAGTTATCGGCATGTGTTCTCTTTTGCCCTGTGTAGCATCTTGCTGTCTGTTACAGCAGTCAGACATGGAAGGATTCAGGTTATGGCTCTGTGCAACCGTAGGTAATGTGCAACAAATAAGGAGCTGGAATGAGACATTGGCTCTAATAAAACACTTACTCTGTGGGATGATTCTCTGTTAAGGCTGATAGTCCAGTTCCCTTTCATTATTCTAATTGCTCCATATCCCTTGACAGTCTTTTTACCAAATAAAGAACAATCAAATCTCAAACGCTCCCTTTTTAGTTGGTGATATTATATCCATTGCTGTTTCTGTTATTCTTAACCATGTGAAAACTGAGACTCAATAGATGATAGAATCTGACTGAATTTGACAGAAGGTAGTATTGTAACAATATACAATACCATTCCTGAAAAGCAGTGTTCTGATTGATTGAATTTAGACTGTAAGCTGATCAGAAGTATTTTTTAATTTGTCCATTGTTTTTAAAATTTGCTACATTTTTAGGAATAAGTTAGTGACTGATTTCATTTTTTTTAACGTGAGATTATCTCAAGTCATGACATATTAAAGTAGGTTTTATATAAATAATTTTAACCTGACTATAAGGAGGAGTTACCTCAAAAGGAGATTACAGGTGTTTTCAAAGGCATCAGTAAGTTTAAAAAAATTAATAAATGTATCACAGGGCTTTGCAATGTGTCCTTCCAGTGTTCCATTTTTAATGCTGGATGTACAGTATGGAGACTGTAGGTCACAGCATGGAATGCTTCTTCATTCATATGGCCTTGATTCATCAGAATTGCTGCACGCTGTGACATGTAAGCCTCATAGTGTACACATCTGCTATGTACTAAAGCAGAGAACAGTTACTATCTTGCGTATTTCATGGCCATTATGCATATTCATGATGATCCTGGAAAACTCGATCCCTCTATTGAGACAAGAATCTAGGTATTCTCCAGCTCTGGATACTGTCAGTGTCAGCAGACTCTGTTTCAAGCTCCAAAGAGCTAGATTTATTGCTTTTGTCTCTGGAGTCTTTGCAGTGGTAGATATCACTTGCTCTTTCAAAATAATGATGTTTGTGAAGACATTTTCTGATATTGTCAGGAAAAAAAATTATGGTAATCATGTGTAAACTCTATATTTAACTGTAAATTTAATTGATGCTGAGAGCTCCAGCTTGCGTATCTGTCAGATGCCCATTCTGCATCAGCTGGTGAGCCATTGTCTTGAGATGATCTTATCAGCAGAGCAGTCCAAGAAGAGAACTTGAATCATGGATCTCTTTTGTGCCTTCATGTACTTCCTGCTCATCAGGCTGGGGACAAGACCTGGCAGTGTTTTCCAGTTGTGCTCTTCTGAGTTCTTGGCTGATGGCGCCGCATTCCCTCTACCCATCCAGAAAAACTAAGTCAGTTTGTTACCTGTCTGATTATTTTTCTGACTAGGACTGTGAAAGAAACTGCCTTATGTTAGTTTGGGGTGACCTGAAGGTAGAATGCTAATTTCCAATCCCTTGACTCACCCGTTCAGTTAGGCTTGTCACCAGTGGCTCTTCAAGATATTTGTTGACATCAGATGATCCTAGCAGGGTCGGGGCCTCTGGGTCTCAGTCAAATTATTCAGACAGATGAACTGATTCAGTGCTCTTTTATCAGATACTGTTTTACATGAATTGTATTTATAACTTTTATATCTAAATGAAAATAAACTAATTTATATATTGAAAAAATCCTTTATTCTAAATAAGTTTTTTGGTAGGATTTTGCTGTCACTTGTGAGTGTTCGTTGTTTCTCCTGTACTAGATACTACCTCAGTTCCTTCCTTGTATCTGTATCTCATCTCTCTTCTTACTCCCCCTTTCCCTTTGTAATTCTCAGTTCTCTTCCTTTGCAGTGGTTTTTTTTCACTTAGAAGTCTGGGAATAAATGTAAGGTTAGTCTCTCTAATACTTCCCCCCCCTCATCGGCAGGTCTTCCTGTATAGTTCTTGGTTTCCATTTGATTCTCTCTTTAAGCTAGTTGCACTGCTCTGCCCCGTGTTTTTAGTGTTTCTCCCAGTGTCCAGTTAGGGCTTTTGAGATGGTTCTTTATGCATTTTCCTACCCTCCATCTGAACCCGTTCTACCGTTAAGTACAATACCATATATTTCTGAATCAAGAACTGAAATAATACAAGGCTAGGAGGAACACCAAGTTGAAGTGGTTATTTTTTCCTGTTTCCATGGGGAGATGTATGAACCTCAGTAAGAGGAGATACGGTGGCTCTGATAATCAGAAACTGACACAGCTCTCAATGTGTAGGCCCTATTCTTCATGCACCTCTTTTTTTCCACTGTTTCCATCTGAGCCAAATTAGGTTTAGTTGGGAGAGAAAACTGAGCAGGAAATACTAGTGGGCATTTGTTCTTAGTACAGTAATATTAGTTGCATATATGCAAATGTAACATTCTTGAAATCCCAAAGAGATCTTAAAATGAAGAAGGAAGCATATTAAACTGTTAAGTATGAATCCTAAAGGGAGGCGTAGCAGACTAAAACAGCTCCTAGGCTGCTATAAGCTCCTTGGCTCACAAACATAAAAGGTGGTGAATAATTTCTTGCTTTTTTAGCGGTCAGTGCCCCTCTCATTGAAGTTTTGCTGCTGAATTTGGTAGCAGTAGGACAGGGGGTTTTGTTGGCATAATATATTATACTTTACTTAGTGTGCTCCTCTACTTGCTGGTATTAACAGCAAGTTACAGCATGTAAATCTCTCGGTTGACATTCAATTAGGTTTCCTGTTCCTGGTACAGAAGACAAGCAAAGCCTTCCCCGTGATTTACAGGTCAAGAGCTAAGAGTTTGTGTGAAGTCTTGTGAAACTGAACTATGGACAGAGTCCTTCTTTGACAGTCAGGAATCTCATCTTCTCTGCCACAGTATCAAACTGTTGTACATAACTGCAGTTTGGAACTACTACAGCTGAAACTCAGAACCAAGACAGACGCTTAAGGTATCTTAGGGCCAAGAGATTTCGCCCAGCGTATAGTTACAAAGACGAGTAGAAGATCAACACTGGTCTAAGGGCTTGCTAACAGGGAAAACAGCCTGCTACAACTGTGAAGTGGTAAGAACTGAAAGCCCTGCCATGAAAGAAAGCAGAGACCCTCTACCCACTGTTACTCTTGCATCTCTTGAACTGTAGTCTGTAGAGTTTTTGTCTTCTCGTTCTGTCTCTTAACATGTTCTATATGGAATTATGCTTTCCCTGCTGGAAGCTGGAGGTCACTTCTTTGGTCCCAAAATGGGAGAAAAATCCAGAAGCAAACTAACTTTACCAAAATGCCTTAAGGTAAAGGCTATTATAACTGTAACCTGCTCTGGTAATTTAACATTTAATTTAGAGAATACATAAATGGGTGAATGTATTCTAGAGGATGGAATTTGTGATCGTTTACTTTGATTAAATTAACGTTTCCAAACAAGGCGAACCATTGCACTGTCTGCAACAAAACAGCTTAAAATTATGAAGAAAACAAAGGATTGATTATTTTTTTAATGCTTAATTGAATTGAGCCCTTTCTTTATTAAAGGGAAAGTAATACTACTTTACTATGAAAAATGACTTTATTTTAAAAGCTGCATATCAAAATCATTCAGATAGAGTACAGATAGGGTTGGGGAATTAAATCTGATCAGCTCGCCCAACTCCCTCTGCTTTCTGTTCTAAGAAGAATAGTTTGCTTCCACATTACCACCAGTAAAGAAAAAAAAAACACCACCAAAAAACCTATTCTCTTGAGTGGGTTTCCATCTGCAATTGACTGGAGTCCTGCAAACAATTTGTGTGATGATTCACGGGAAGGAATAGGTTTCGATTCCTTCTCTTTGAGCTATGTTGATTCTGCAGGAAAATGGGAGCAAAACAATACGTTACTCATATAATCATGAGACCTGGCCTAGAATTCACAGTGAACAGATGTGATAAGTGAGCTACCTTTAATATATATTTATTTTTCATTATATTACATGGTTTTAAATATGGCTTAGTAGAAACAGTGGCTAAATGAGATCATTACAGGGCTTTATATAACAAACAAAAAACCAGAAAATAATTTCATTGAATTTTGTAACTTCATCTTATTTATATTGTGTATACTCTTGATTCCTACAGTTGTATCAGAAAACTTTTTAAGTATTCATAAAATAAAATTATTGCTGCATTGCCTTACAAAGAAAAGTAAGTGTATTAAAAAGGATTACCCATATCAGTTATCTTCAGCACTGCCAAACTAAAAAAAAAAAAAAAAAAAAAGTGGAGTTGGCCTTCCAAATCCCAAGACTAAGTTTATGAAGTTGAAAGGTTTTGCCATCTGGTTTCTGAGGCCTTAGGACACATTTAGGTCCTGTTTTCAGTCTTTTCTCTGCAACTTGAAAGAGTTACAAACTTTTTTAGCTTTGGGTTCTTACTAAAAGCTGAGATTTTTCTTAACCCACTTCTTCAATATATTGAAGTTTTAAACAAAGACAACTGTGTCATAATTCTACCACAGGTAGTTATGTTACCACCAGGCATCTGTGACAAAGTCACCTGCTGGAGACATGAAAAAGTTTATTTTGCTGATGTAGCTGCACTGCCCAGAGCTTCTAATAGGATGTAGCAACATTTACTAAACTTGCTGGTTTACTACTGCTTTTGTTTTGGGGACGTGGCTTTCCAACCCTAGTGCAGCTCTCAGTCTTGTATCAGCATTTTCTAGTGCAGCACGTTGGCATTCCTGTACGAATGGATAGGAAGAGAGCAGCTTCGTCCTGAGATTGAGGAAAGCCACAGAGAACATCCCTTTGCTGTTACGGGAGTCGTTTACTTTCTGGGATGCTCTCGGGACAATTAAACTGTTACAACCACTTCTGCGGTGTTGGGGTTGGTTTGTTTTGCAGTGGTTCAGATATGCTGGGCGGAACACACATCACATCCCTGAGGGGCTTCTAAGAGGTGCTGTCCGCGGGCCGCGCCTGCCTCGAAGCGGCTACCCAGGGGATCCGCGCTCCTGCGCAGGGCGGGTTCCCCGGGAGCGGAGCCCCCTCACCCGGCGCTCGGCCGCGGCGGCCGGAGCGGGCGGCTGCTGGGCCACCGCCGAACCCTCGCAGCGCCGGAGTCCCGCCCCTGGGAAAGCACCAGGCAAGCGGCGGCGTTTCCAGGGCTCTTCCCCCGGCTGAGGCCGGCCCGTCCCGGCCGCGGACTCCAACTCTTCCCCGCCCGGGCGCCGCGCTCGCCCTCGCCGCCGCGCCGATTCCCGGAGGCGGCGGCGTCTCGGGCGCTCCCGGCGCTGCCTCCTTCTCCCGCTCCCTCCTCCCGGCCGCCCGGAGTTTCCTTCCTCCGCTCCCCTCTGTGCGGGGCGGCCTTCCCCCGCGGGCCCCCTCTTCCGGCCATTGCCCGCGTTCCCTCCGCCCCGGTCACACACGGCCCCCGGCCGGGGAGCGCCCGGCCCCGCTGGGTTTTGTTCCCAACTCCGCCTCGGCCCTTCTCTCGCCTCCCCCCCGCCAGTCCCCACCCCAGCCCCGTCCCAGCCTCTGCGTTAGCCGGCAGTCCCCTCCCTCGGCCGCGTTCATTTCATACCAACTCTCATTCCTCGCATTCCTCACTTCCTCCTTTCAAACTCCAGGGGAAATACCCCCCCCCTTTTCCTCCCAAACTCCTGCCCGGCCGCCGCTGCCCCCTCCCCGCCGCCGCCCGGGCTCGCCGTCCCGCCGGCCGCTCCGCGCTCCTCAGGTGAGTGTGCGCTTTGTGCCTCCGCTCCCGCCGGCCCTGGCTGCTCCCCCGCTCCGCTCCGCTCCGCTCCCCTCCCCGGCCACCCGGCCGGCAGGAGCGCCCGGCCCGGCATTGTTCGCGCCGTCCCCGCCGCTGCGGGACCTGGGGAAGGGGGAGCCCCGAGGGCCCACCCCGGAGCCGCCCCGAGGCAGCCGCCGCTCCCCGGCAACTTTTTTCTTTCTCTCCGACTCGGTGGTGGCGATGCTGAGCGAGAAGCTGACCCGCCCGCTCCCACCCCTGTGGGCTCGGGGGTGGGGATCGGGCGGGAGCGAGGGGCAGGCGCGCAGTAACAGCCCTCATCTGCTCTTCTGGCAGAAAGTCCTGGAGCAGAAGGAGGATTTGAAGCCGGTCCCCGCTGCCCCGGCGGAACAACAGCCGCTCTTGCCTCGCCCAGGTCAGGACACGCTATTTCACGGTCGCCTTCGCGCGGGGTGAAGGGGCGCGGGTGCCTGCAGGAGAGAGGGTGAAAGGGAGGGTTTGGAGCCGGTCGTGGGCGACAGAGGAGGCACAAGCGTACAAAGGAAGCGATGGGAACATCCTCAATGGAGGCTCCGGCGGCTTCCCCCGTCGGGAAGGGGCTGCCGGCGCTGGGACTTGGGGAACTCGGTCGCCTGTCGCATCGGCTGAAAACTGCTAGCACTTCTAATGGAAACAAATAGGTTTCTGTACCGTTCGTAGGGATGTTCTTGGGGAGGGTGGAGAGGAGGATCGGTACTTTCTGCAATAAATTTTAATATAAATTATGGAAGATGTTTTGGGGGAAAAACAAAAAAATCACAAGCAAACCCATCCGTGAGAAGGCATGTGGATTGTTACAGGGCATTTACCAAAAGATGAGGGAATGCTGTTTTCCCAGATCAGTTATTCTGAAGTTGGAGGTGAGTTTTGGTGGCATGTCTCTGGAAAGGATTTAAATTAAATAAACCCCAAACAAACAAACACCAAAAACCAAACAGAAAGCTTCCCCAAGTAATCTTGTATCTTATGTAGGTAATTCTGTTTAACGCATTCCTTGCATGGAATGCTAAAGATGGGGCTTTTTTTGTCGAAGGGGGAAGGACTGTAACTCAACTTATTTTGAGGACTTTCTGTAAACTACTTTATAGTGAATGGTCACATCTAAGTAAAAAGTAAAAAAAAAACCAAACCAAACAAAACAAAAACAAAACACAAAACCCCCACAACTAATCTACCAATTTTTTTTTGTTTTGTTTAACCTGAAGTTACACTCCTGTTACTTTCTAACCTTAAGAGTTGAGTTCTGTGAATCCTCTACAAATAAACAATGGAAAATACTTTTCAAATGCAGGGGGCTGGGTGGGAGGGAAGGAGATTTGGGTTTTGTTTTTCTTTTTTCTTGTTTCCTATTACTCAGAACAGATTGGCTTCCCCTAGACTTGATTGCACTGGCTGTGTGCAAAGTGAGTGGAGCATTCGTTCACCTGTCTGTCCATCTGTCTGTGTAGATGTAAGAGGCTTTATTGTTCTCCTACAGAAGGAAGTGGGCAGTAGGACAGGGCATAGAGTAACAAGAAGGAGCGAGAGGAACAGAACAAGGGGGAAAGCAGACTGCATGTATAACAAGTGCTAGGGCCGGGTTGAAGCTGCTGTGCTATCACCTGTGTACTTAAAGCCTTTTGGTCTTGATAGCTTTTTCTCACGACAGAGAAGAGCCTGGATCGTGCTGTAGTGAATACAGAGAGGCTTCTTTATTAGGGCTGCTGGATGCTGAGGGACCCTGGTTTTCTCTGGACCTTGGGTTGGCAGAGCAAAGGGCAGCCAGACAGTGGGTGCAGTCACCTTATGGGGTTTTCCTGAATCCCGGTCTGGATGGCTCCCTCAAACCTGAGCATGCGACAAAGCCTATCATCTCTAAACGGGAGTATCAGCTCATTGTTGATCCTCTCCGAGGTTATCTTGGGAGCAATTAGTGTGCATGAGAATGGGTGTTAGGAATTTCTCCAGTGTCTTGGTTCCTGCTACGTCTTTTGGATTTTTTAATTAATTTTACCGATGGCTTTGAAGTGTTTTAGGTTATTACTGTGATAAGTGTTTTAATGTTAGTGTATTACAGAACATCTGTGGGAAAACAGTATGAAAATAGTACTGCCAAGCTCTGAAGAGGAAAAGGGCTCCATGGCACTGAATTTTGCTTGTGGTTTAAAATAAAATCACTGTTGCTGTTGGTTTTCTTACTTGGGTATTTGTTTCACAGAACTTGAATACCGTAAGTAGAGTTTTGAGAATGTTGCTGAAAAGTACAGTTTCCAATAGATGCTGCTTGCATCTCTGTTTGGAGTGACATTATACTCATTCACAGCTTTCCTTCCTTAGTATTATGTGTCTTTTTCTGATTGTATCTTTCAGCTCTTGGTTCTGTCACAACATAACTCCAGGGGTGGGTCCACAAAGACTTTAGGCTGGCACTGCTGTAGACAGAACCTGTCCGCACAGCCTCAAACTGTCCATTTCCGTACTTGTCACACCTCTTCCCTTTGTCGCTGGCGTGGGTATTGGCACTGCTGTTTACTGACCCAGGCCAGGGGGCTGATACAGATGAAAAGTAACACTCTGTTTTAGCAAGTTAGTTTTCAGTCGCATCTGTTCTCCAGTCCAGTTAATTATATGGTCACATAAATGCTGGTGTGTCTGGAGAAGGGGGTGCAATGACTAAGGGGTGGGCAGTGAGAGAAGAATGGGGATATTTTCTTAGCAACATTGCCATCTTTTCCTACCTTAAGTAGTTCATTGGACCATATCTACAGTGGTTCCTGTGATAGTGAAATGATTTTCTGTCTTATCTGGCCACGACTGTATCTTAATAAAGAAAAAATTCAGTGTTACCTTTTTTTAAAGATCTATTATACTTTCCCTATAGCTCAGATTTGTCCCTTGTTCATTTGTTGGGTATCATCCCCCATGTCCGTCCGCCCCCCCCCCCCAGTGCTATGCAGTGGATTTTCCAGTAATTTTCTTTGGCAACTTTTCCATCACCCAATGTACTTTAACATCAGAAAAGTTTCTTACTCTACTGCAACAGTTTTTGCCTTGGTGTGTATTTCTGTGAAATGATTGCTTATTCTCTCTCTCTCTCTGCATTTGCACCTTCTAAGTTCTTACAAGCTACTAATAAGACTAAACTTCTAATATTTTTCAACATCTATTATTCTAGGCCTAATGATTGTTTTTTATACTCTGCTCTTCAATTTCTTCAGTATATCTGTGTTCCTTTTGCAGAATGAGATCTGATGTTCCATTTGTTGAAAGTGATTTATCTCTGTTGCTTGAAGTGATATGTGAGCACAGGCAGACAAAAGTTACATTGGTCATTTTGTAGAAGCATTTGCTTTGCAGACAACTCTCATTTGTTCAACATTCTCACTCTTGCATGTCTTCAGCTCCTGCTTCTAGCAGGGCTTTTTCCTTGATTTATCTCTGATTTTTCATTGTTGTTTCTTCAGTTTCTTTGCATTACTTTTTTCACATAGTCTTATTTGTCCCCCTTGCTTCTCTTGTTTGTTTTTGAGCTGTCTATATCCCTTTGAGTTGTTTCTATCCACTGGTGTTTGTAAACTTCATTCCGTATCACCTTCAAGTTTCATTAACTTTATTCAGTCTTAGATCTCTAATTAAGATGTCAAAGAAGTCTGGACTGGCAAAGATCCCTGCAGCAACCCAGTAGATGCCCCCTGTACCTGTTGGTTCCATTGGTATAGATCATTACACTTAGAAAATTAACTAACGGCTTCAAGATTAATAATATGAGCGGTACTCTCCAAAGCCTATTTGAAGTAATTTTTCAGCTATGATTTCCTTGGAGAGTAGCAAATGCTATTCTAAATCTAAACCTATTACATCATGCACTGTATTCTTTTCATTCCCTAACTTCATGGCAATTCTATCCTCCTTTGAGCAATCAAGTTTATCAAGACTTACAGTAGTGTATGCTCCCCTGTCTCCAACTTCTGCATTATGCCCACCACCATGCTAAATAAATGCCCAACAGGTTCCTTTGTAGAGCCTTGTAAAAAGTCAGGAATTTGCATGCATGGAATTCATTACAAGATCTGAGACTAGATGATTAGAAGGAGTTCTTTGGGGTTTGGAGGTCGTGTTTTGGGTTCTTGGGGTTTTTTTGTTTGTTTGGGGGTTTTTGTGGATTTTTGTTGTTGTTCTTCCTGCCTCTTGGGTCTTCCTTTTTCTGGAGATGATGCAGTCGCTCCCCTTTGTTTTTAACATCATATGAATTAGACGTTTTCCTGCTAGGGAGGGGCAGGTTTTCCAGTTCCCGGTGCCACTGGCTGAGTCACTGGGTCTGTTTTTCTGTTCCGTTGTAGGTTTATAATTACCTTGTTCTTACCTTTGTTAGAATGATTGCCACAGGGTAGGTGTTTTACTTTGCTGTACTTCTAAGACATGAGTGCCAGTGGCTTTCAGAGCATGGATACAAGTCTTTGAAGCATCTGCTTTGCTATTGCCAAAGAGAAAATAAATTAGCATAGTCCTCAAAGTGCCTCCCTTCAAACAGTATGGTAACCATTAATGACAGATGTCCAGGCAAAGTCTAATCTCTTGTAACCAGGACTGCTTTAACTGAAGGAGGAAAAGTCAAGAGAACACTGAGCATGTGTATACTGAAATGGAAAGGGAGGATTTGCTGTTGTGTCTTAAGTTCATCTTACCTCATCGTACTTCTCCATAGCAGGTCCTTGAAATAAAACTCACTGATACCAGACTAGCAGGATTTAGAGAGGTTCTCTTGGTTTGAAAATCTTGTCAGCTTAGGGAAAAAAAGAGAGAGGTGTAAAAGAGAGGTTTGCATAAGAAGATTTTCCCCAAGTACACTCACTGCTCTTTGATTTATCTTTCTAAAAAGAGATAAATAAAATACTATTTATTTCCCCACCCCCGTTTGTTTGTGAAGGACCTACGCGAACAGAAGAAAGTAACTGTGCAGGGGAAACAATGCAAATTGCTGTTTCTATCCACCCAGTAAGCTAACTGAAAAATAGAGAAGCAGCAGCTTTTTCCCCTGTTTTTGGTCACAGGTTTTATTTGTAAGAACATGTTTTAAAAACTGGAGTTAAGTCTGTGGTTGTCTGTGTCCCTTTAAGAATCTAGTTTTGCTTGGCTAGCTGCCCTTGTTCTCCTGTAGATTAATCCAGCAGAAGGTATATAACCTGTTGACCTTCCTGGCAAGAAGGGTCTGGAAGGGCAAAGAGATAAATCAGAAGGTTGATGCTTTCCTGTAATATCTAGGGGCAAGTTTAACCTGTGATTTTCAGTTTTTGTCATTCTTTTTTATCTTTTTTTGCTTAGTGATTCCTGTTTGAGGGTTGGGGTTGTACTTGCAGGTTCTCATGATTTTCACTTGCTTTCTATGAAATCCCTGTCTGTTCAGCAGTTTGGAAATGACAGTGTGTTTATGCCATAATTGAGAGGGTAGAGTTCTGAGCTCAAAATTACACTAGTCCGAGTTGGGGACGGCTGTACTCTCTCTTGTATCAAACTGGTAGGAAAACTGGAATCTGGCTAAAACGGCTGGTGTCTGCTTGTCTGCTAGGAAATTTCAGACTCTTTTACAGAAAAACCAGTCTAGTGGACCTCAGTGTCAGCCCTCAAGAAGTGATCATCTTAGCTGTAAGCAGTGAATGTTTTCCTGCTGCACGTTCTAGGTGGAGCGAGTCTCCAGGTGGAGACTCCAAAACTGAGCTGGGGTGGTTTTTGAATACCCCAAGAGAGTTTGGTTTGGTTGGTAGCCATGAGTAGGGTTCATTCGTATGATGCAGATGTTTCATGGCTATTCTTTTCTTAGGCATTGGTTTATGAAAAGTATCAACATTTTTAAGCTCCTGTCTAAGTATACTAAAATCAAGGCACATCCTTAATTGGTTGACTGAACTGAGGTCCCATTTTATATACCTGTTCTGCCTGTTTGTGGTTTGCTTTTGTCTTGAGGCTTTAGTAAAGGGCTTAGCCCTGGCCAGACAGGTCATGCCCGCAACACAGACCACCTCCAAGCACCGCAGATGCGGAAATCTGACTGTTTTCGTGGGTTGTGTGGTCAGTGCTTCTGTCTATGCTGTTGTAAGTCTCTTAGCCCAGGTTCAGCTGTTAATTTTCTTGGAGACTGGCTATAGTTTTGGAGCTAAAGGTTTTCACTGCTTTGGATGAGGTTTGCAAGCCTGTGTCTCCTGTCTGAGTTCATGTGAAATTCTGCCATTAGTGTCATGGGAAGCTAAGTATGTCACGGCTGTGAGGTTTTTTGGGACATCTACCCTTGAGTCCTAGACAAGAGGTTGAGAGATGTCATGAACAGGAGGCAGGATTAGGAAATAAGAATGTGATTTGGATATCATAAAGTGGGCATTATGAGTCTCTCAATTTCGTGTTACTTGGCAGGAAAGACTCAAAAGATGCCTGATTTCCAGACAGTGTTAAACATGAGCCCCTCTGAAGTTACACCACTTGCAATCTCAAATCACTTTTAAAGTTCACCTTTTCTTGTCTTGAAATTCTTGTTTGGATTTTGCCCCCGGTCTGATTTTGTAATTGGGTGGTTCACTTAGGTCTTTGTGCTATAGTTTTTTCATAGGTAAAATGGTGCTTTTGAGTCTGATGAGATTTTCAGGACAACTCACTTTCAGTGGGTTTAGGAGCAAGGCCTGTTTAGGTTGCTATTAAAGGTTCCCTATCCTTTAATAATTAAGTGAATAATACTCTCTGGAAAAATGCTAAGCATGATTTATTTCAGTCTCTAGCTTGGTTTGGTAAGACCCAAGTAATTTTTATCAGTCAATGTCTACACTTGTCTATACTTGAAGGGACAGTTGTGATTTAAACGTGTTAGCTAACACTACTGGTGATTCTGCAATAGAAAAGGGACATGATTATTAGACTTCCTCCTGGTTCATTGCTTTCTAACCAGCTCCATGCTTGCTGGGAGAATGACTCCTGGTGACCGCTGCTGCTAGCATGAGGGTGGCTAACCATTTTCACCCTGCCACAACCTTCATCTGTTTGGGAAGCTGTGAAACACATGCCACATGTCTTGGAAAGTCAGGGAGAATGGGAGCTCTGGGAACAGTTCCTGCATGGGAGATAATGGTGACTCCCCAGGAATTGCACTGTTCCTTTGAGGGCTGGGGCTCAATCCCAGGGCAACCTGGCAGTGTCAATCTCTGCTGCCCTTGCTGGCTCGTTTTTTCTCTCCCAGCTGAGAAGTAAATCACGCAGTAGTCATTTTGTCAGTCCAAGGCTGGTGGCCTTGTGATGTAGCCCATATGTGGGGGCTGTGCATGAGTTGCCTGTGGCTCAGGATCGATCCCCAAGTTGGTCACCCCTAGGCTAGTGGGAGTAGAACCAGACTTTGGGTTTTGTTGTTGGGCTTTTTTTCTCCCCTCCTTAGGGCAGCAAAGCTCTGTGTTCTGTTTCCTTTATCGCAAATGTAACTGATTGGATGGTGTGCAAGGCCACACACAGCCTTATCTCATCACATCCTGTTTGACTGCATTATCCAGGGCTGCACTGATAGAAGTTCTCCTCTCTCCTTGTTTTGATTTATATCGCTGTGCTGGACACTACATCCTCTCTCTGTTTCAGCCAGAGCTCAGCTACTGCAATAATTTAAGAGTGTTGTTTTGCTTTGCTCAGGAAGTCAGGTGCCTTTTGAACAGCAGCTGCTGCAGGCAGTTTCAGTGTAGCAAGCAAACCAAGCTTATTTTGTGCTAGGCATTGTGATAAGCATTCAGCTGGAGCCCAAACTTATGTTGGATATGATCTGAGGCTAATAGTGCTTGTTCTTTTGTAAACCAGTCTTATTCAGTGGTGAGACAGAGACAAAAATTTCACAATACAGCCTGTAGATGTAATGATTATATTACCTTGCCTTCCCTACACAGAGGGAAATCTCAGTTCTCCTTTCCTCCTTGCCTGGCGCTGCTGCCTGTTAAGAGCTTTTGCTTCACCTACAGCAAGTAATACTTACTTTAACTGGTTTTATTCACGGGATTAGGCAGCATTACTCTGGTGTCCTGGGTGGATAGGGATATTCACAGGGAATAGCCAGCATTGCTCAGGGATTGCAGGAAGCCCAGGGCAAAAGGTGAAATTGTAGCCAGTCTCACCACTTGGCTAAGTTGTTATGGAGTGCTTGAGTGGAGCCCCCTCAAAAGGCTCAGTGAATTGCACCCACCCATCTCCACTGTCGCTGGATCTTCTGCCGAAACTGAGTGGCTCTGGCTCCAGGCTGATTTAATGACTGGAGTGCAGCTCCTGAGGAGCCTGAGGAACTGATTGCTGGCTGGTGCTGCAAAAGTGCTGTTACCTTCCTAGATATAGTTCAGTGCTAGTTGGTCTTGCTACATTTGCATCTTTATTTTGCTCTGTAGAAACCCTGTAAACTTGTTCATGATTTCTGTCCTCTTTTGCCTGCAAGCTTTAACAGACCATAGTTATTGTTGAATAGCTGCTTTTCCACCTTTTGCCTTTCCAGTACATTTTTTCCCTGCAGTCTTTGAGTTGCACCCCCTTGGAGCTACTCATCTACTGATTGCACTCATTCTTCTCTTTCAGAGGAACTGAGCTATTACTGTAGTGTCCTGTAGAATTTCCCAGCCTTCTTCCTTT
The DNA here is from genome assembly GCF_035582795.1 of Mycteria americana. Lineage (NCBI taxonomy): Eukaryota > Metazoa > Chordata > Aves > Ciconiiformes > Ciconiidae > Mycteria > Mycteria americana. The sequence goes on from NC_134365.1 coordinate 85,651,260, forward strand.
GGTAAGTTTGAATGCTATCTTCCATCATATGTTGTGCAATAGATTTCGTAGTATTCCAAACTGTTGCTTTCCTAAACCCAAATCTCCTTGTATGACTGCATTGTGTAAGCTCATTTGTTAGTGTGTTCTGGATGGAAGTAACTGACTGGTTGTTGCTGTTTCCAGATTTTCTTATTGTTATAAACTACTCTAAAGTTATAGTTTGAGCAGCAGGACATCTTCTCTTCTGGCTGAACCCATTCTTTTTTGAAATTCTCTGTTTGACTGCTGATCAGATATGAAAATGTACAGATCCTCTGTAGTAGCAGTATTTGGCTCATGTTACTAAGGTAGTGAATACCGGAATTGTTTGTTTTTATTTGCATTACAATGACATCAAGGAATACCTGTAATGGGAAGCAGTCCCTGCCCCCATAGCTTGCAGCTCCATTAAACGAGACCAAGGTTGAAGGGACGTCCTTGGTAAAATGAATTGACTTGCTCAGAGTGCAGCCAGCTCAGAAGCAGGAGTGGAACCGCACTGTCAGGCTCCACACGGCTGTGCTGGCAAACGTTCCTGCCTGGGAGGAGTGAGTGAATGGTTCGTGTGTCATGCTTGATACTGATTCCAGCAGGGAAAGGGGGTGGCCATGGAGCGGGGGGAGTCTTTTGGACAGAGCAGCTCTAAGAAAACTGAACAACTGGAGACAGCTGGCTGCAATTTTTCAGATCCTCAGGAAAGTATGATTTTGTGTTGAGCAGCTGCCACAAACACTTAAGAGGGAGCTGTTACCAACAGTAATGACTGAGGGATTGATATTAGAAAGCAGATGTGTCAGACTACGGAGTCTGTTAAAGATGTGCTCTCTGTCAATGAGACCTCGCTGAAGGGCTCTTGGCAGCTGTCTAGCCCTGCAGGATCTCTGAATCTCAATGAGACACCATGTGTGAAAGGAAAGAGAGTTAGTGTTGAAATTACCAGCATCAGAACAATTAAACCAAAGCTGCTGGAGCTGAAAGATTTTTGTGCTTTCTCCATGGTTTTGCTTTCCTCTGACCCAAAAGCCTGCCTTTGTGAGTGACTCATTAAGAGACGGGCTACGGCAGAAAGAAGAACAGGGACCAAGAGTGAATAAGAAACACTATTTGGGCAGCGGGAAACATAAGAAGGAAGTAGAGATACTGTGGTGAGGAGGTGGAGGTGCTGTGAGGGTTTGTGTCTTTGATCCTGGGAGAGAATCCATGATTAGACCTCACAAAGTAAGGTAGTTAATAATCTCTCAGTAAAATAAGAGTGGGATCAGAATAAGAACAACTGTAAGGTACAATAGCAGAAATACAAGAGCCAAGAAGAGGAGTGTAAGTTCAGACTGAGGGAATCTGAAGAGAACAAACGCCAAGCCTGGGACCTCTGGCAAAACTTCCTGTTACAAGAATGGGACAACATCCTCTGACTCCTCTGATCCTAAGAACTGCCTGGCGAGGGGATTCAGATGGGGGAGGAATTGTCTGAGCATGCCTGGGAACTGGGATGTCTGTTTAGTGATTTCAGAATCAAATTCCCTCCACATCAGAAGAAAGCTTTGTGATTACAAGCTCTTCCACAAGCAGCACTTAAAAAAAAAAAAAAAGTTTACAAGTACTAAAATATTTAGTGATATTAGAACAGTCAGTAATACAAATCACCATTAAAGTTACCAAGCTGTATGTGTATAGTTACTATTGATTGAATAGGAAAACAGAAGCAAACTGAAAGCTAGATACTGAAACATTTGTATTGTGTTAAAGTAGTTACTAATGAATATTATTCAAACCTGTCTTATAAATAACAGATTCAACATTAGCATGTTTCTGAAAAATGCTCTATTTTTGATCAGATTGCTTTTTCAATGTGAAATGATTCCACTGACAGTTTTTCAACTTGCCATACTAATAAAGCCATTTACCATAGAGTTTAGCCCCCAGCTGCTCTACAGTTTGCTTTCCTTAGTTTAATAAATGGCCACTTTGGCCATCAGTGAGTTCAGAGGTCAGATCAATAGTGCCGGAAACAGAAGGCCTGAAGTGTTTCAGCCAAAGAAGAGACCCACAGACAGATAGCACCTGACCAGGACTCCCTGTATTGGTGTTTATTGCCTCTGAGCACAAAGTATTGCCTGGGATTGCACATGGAGCTTACTATTTAAGCAACATTATTTAAGAAAACTTTGCAGGTCCTTTAAGCCCTTGGCATCTTACTGAACGAGAGACATAGAGTTATAAGGATTTTCATGGTCATTTCAGTCTATGGAATTCCTTCAGAAGTTATCAAAAAGAAGGCCGATTTGTGTTAGTGTCTGGGTGATTATTGATGTTTCAGCTGGAGGTGGCTAAACATCCTTGATTTTATAGTGAGTACAATTCCACTTTTCTCACCATCCATTAGGAATAGCTTTAGTGCCAAGAAGGGAAAGCAGAATCAGGCCCCAAGGTGTAGAAAAGTTGGGATTGGCCATGATAGCGCATTTCAGTGCCTGCTGACCTAGCTGTAGCTTGGGATAGGACTAACATTGCTGGTCAAGGCACAAAAAGTAAGAAGTGTTAAAAAAAAAAAAGTATCTAGTCACTTAAAGATTTATAGAATCTCTTCTCTCATTGCTCTTATGTTCCACATCTCCCTTGATTTAGACCAATGGTAAGGCTCACATATGCTGTCTCTTTGTGAACTTTCCTGAATATACAAGAGACGTGCAGAAGTTGGCGCAACTTTTCTTTTGTGTTTGGAGAACAGAGTCTTGGGAGTTGACACTGAACTGAATACAGTATGTGTTTTCTCCTCCACTTATTCTGGAGCTTGGATCAGAAAGAACCCAGAGTTTCCTTTGTCAGTGAAGGCGCTTGGCACAGATGTGAAGCCTTGTAAAACATGAAATGATCAGGCAACAACTCCCAGGGTTTGGATGCTGGGTGTGTGTGGGGAAGTTATGCTTCAGATATAGTTGCTTAGTTTGCAACATAAGTGTACCATGCTGAAATAATCTGCTAGGTATTCATCCGTGTCTGCGTGGACATTAAGGAGATGAAAATAACTAGATTCAAAGTAGGTGCTTTTTATGGTTATGATGGCCATACATTCCCTAGGAGATGACTTTATCTACTTGTATGCATTGCTAGGGGATTTGGCTTGAGAGCAGAGGTTGTAGCTTCCAGTGACCATGGCTTTGGGAGTCATACAGTTGAGCAGTTAGAGTATGATTTCACTTGGTGTGGAGCCTGCTGTTACGAGACTTGTAGCTCCAAATGCAGGTGGTACTATGAATACACTTGCTGTCACAACTTAGGCTTCTTTCTGAACCCCTCCATTTCTCAGTCTGTCAGCCTCAGTTAAAACTAGTCTGTGCCTTCTGTGGAGATTTTAATGTGCATTATATACAGAGGGTCTTGACAGCCTCCAGGGACTAGGGATGCTTGGGGAAATATCAAAAGAACAGCTGGAACAGATAGCTTCTGTTTCTCTGTCAGAGTTCCCCTGTGGAAAGCTTACTCCTCTACGCTGATTCCCCAGCAGGACAATCTCTTCAATATCCGTGTAATTTTTTATTGCACATCTGCCAGTGAAAGGGGATGTATTGGTGATAGATGCTTGGTGAGGAAAGCAACTGTTACTGTTCATTTCAGGATCTCTTAAAGTCACATTGCCTGCTTTGGTGCCATTCACAGTGTGCTTGGGATGTCTGTCCCAGTGGTAAAGGCCAAGTGTGAGTTCCCCTTTCTGCCCCCCTTGCCTCCCATTTTTTTCTTTCTTTCCATGTTCATTAGAGCTCTGAAAATGTATAACATGTATCAAGAGGATTCAAATAATCTAATGTAGGGGCTGAAATGGATGGATGGGCTGTGGTAGGCCGTTCCAGTGGTTCATGTGTTCCAAACATTCTCACAGGAAATGTCGTATTCTGGGTTTTCTAAATGTCCATGTGAACCACTTGTTAAAATGCTGCACCATGATGTAAGAGGTATACTGTGTCTAGAAATTATTCAAATGACCAGCGTTATCTCCTTTGTTTGCTGAGCTTTTGGTGAGTTATGGAGATATAAAATAAGTACCTGCTGCTGTCTAAAGTCATTAAGGAGCAGTGAAACCTTCTGAGAGCCAGTGTTGTCAACTCTTTTTACAACTTCAGCTTTTGAAATGATACAATTCTTAAGAATTTCAGCTTGTATTTTAAAAAAATTTAATAAAAAATCTAGTCATTATGGTCTTTAATTTGTAAACATGAAATCCAAAGAGGTAAGAAACCAAAGAAAGACTTAAAAAGGAGTGTATGATGTAATGCTTTCTTAAGTTGATGTCAGAAAAGTTTCTGGAGCCATGAGCCTTGAATTTTTGAACTTCTGAAGTTGAGTGAATGGACCTGCTTTGCCTATTTACCAACTGGGGCATGGCATAACTGCACAAATTTTGTTCTAGCTAGTTTTTGATATAGACCATGACCAAACTTCTCCGCTGTCTCCTTTACATTATCGCTGTGATATTTGTGAGCTAGTCTGACTTGGCATGTCAGAGCTCTCTCCTTACTCTCTTGTTCAGTACAGGTTTGATGATTCTGTTGCTCTTGCAAAAAACGCCTTATTCTGATTTTCTTGCTACCCAGCTCAATGTGGTGATAACGCAGGGAAGTTTTGAATTCTCTCATTTAACTGGATTCTCAAATGGTGGCTTGTGAACATTTTTTGTAGCTCAGATAACGAAACTATTAAAAAGGTAACCGACCAGCTTTGGGATTAAGGCATGGGAATGATCTGTGTCTTTAGAAGCCATTTGTCTTCTATATCGTTGACTGGAAGTGTCTGTATGGTCTGAAGTTGCTTTCTGAATGACTGTTTTAGCAGCTCCACTCAATGACTTCAGCTTCTACTGTAGGCGCTTATAAGTAGACTATAATTTATCGTGGTTTTCAAGAGCTAGCAGCTGCCTGCTTAGGATCAATGAGAAACCAGTTTCTGCTCCTGCCCAATGGCAAATCTAATAGCCTGAGACTGGTAAAGGATGACGGCACAGAGAGGCACAGAGAACTGAAGGAATTTGCCCAAGGTCGTTTTGAAGATGAGCAGTAGAAACAGGCTAAGCGCCTAGGATTCTTGACCTGCAACCTAGTGCCTTTATCCTTTTACTCATGGTGCCTTCTGCTCCTGCCAGGATATACTGCTGAGATTTGGGAGACATTGCGTTAAACTTTCTGGCTCCAGGAATTGCTTTTTAGAAGTGCAGCTGATCCTTGAGAAGAAGAAATGTCAGTGTTAAAAATGACACCGACTACTAACTCTGATCCAGTGAAACAGTATCTAAGAAAATTTCAACCCCAGTGCTCAGTGATGACTAGATAATTCATCATTGCTTTACTTTGTATAGTCTTTCCTACAGACTGAATCCCTGTATGCGCGCTTCAGAAAGTTAAATAACAGTTACACAGATAATGACAGCAGAGGGAGAAGGAAATTAGGAGACAAAGACACAGGCAAGAAGACTTAGTGTCTGAGGAGAATTGGGAAGTGATAGAGAGTTAATGAGCCAAAGAGATACAGAAGCAGGCTGTTGTATCAGAAGAATTTGTAGAGAAGGCTTTCATGTCAACATTAATAGAAATCAAGCACGTGGTTGAGTTACCATTTAAGGTAAACTTAAGTAAGTAAGGTAAACTTAAGGAAGTAAAAACCCTCCTCACTTAGGTTTTTTAATTTTTTTTTTTCTTTAGCATCTCCTCATTTTCCTAGGGAGAAGGATTTCTAACTGACAGATGGGATGTGTTTGTCATCACAGGTTCTGAGTCTGCTTCTCCACGTGGCACCTTGGAGTTTCTAGCTGGCACCATTACCTCCAACGAGTGGAGTTCTCCCACCTCCCCTGAGGGGAGCAACGACTCAGGGGGCAGTGAGGCCTTGGACAAACCCATTGACAATGATGCTGAGGGTGTGTGGAGTCCGGACATTGAGCAGAGCTTCCAGGAAGCGCTAGCCATCTACCCACCATGTGGACGGCGGAAGATTATCTTGTCAGACGAAGGCAAGATGTATGGTAAGGAGAAAGAAAGGGCACATCACAACATTCCAGGCAGCCTGCCCTGTGCAGGCCACTTGCCTTATACCAGATGATGTTCTGAATGAACTCTTCCCTCAGGCGATCCCAAGCTGATGCACTTGGTCACTTCAAGTTGTATTTAGGAAAAGCAGTGAAGATTTTAACATTCCATGCACACAGATCAGAAGGAATTATAGATGCCTTTTTCAGGGGAGTATCAATAAGGTAGATCCCAGAGCTGGGCATGCTACTGAACTAATCTTTGGACAGACATCGTATAATGGCTTCATGGTGTGACTAAGTCTATCTTTTATGAAATCCCTTGCTGCTGTCTCCAACATTCTTGTTATCCTAACAGGTAAAGGTCTGCGTCTCTGGTGCTAAAGGGCAGAAGTTCAGCCCATGAACCCCTGAATGGCTCTGCTGGTGGTGTGCAAACATCTACAGTTTGTTAACTAGCTACACTTTTGAGATCTTAAGAATGGCAGAAAACAAACCTCTGGCTGCTCCCTTTTATTGTAGTTTGCCTTCTTATAGCCCTGGCACGAATGTCTTTCACCTGTGGGTTCTTCTCAGCTAGCTAGCTAGATACCCAGCCCTGAATGCAGAGAAGCACTGGCTTGCAGCTGCAGCAGAAGACAACTTTTTAGGTGGTAGACATGATTTTGAATTGGATTTTTGACCTATTCCACGGTTAAAATTTCTCTCTTGATTTTGTCCACAAAAAAGCTGGTCTAGGCTGGACTATCTAGCTCAGTATTGGAAGAAGCCACCTGGTACTTCTGTGACTAAAAAGCAAAGCAAAGGCTGAGAGCGCGCAATATTTGGTTAAAAGTCCCAAGGTGTTAAAACTGTTTCCCAAAGCACTAGCAAGGATCCTATGGAAGGCAGCCCTCTTACTACTTACTACCCAGTCAGTGCTTGCTTTTTTTCCTTTACGGTGAAAACTGTGTCTTTGCAGGCCCCATCATGGGACCACCATGCCCTGAAGCTTCATATGGAGCACTTGACAAGTCATTCTGCAGGTTTCTGTCCACCCATCGGGCCATTGTTCCCTGAGCTAGGGAATGGATTGCTCTCACTATGGGGGCATGGGTGGGATCTTGTTTACACAGCCTTATCTACAATGGATGGTTTTACTGCTTACATACGTCATTGTATCTGCACAGAGCAATGTATATTGAGTAAGGCTGATCACCCTGAGGCTCAGCAAGTGTCAATATTCTGATGTAGACATCAATTCCTGCTTTATGCTGGCACAAACATTTTTGGGGTTGTGCTATGGAACCGACCAGGGAACTGATCCAGCTTAAAACTAACACAGCCAGAAAGGGGAAACAAGTGAACTTTAATTTGGGTATGCCCCCTGATTTGTTTCACTGCACAGCTGCTTGTGCTGGTAATTAGAGAGGGGATGATGAGAGTGGGAATGAGCAGCCATGGTTGAGGTGAGGGTGGACTGCTTCTTTCAGAAGCAATGCTTGCTTAAAATGTTATTCAAACTAAAACATTACTTGAAAAATCCGCCTCATGGCTATTAAGCATAGATTACTGATATGCTCCTTGCCGCTGTAAATCTGCACTAGTTTTCGTGACAGGTGACTTTTAAAATTACCGTTGTGTTTTAAGACTGTCTTAATTTACTAATCATTCTGCATACTCCCCAAAATACTTCAGCTTTGGAGCGAATGTGTCAGAGCATGGATGGACTACTGAAACCAATGAGTCTTAGCTGGGGCCTGACCTAGCATGGACTGGTGTTTAGTGGAAAGTCTCTTGCTAACTACACTGGTGAGCTGCAGAAGGTAAATAACCCACTGCAGGGTGAAAAGTTTAGGCTAGGCTCTGGGAGAAGAAATGAACAGCTTTTCTGCAAGCCCTCCCCCACTACGCCAAATGGGACAGTGTCCCTGCTTGCCTTCAGTGCACCTGTTCCCAGTGTGGATGGTTGGTTCGATGTGCTCTTGACAGAACCCGAGGCACTGATTTATGCCCTGCTTTGCTTACTAGTCTCCAGGATCCACGCCAAGGAAGTGGGGCCCAGCCTGGGGTCTATAGAAAGATATGACCGGGCAGGGAGAATAAATATAGTCCCTGATTTCATCTTCACCGCTTATGAGCCAGCTCACGGAACAGGACAAGCTGTATGTGGAGCCGGCCCTGCCTTCAAGGGATGGTTGTTTAGCTGTCCCGTGACCGACTTGCACAGAACTCATTGAACCAAGGGGTGAGAACTGTATATGCCCCTTCCCCTGACAAAAGGGGAACCATTTCCCTGCTTCCCACTGAGGAGTGGCTCGTGTGGTACTACTCTTTTGGGCATGATGTTCCAAGTCCCAGGATCTCTTCTATGTGCAATTTATATACTTCTCTCCTGTTGTGAGGCAACCTGCTATCAGTTTAAAGTTAGTAGCTTTTACCAGCAAACACGTTGAGCAAACTGAAGTGCACCAAGCCAATATGAAGAACTTGCACTGTTTTGTTTGAATACATTTAAAATTGCACAGAAAGGTGTGTTTCAGCCTATAGACAGGCCTCGTGCTCGTGTTCCCTAGCCTCTTCTGAGTCGGCTTGCTGCTTACAGCTCTTTAGATGACACTCTGCTGATTGCTGAGTGGACATGATTCCCCCTTCACTTGGAAGTCAGCCAAGCTCTTCTCTGTACATTGACTATCTGTGTTTTGATGCCTTTGCTGCCTTCTTTTCTTTCATTATCTTTTTCCCTCCTAGACATGTTCCATTACTGGAGGCAGCATCCTGACTGAATAAGCTCATATACAGCACTGCTCTGGGTACAAGCCCTCACTGTCCTCTCCAGCAGTCTCTGCTTATCACCTGCTTAAGGCATGAAAAGCTGTCTTGTCTGATATGGGATGGTATCTTTTCTCCTAATCATTGTGTTGACATTAGAAGCAGACATAAGAGTCCAGGGCATCATTAACTTACTGATCTGGTGCCTTCTGATACCACTAAGGTCCCGGAGGATAATTTTTGTAAGTGTTGCCTGCCAGAATACTACGGGGGTACCATATTACAAATCTGGCTCTTACATTTTCCAACTATGTTTTTCCATGGCAGAAATAATATCTGTAGCATTTGTACCAAATAAGCAATCATTGAATTCGGTGTTAGAGTCACTGTCTCCTGGCATCTTCAGTACTGGTCTAGAGAAAGGAGAGGGACAAAGCTTAGTACCTTTGTCATTTGCATGGAGATGCTAAATAGAGCAGGTCTCCCAACACTACTGTGGACAGAGAAATAAAAAACAGTAACTAGCAAAGTGATATTTATTTTGACAAAACACTGCTGGGGCCTTGATTTACAAGTAAGGAAGTAAGAGCTTGGAAGAACTGAGCTGCTGCCTTAGCTGTCCAGTGTTCCCTTCCACTGCACAAACACCTGGCTTGGAGCACCTCTTTGTAAGAGGAGCTAGAATTGGTGGCTGTTTGTTAGATTATAGATTGCTATTATATATAGATTGCTGTTCTGTAGGAGGCAGTAGTTTAGCAGCTGGTTTACAAACAGCTCGGCCATTTCTGTGCTGAGCAGGGTGGGGCAGACAGCTGGGGGCAGTCATCTATCTCCCAGGCTGGTGCCATCTGTTTGTGAGTCAAAGCCCAGATACGGCTGATAGGAAATACTTGAAGATATCCAAAGCTCAGAGGCTGAGTGATAGAACAGTTAACCATGTCACTAGTTAAAACTGGGAGCAGGTTGTGAACCGCAAAGACTTGAGCTTGCAACATGAATTAAGCTGGCATAAAAGATCAGTCTGATGACAAAAACTACCATGTCACGGGTGATCCCTCCCACCCCTGTTCTGAAGTGACTAGGTAAATTTGCAGGATATTGCCTTTGTCTCAAAGGGATATGTTATCAGTTAATGTTTTCCCCGACCTCAAAAAGTGACTAAAAGTAAAACAACTGAAAAGCAAACAAATAAACCCAAAGAAGCACAAATCATACACTGCTTGTCCTAGTTCATAAATGCTACTTCTCCTTGAGGGGAAGGAGAAGCATGGCAGCTATTACAAATATGAAAACCTTCAAGGTGTCAGTCTTCAAATGCTTTCTTCTATATCTAGTTTAGCATCTCACCTGATGATGTTTCAGTCAAAGCAATTGGAACATGCTGAGAATGTGCTCAACTGATACTGAACTGGCTGGCCCAGGTAATTGCAAAATTTGGATTTCAGCTGTGATGTCCCTCAGAGAGATACTTCTGCAGTTCCTATCCCTTCCATTATTGTGACCTAGTGAAATGTAGAACAGTCCTTTACCCCATAGTTTTGGTAACAAAATGGAACCTCCCATTCACTAGCAGACAGACGAAACTTAGATTCATGGACAATCAGCCAGGATGCCGACTTTTCCCTCCTCTCCTTTTCCTGGTGGTAGGTGTGATGTTTTTGGAGTTGCTCAATAAAAAGGGTTTGTTTCACTGAGTCAGCTTTCAACTTTGCTTTTGTGTGGTTCTAGTTCTTTGTTGTTGACTAGCTGAAGCCAGATTTCTGAGGACCTTTGCAAGAGGTTAAACTTCTGCTGGAGTTTGTCAAGTTTTTCCTTCCATCTCCTTTGTAAGCCGAATTTGGGGTTCTTCATGTTAAACTGTATGTCAGTTTAACTGGTGTTTTCTCCATGCAAACATAAAAAGAAATATTTTTTCATTAGTTTCAAGCATTCCCTGAATATTGAGGAATTTACCACTTTTGAAATGCCAAGCAACCAGGAAACTGCTTGCTGTTGCAGTTAATAGAGTTCATAGTACAGGCTGTGGCATCTTTCCTTAACATACTTAGTACTGAACAGAAATATATTACCAGTTTTATTGTGTATGATGTTATCAAAATTATTGTGACTACTTTTTGGGGTCTTTATTCTGTTGTTTCAACAAAGGGCACATACTTTTTCCTGTCCCTTTTGATTTTTAGCAGCTTTGTGGTCCCATTTTTATCTGTCAGGCTTAAAACCAAACGTGTTTTGTAGGATTATGTTTTTCTCACTGTGTATGTCTGCAGCCACAGAGCTTTCATCATGTTCAAGTACCCTTTTGGCTTTCCCTCTGACTTTTTAATTTCTAAATTTCAACATTTAGTAATTCTCCAAGATAGAATTGATCTATAGGGGTATATTGTCAGCAAGGCACTTGTTCTGATTTTTTTGCATTGTAAATAACACTGCCAGTTTAATTGATTTCTAGTTTAGTAAGCCAGCTTTATGCTTTGCAGCTGTATCCACTCATCTGCCTTGTTACCTGAGAGACTCTTTCAGTTTCATTTGTCAGCCTTCTCCCTTGTTGCAAGTTATTGTTTTGCTTCTGCTGTGCTTCTGGATAACTTTACACATTTCCACTCACTTTCTGAAAAGCTTAGTAAAAAAGCTGTAGTGTTTTTTTACATTTTTAAAAACGCTGTGTACTTTGACAATTGGATCCCAATATATCCAGTTGCTAATTTACTCTTAAATATACAAAATATTAATTTACATTTAACATTTCAGATTGAATTCAAAACCTGGGGGAAAAAATCAGGCATGGAAAATGAAAATTAATAATGTCCACTGGCTTGGGTTTCTTTTTTCCTTAAAACAAGCACATGTCAAGCTCTCTTCTGGACAGGTTTTTGCAAACACATTACCAGAAAGATCTCAGAAACATGGGCTGAGTTCTGAGAAAAGCAACAAGCATACCAGACTTAACATTGAGCTCTGGGAGTTGAAGGGACTGATTTAGGAGGAAAGATTAAAGTAGCTAAATATACATAGCTTGGCTAAGCGATGACTGAAAGGTGGAGGGTGGGGGGACACATAATAACAGTCTAAAAATATTTGAAGGGTGTTAACATTTAGGAGGGAGAGGGATTTTATGTGGAACATGTGAGCATGACTAGGATTAATGGGAGAGAAAGAAGGAATATAGGATGGATATCAGCAGAAGCTTCATGACAGCATGGTGCTCAGTGCTGAGGGATCTCTCTTCTGTAGGGAGTTAGAATGGAAATGCTGTTGTTGGGGACTTTTAAAATTGTATCAGACAAAACTATAAGGAATGTATTTGTAAAACTAGTCCCAAGGAATGCTCTGTGTGTGTGTGTGTGTGTGTATGTCTGTTTTGTATGAATGAGAGGTGGATTCTAGATTAGATGTACTATGATTTTACACAGGAAACAGAGAATGGTGGGCATTAGGTGGTGACCGAATATTGGTTTCCACTGTGAATATCTGCAGTTTTTTTCAAAATTGTTAGTATTATGATTTATACTATGTGTGGTTTTGTGACATGAATAAGTTTATTAGACTGGTGGACACAGAGGCCCTTTCTCAGGTCTGAAACACAAAAAGCAAACTTCAAGATAAATACAAGGACTGCTTTCTCAGAATTTGTCTTAATTTTGTTGATTAGTCAGACATTGAGCAGAGAAGGGTGATAACATTTCTCAAGCAAGGGGCTGCATATACATAGAGGGAGCCGATAAGTGTCAATATGGAGATTGTGTAGAGACCTGGCATAGGAAAAAGGAGCTTTCTTATTTCTACAGTGCAAGTAAGCAAAACCTATCATATGAACTCTCTTTTAAAGTATCTTTCAAAGGCATGATTTATTGCTGGAGGGCATGTATGAAATATAACTTAACAAAATTTTATTAAAGTATCCCTATACATCTGTTAAGCAAAAACAGTACAAGGTTCTCTCCAGGTTCTAGTGCCTTAAGGGGTGCCCCAAAGTGAAGGAAAGCTGCTTGATCAGAAAAAGACAATATTACAGCTAAAAGAAGAGGCAGTATTCTCATTCATGTAGGATCCAGATAATGAGCACAGGAAAACTAGGACTGTCTATTGGTTTAAACAGTTGCTCGTTAGCTAATCCATAACAAGCCCTGTATTGTCTGTGTACAGTGAAGATCTGGGCAGCAAAACTGGGAAGGCTGTGTGCAGTTTGTGCCCAAACAGATGGTCTTGTAAGTCTGTTGGTCACTGGCAGAGCTGACTTAAACCTCTGGGGCCTGGGTACACCTGCTGCTGAAGGGTGCATAGCCAGCAGCTGTTCCTCATTGCTGTCACCTTGAACTTGTGACCCATCTTCTGGGTACTCCTTCAAATTCTCTGAGGCTCACTGCATGCACATATACAGGCATGGTCTTGCTCTGTCTCTAGCTTCTTGAACAGGAAATGACACTTTTCATTGAAACTTTTTCATGGAATATGTCTTTAGAATCACTCTTCTTTCCTCTCGAGTGTGATTTGTACAGTAATTGCAAATCTCTTTTCAGGAGGTTAGATTGGAGCCTTTGGACTGGAGTGCCAGGAGTGTAACCAGTGCTTGATGAGATAACCCAATAGGAATGACCCAAGTTGTTGACTGCAAGTGCTGTAGACATAGGTCTATTTCTAAGCGTGACAGTATTACAGGGAAACACACATGCATGTGTGGTATTTAGCACAATGTTGTCTTCAACCTTGACTGGGGATTATGAGCATTCCTGCATATGAACACTACATCATCATCTTTAGTTGTAGAATCATAGGAAATGGTGCTGGGAGGGACCTTCAAAGGTCATCTCATCTGTTCCTGTGCCCAGAGGCAAAGCCAGCTGTACTTAAGCTGTTAATGTCCAGTCTGATTCTTTATGGCTAAGATTGGAGGAAAATTATTTGATGATTCTAGATATAGCAGCTTTCACCTAGAAAGTAGTTGAAGCATCTAGATATTTGCAAATTTCCTTCTGGATCCATATGCATTTTTCGGTATTCCTGCAGTTTAAATACTTTTGTCATGCTCTTGTTTCTCCTGTCCTGTCACTGCCTGAATCGTGGTTGCCCAGCTATCTATCAGGCTTACGCTGTAAACTCAGTCAGGGAACAGGTGTTTAAAGAACATAGAACAGAATTGCTCCAGTGTTAGGAGCAAAAAGAGAGTTGGGGGGGGGGGAGGGGAGAATATCACAAGCCACTGTAAGGAAATTTTATGAGCTTGGTAGAATTCAGCTATTATCCAGACCAGTTCCTGGGTAGCTACCCAGTTATGAAGCCTGCGTTTTTGCTAGGCTTTTCTGTCCACATTCTCTTTTCACCTGTTACAGAATACGACATCTTTAACAACTATTTTTGCTAGTGCTGGGATGGTGTAAAACTGTTCTGTGTTGAGACCAAGAGTATATTTCCTTCAGAAACAGTGAGATGACCTAACAGTTCACTGCAGAAGAAAAAAGGGAGTTGCCACTCCAGTTTTCTTGCTCCCCTGCTCTCCTGCTGGTTTTGTGCTCCCATTCTTTAGGCTAACTTCAGTTTCCAGCAGACTCCTTGCTGACCCATTTTAGTTTGCTAAACTGATAGCAAACTACTCTGGCAAAATGAGCCAGACAGATTTCTGCCAGATTAGAGAGCTGAACTGACCTGTGGAACGATCTGGTGAGAGGGAGTTAGGGGAAAAAGGCACTTTTTCAGCAGTAGCCAGCTATTCGGTTAAGCTGAAGCTATAACTTGATGGTTTAAAGTAATCATGGACAATGACTGCATTCTAAGTTATGATGGCAAAAACTGAAGGTGGGTGAAGTGGCACTTACAAAATCACTATTCATTTATTCATATAATTTAAGAACAGTCTCTGGGTTCTTTTGCTTTCCTTGAAGCTGCTGCATAATTTTCAGTCAGTTGACCAGGACTGGGTGCTGGTTTAGTCTTACATGTCAAGTGAAGCAGTCAGAACTCCTCACAGGACTAAGCCAGGCCAGGCCAGATGCCTTGAGAACTGCATGGTTCTATGCTGGTCACACGGAAAGTGGCTGCATGGATCTCACAGACCCCCTTTAGCTCCGATTTCTGTGATAGTTGAAGCTTTGAGTACTTGGTCAGCCTGTCATATGGGCATGTGCACAGGATTAGCATTTGGGCAGAAATCTGCAAGAAACAGTGTACTATTGGTGCCAGCAGAGGCAGCTGACCACAAAATGAGGAGGAGAGGTGCTGAAGTTTTTGCTGCCCTTTGAGGCAATATCACCGAATCGCTATTGAGAGTTGCTTTCAGATACGCTGCAGCTATTGGAAATTATTGAAACAAGCAGACAAGACGTTTATTGACCTAAGGAAGAATTTAGCAGATGTCTGGGTCTGTAATGTAGAACTCGGACTCATGGGAACTGGAGGATGTTACTATAGTTAAGCAGTAGTTTCAGTGCTACCCTCAATGGTCATGTTTTTCTGAACCTGGGCCTTGGTGAGTAAAGTATGTTTGTGCCTGTATAATGTTGTCATTCTCAAGTGTCCTAAGAGACTGAAAGCTGTTAGTTTGACATGCCTTTCCATGTAGGATTGTTATTGGCTGTTTCGGGTGTTATCTGATACACTCTCTGGCATATGAAGGACTCATATTACTATATGCAGCTGCTTTGGTGTGATTGTGGGATATCCCAGCCAAACTGAATCCAAACAATTTCTATAAGATTCTCATCAGTCTTACTCTGGGAAGCACCAGAACAAGTCCCAGCTCTGTTCCTGTTCCAGCCCTTCATGTGTATATGGAGGAGTACTTACTGGATGGATAATCTTACATTTCTATGGCCTTAGGTGATAATGTGGGAAAACACAGCTGATGAGGACATTCAATTTATGCACTGAAAAACTGTATTAAAGGCTGAGGGGTGGTGAAGAGCTACATAGCCTGGAGCTTCCAATTAAGCTGATGGCGATTGCTGCATGCATACGTTGTTGTACCTTAGTAAAAGCTCATCTTTACAAGGAATAACTCCACATGCCTTTGGGGTAGTAATTAGGAGGCACTTTAACTCTGTCTAGCCTTTAGACAAATGATGCAAGCACAGGAAGAGCCTTGCCCATTTTCTTACCAGTGTGTATGTGTGTGAGGGTTAGGTGGAGTACCGTTCCAGGCTACAGTTTCTCTGGTGGCAAAACTGGTTTAAGAAGTTCTGCCCTGATTCCTTCTCTATTCTCGCTGCTGTACCAGTGCCGTGGTTCATGTGGCCACAACATGAACCAGTTCACCAGTCCAATTAAAAATAGGCTGATTGGGAAAAGCAAAACAAGACCAACAACAAAATCCAAATGGGGAGTGGGGGGGCTCATTTTTGAATTTTTGGTAATTAGAGTGGTGCATGTCAGTCCTTCTCCCATGCCCCCCTCCCCTTCTTCCAGCAATTTAATTGGTACAGCTGCACACAGAAGTTGATGGAATATTGCAGGAAGAGGAATAACCAGCTGAGGAGAGGGGAACCTCTTCAGGTTGTTTTGTTGATGAAGAATTTGTTGCTGTAACTACACCTGTGGTGACTGACTTTTCATTTATCTCCACTCCTTGTTTGGAACCAATAAGAAACTTCCCAAATCCTGCAGGGTCTGTAATTATTATCCCTCAGTCATGCACCTTGCATGAAGCAAGTGCCATCAAGAAACAGCAGTTTCTAAATGGGGATAGCACTTCTTGTGTTTCTAGGTGTGAATTTAGGTTTTACAGTGGAAAAGGAGAGGATTAAACACTAACCTTCCCAGCAAAAGGCCTTTTACACAAGACAGGGTTTCAGTGTTTAGACCAGTTAGTAAATGAGATGACTGAGTTTTATGACCTCAGACAGATTGATCACGCGACGTGAGATGCTTGACAGGCACATTCTGCCCAGCAAATAAAGCTTCAACTTCTTTGCCATTTCAGAAGAGGAAGGAGCTCAGCACTTGCACAGTCAAATGATGAAAACAGGTATGTTGGGGAAGAGCTGACGATGTAGTGGTGCTAATCACTTCAATATCGTGTTTTCAGGGATCTGATTGTTCTGAAATTTTTCAGAAGTACTGGCTCAGCTTTCTTGGAGTCTTCATCTCAAAATCCCCTTATCGTAGGGACTGCATGAACTCAGGGAATCTTCTTGTGGAAGGTCAATACTGAGAAAATTCAAGCATGGAATAAATTATCAGAGTAAGGAAACTTTATTCTCACAGCTGAATATAAAATCCTCTGGCATGTGTAACTGTGCTATGGGAACTCGAACCTAACTATTAAGCACTGAAGTTCTGCATTGGTGGGGGGAGAGATGTCTTCATAGGATAGGCCAGTGCAGAAAAATGCAGTATGGTTTTCTATGGTCTCTTTCATGGGAAATGATCCCAGTATGATGGTCATAGTGGTGTATTAAGTTCTTTTATTGCCTCCTGAATACAGTTCTCTGGATCCAGTGTAGAAGTTAGGAATAAAAATACAGGTTGTTAAAAAAAAAAAAGCCTCGAAAGGAGCTTGATCAGAGTAAGCTTTGTCATGATTAATATATCATTTAAAGAGTTGTCTCCTGCTCCTAACTAAAAATAAATATGCTGCTCTTGGGATTGTCCACTGCTGTTGGGGCTACTTCCCACAGGGATTTGCCACAGTCGCAGTCCACATAAATGGGAAAAACAAGACACCATGCTGCATTACTTGCTCAGTATGTTTAGTTTATAGGTACCACAAAGACTGAAGACCAGTGAAGAGCAAACAACAGAGTTTAGAGATTAATGGTGGGGGAGTGGGGATGGAGATTCCCAAGGAGAGATGGAAAGATAGGGATGAATAGGGAGATGGTTATTGCAGAATTTTTATTGACTTTGGGGATCACCTCAGCTCTTGTAGTGGAATTAATAGTAAAAGTAGGACCTGAAACAGAGAGGCAGGGAAGGATTGAGCCTTTGAAAGAGTTTGGGTGCTGAACATCATCACTGTATTATATAAGTTGTATACCAAGACAAAGCTCAAGAAAGAGGGGGAGAAAGACCCATAGGAGAGATAGAGGCCAAAAGTCTAAAACTTCATAAACAAGTTTCCTGAAAAGCTGGGCTGGGAAATTGGGAAGCTAGCAGAATCTTCTCACCAAGGCTTTGGTAAGAAAAGATGGTTTGTGATGAAGAGAAAGTCTAGTAAAGATAGCATTAAAACTAATGTTAAGGATTATATCAGTAAGAGTTGAATGTCTGTGCATCTTGATGAGAAAATGGGATTAGCCATCAGAAAGACAAAAATGTGGGTTTTGACACGTGCAGCCCTGTTTCTGGAAAAGGTGATGCGGAAGCGGTGGAATGAGAGATGGAAAGTAAGGCTGTGCAGGGAGGCAAGTATCAGGGCAGATCCCAGTGGCAGTTAGTTCCATATTGTACCATGCGCATGTTAACGTAACACGCACTGCTTTTGCCTTAAATGTCATCCTGGTAAGACTTGCTTGGCAGTTAGTTTTGCTTCGTATGCATAGAGAAACATTGACATTTGGTGGGCAGCTCAGGTGTCCTTAAATTCCCTCTTGTGTCTAGATTTATTTGTCATGCTGTCTGATGCACACAGTTCATTATGTTTATGTTGACTCTAATCAACAGTTAACTAAACGCTTAGCAAGTTCTGGAGACAGCCATGTCCCAGGAGCTATCATTAAATGACACAAAGAGATTGAAATGATAGTTGAGATGGCTTCCTTGACTTTGGTTTGATTAACCTTTCACTGGATACAGCTGGATAGTTGCTTCTGTAGTTCTCTTATCTTTGCTGCACTTCGCAGGTAGGTGCATATGTTCGCTCTGGCTACAGAAAAGATATTGCTACCAAGAAGCAGATACTTTCATGCAGTTTCCCACCAGAAGGATTTTGCAGAAATCATTGAGTTCTTTGCTCTCACTCATCACAGAAGAGAGGCTTTTGGTTCTTCTACTTTCTTTGGCAACAGGTGTGCAAGGAAGCATAAGGCTTAACGAAATTCTTTATCTGCCTCTTGTACAAGCAGTAATATACCATTACTAGCAGAAAGTCAGCACGAAGCTTTGAGGTAGGACTGGGAAATGCTTTCTATGGCTCTGGGAATTTCCTTGATTTTCCCCTTTCCTCAGAGGCAGACACTTCTCTCCTCTTATATTGAAAGGAGCACAGGTGTAGAATGGAGAATCAAAAAGCCTCTTTATTCACTGCTCTTAGCAACACTTTCCTGGGTAACTACCAAATGCAAAATTTTGCAATTTAGTGTAAGAGGGAGTGGGAGCTAAATTGATGCCCTTGGAAATTTATCTGTTAGGAGTGAGAGGTAAAGAACATGAGAGTATCTCTTTACTCCTTTTTTCATGCCATGCTTCCAAGGGGAAGGCTACAGGGAGGATAAAGAGCTTTAGGGTGCTGCGCTGCAGTTGGTATGTTGGCTAGGGCTTCGTGAAACCCAATGCGCAGTTTCGACAGAGGAGGCACAACTGTTGGCAGGTTCTGGTGACCATAGCAGGCCTCAGCGGGAGTTATTCTAAGAACACAACATATGATCAGATTACTGAGGGACACTTTACATGGCTCTAAAAAATGAACCATCTGACAGTTTATGACAGCTCTGCCTGTTCCAGCCAAGTGAAGAGTGCTAGTCTTTGCTGACCCTGCAGCCAGGGTTGTGAAACAAAGAAAGTGCTTTCCAGAGACTGCGAACCTATAGGCTTCCAGCAGCATAATACCTGCTTACATCTAACTTCTGATAAGAAAAACAAAAGACATTTAGGACTTGCTTCTCTTGCAGTTTTGATTCATGGTAATTTAATACATTCTTGCTGCAGAGGTTACTGGGCTTTGCAACTTGCATAGTTCTGTATTTAGTAATCCCTGTGATGCTAATGTCTTTGTAGAATGATCTGGGTTTTTTGCTATCAGTATCTTTATTAGCTTAATATACCCTGCCACCTTTCTGTTTTTCCCTGGCTCTGTGTGGACACACTTCTGGAAGAGGAAGGCTGTATGAGAGGTGGTGGCAAGTGGGAAGTGAATTCTAAACCTGGAAATTTTGAGGATCCATGTTTGAATGTTCTCTCTAGAGAATTTCTATACCAGCTTCTAATATATGCAATTTATACAACAGTTTCCTCTCCCTCTAGTCTTCTCCAGTGAAGTACATGGCCTGAGAGAGCTTTGTAATTTTTGCTAATGTTGTCAAAGACAAATAGTTAAACACACACTGAGGGAAACACCTCCCACTTTCCCAGGCTTGACTACAGTTTACCTCCCCGCTTCCTAGTCTCAGCTTCCCTTGTTTTATTCTCTATAACACTTAGTCCCTCCTAATTCCTTTGATGACGTGCTGGGTGGTGCAAGAGGTTGGGGTCACTGTGTAAAGGTTTCTTTCTGGCAGTCCTTGCTTTTAATTTTTTTTTCCTCTGGTGCTTCTTGCTGCTCCTCTGCTCCTACGTGGGTTTTCAATGGGCTGTCCCTGGTCTGGCATGGGTCCTCCATGGGCTGCAGTTGCCTCAAAGTCTACTCATTCTGCCACAGAGCACCTCTTTCCAAGAGTACTTTTCCAGCCATGTCCCCAACAATGTCCTCTGCCACGTGTCTCCTTTTCTCCAAATGTGTCTTTTTACATATCTTGCATTTCTCCTTCTGTGCATCCTCACACGTCTCCTTTTTGTGGTTCCTTTTGTGTGTCTCCTCATGTGTCTCCTGCCCCTAGGGGCTATTGCCCTTTCCAAAATACATTTGAGCAAAGGTAGCTTGTGCTCCTCTGACTGGTTGAGGTTTTGATGGATTCTTGTTTTCATCCATTTTGGAGATGGCTAGAATCAACTGTGACTGGCACGGGGCTGTTAACGGCATCCTCTCAAACAGATTACCCCTGCAGCCTTCTACTGCTGAAGCAGAACAGTGCTCTATCAGACTGCTCAGTCTGTATAATTTCTTGACTTTCATGGAAACACAAGCTAAATTTGCTCCATAACATTTATTATATCTGGTTGAGAATCCATTGAAATTAGTTTTGCAAGGATGACCCGTATTTAAGCCAGTGTCTGGAGAGTTTCCATGTGTTCAAATTATCAGTATAGCCCAATATGCACCCTTTAAAAGTTTGCCTGAAATTCTCCACATCCACTTCTTCTCAAGGCTAGTTTTTCCTCTCTCTTCCATTAACTCATTCCCCTTGCCCCTCAAAGGGTCCTCTTGATGTATATAAATTTTCCTTCTTGTTTCTTTATAGATAATGGGGTTTGAGCACCTTGTTTTGTTCTGCACATTTCCCACTTCTGACGTGTGTCAAACTGTCCTTCTGAAATTTCGTATATGCCGGCATCTGTGTGAGAAGAATCACTTCTGCTGTTTCTTACCTTTCAACTTGGATCCATGGAGGCTTTGAAAAGCCATAAATATTATTCTTGGCACTAGAAAAAGGTGATGTGGGTATGTGTCGCTAGTAATTGGTCTTGGCTTTGTAAAAATGGTTACATTGGTTGGAAAAGCAGCCAGGTGGAAGGCAGCATAACAGCATCTGCTCCCATCAAACTCTACTGGGCATGTCATCGTGCTAATGCTGAAACTGTGGGAACTGAAGAGGTCAGTGGTTACATGCTGGGCATTGTGTTTCTGGCACAGAAATTGTTCCTAATTCGTGTATAGAGGAGCTGGAGCTGTTTTCTCAGCTACAGAGCTGATTCTTCTCCCAGGGGAATAAGGAGAGCTTCTGTAATGACACCAATAGGAAAAGATTAAGATCTGTAAATGTAAAATGTTTTCCCATCCCTGTGTGTGTGCTTTGGTTATCTTTCATGAACACGGCCTAAATGCAGTCATGGACATTTACATTCTTCTGCTTCAGAAACAGATGGAATTAGGAGCTTTGCCAGCCCTTCCCTCACGGGTTGGGTGGTCAGTCTCTAGCATAGAGTCCTTCCTTGCCTTCATTTTTTTCAGGGTTGAGTTAAACAAGGGTTTAAAATAAAAACATAAAATAAAAAATAAAAAGTGACAACTTTTTCATGGAATATTAAACTACTGGAATAAATATTGCATCTATTTTCACTGCTTGCTTTTTTGATGTCTGTGATGTCCTAATGTACAAGTTCTCCATTCAGCCCATAAACTTTCCATAGAAAATACTGGGTTTTCAAAATTTTGTTATAAATAAACTTCACAAGAGCTGTGGCTTTGCTTCCCAGTTTATTCTTGCTTCATTCCTTGCAGCCATATAAGATGTTTCACAGCCTTGCACTTCCCACTCCCAACTTTTTATTGAGGTACTATATCGCTACTAGTGTGGTCACCACAAATGTATTATTTTGCAGAGCCTCCTCTTTCTGTCATGTTTTCTGCCTTGAATCAGCCTAGAGTTCTAGATGTGTAGCTGCTGCTTTTCTGCTTCTGCTCTTTATTACTCCATTTCCAGGAAGAGAATAAAATCTGTGTGTCTGCTTAGATTTGGTACATGGGAGCCAGTGTATGGAACCTGTATAGTCTGCCTCATGTCTTGGTGTCCACTCTCAAACAGTTCTGTGGTGCTAGCTGTGAATTGGGTCTAAGTTTGCTTCTCCTGTTCACTGCTGAAGTTGTCAGTAGCTTAGCCTTCTCTGCCTCTCTTCCTGATTTTTAAATCCTGGACCTAAGTCTTCTGCAGTTTCCTGCTCTCATTCCAAGCAATTTCAAATTCTGTACCAGTGACCCTGTAGCTTCATGTTTCGTTAGCCGTTTCATTCATGTTGCTGTTAATACCATTTCCCTCATCTGTCACAGTGACCATCTTTTCTTTGCATCTCTGCATTTGCCTCTCCTCTCACATTGAACATAAAGCTACTTGTCTTCATTTTCCTTGGCCCTGAAGGGCCTAATCTCACTGTGTCATCTCTTAAAATCAAGGTGTAAAACCTGTCTTCAGCCTGCAATGTATGCTTGTTCCATAATTGGACAAGGATTCTTTCGCCTCTCCCAGCCTGTGCCCCACCTTCCTGTTTATGGGAGCTCCCCAAACCTTCCACAAAGCTAAGCTTCCTTCTCTGTATCTCTTCTGAAGAATGCTCCTTTTTTGGGATGCCTGCAAGAGCCTGAAAGCACTTTTAATTCACTGTATCATGTCACATTGATAAATTCTATGTAACTATTTCCATGTATTTCCCCATTGTTGTTTGTTTTCTTTATAGAGTCACAGAATGACAGACTCATTTAGGTTGGAAGGGATCTCTTCAGATTGTCTAGTCTGGCCCTACTGTTCAAGCAGGGTTAGCTACAGCAGGTTGCCCAGGATTGTGTCCAGTCAGGTTTTCAGTATCTCCAAGGATGGAGACTCTGCAACCTCTCTGGGCAGCCTGTGCTAGTGTTTGACCACCCTTACAGTAAAAAAGTTTTGTGGTTTTCTTTTTTTTTTCCCCTTTTTTCTTTTTCATGTTTTCAGATGGAATTTAATGTGCTTTAGTTTGTGTCTGTTGTTTCTTGTCCTCTCACTGGGCACTATTGAAAGGAGGCTGGCTCCCTTGTCTTCATTGCCTCCTGTCAGGTATTTATATGCATTGATAAAACTCTCCCTATGTCTTCTCCAGGCGAAACAGTCCCAGATCTCTCAGCCTCTCCCCATATGAAAGATTCTCTGATCCCTTAATCATTTTTGTGGACCTTTTGCTGGTGGTCCACACTTCCGTATGTCCACATCTTTCTTGTGCCGAGGAGCCCAGAACTGGATGCAGTACTCCAGATGTTGCCTCAGCAATGCTGAGTAGAGATGAAGGATCACCTCCCTTGACCTGTGGGCAACAATCCTCCTAATGCAGCCTGGGATGCCGTTGGCCTTCTGCCATGAGGGTGCATTGTCAGCTCATTGTCAACCAGGACCCCCAAGTCCTTTTCTGCAAAGCTGCTTTCCAGATGGTCAGCCCCCCGCATATACGAGTACTTGGGGTTATTTTTCCCCAGGTGCTGGACTTCGCAGTTTCCTTTGTTGAACTTCATGAAATTCCTGTCGGCCCATTTCTTCAGTCAAGGTCCTTCTGAATGGCAGCATAGCCATCTGGTGTATCAGCCTCTTCACAGTTTTGGATCGTCTGTAAACTTGCTGAGGGTGCACTATGTCCAGGTCATTAATGAAGATGTTGAACAGTATTCACCCCAGTACACCACTAGAGACTTGCCTCTAACTGGATGTTTTACCACTGATTAAAGCCCTCTGGGCCCGTCCATTCAGCCAGTTTTCAATCCACCTTCTTGTCCGCTTATTTAACCCGTACTTTGTCAGGTTGCCTATGAGGATGTTATGGGAGACAGTGTCAAAAGCCTTACTAGAGTCTATGCATACAGCTCTGTACTCATCCACCAAGATAGTCACCTCACTGTAGAAACTATCAGGTGGGTTAAGTATGATTTCCCATTTGTAAATCCACGTGGACTACTTCCAATCACCTTCTTGTCCTTCATGTATCTGGAAATGGTTTCCAGGATTATATGCTTCATCACCTCCCAGGGACTGAGGTGAGGCTGACTGGCCTGTTGTTTCCTGGATCTTCCTTCTTGCCTTTCTGAATGTTTTAGGGTGAGTGGCTTTCCTTTTTCTTCTTTGTTTGTACTGGCGATCTTGATCCATGTTTACAGCTTCTACACACTGTGGTAATGTAGTTATTAAGCAAAGCATATGATTCTCCTTTTTATTGGTAATTTTAAGCTATACAGATGCAAACTGGGAAATAGAATTTGCAGCCCAAAGTTCTGCTCCTAAAACTCAGACCTCTACTATGTGAACTAATTAATACCTTCCTAAGAGAGAAAGTAGTGTGACAGGGTATCACCCCACTGCTGATCTCTCTAGATAGATAATTCCATTGTGCATCTTTTCCCTGGGGTCATAGCTTTCTAAACTTGTATTTGCATTATTTCTCTGTTCCAGGCCGAAATGAGCTGATTGCCCGCTATATTAAGCTGAGAACAGGGAAAACACGCACAAGGAAACAGGTAAGTGTAAAGTTTTCCCTGTAAACATTAGCTTCTTTGGACCATTAGACATAATGAGGGCTTATGAGAACAAATCCCTTTCTGTTCACTTGCTATTACTTTCTGGCTTTGCTGGAAAGAGGTAGTTGTGCTGAGCTGGTTAATAAGGATGGTGGGAAGAGTCAGCTCAGGCATTTTACAGTAGGACTGTAATGCCCGTGTCTCTCAACCACATCTCTCAACCACACACAAATTTTTCTACTGTTAAACAGTGTGTTATTTTGTTTGATCTACTAATGAACGTTTCAGTGAACATCAGTGGTCCTCTATATGAATATTCTTTGTTCAGCCCAGACAGATGGACAGCAATTGTGATTTTGAAAATATCTGGCACACAGGATGAAAAAGGAATCTTTGTAATTTGGGAATGATAGTCCAGGCTATGCTGGCCAAAGCCCTGAGCAACCTAGCCCTGCTTTGGGTAGGGGGTTGGTGAATGACATCCAGAAGTTCCTTCCAACCTAAATCATTCTGTGATGCATTTCAGCCCACAGTAGATACAAGGAAGTTCTGAGAGTCATTATATAACAGTCAGGAAGGGATATGGAACATGGGTTTCCCTTCTCCCAAGAGGAGGCCAAGATGGGAAGCAAAGAGATCAGAACTCTCAATCCCTAGATTTAAGGATGGGTTCTTCAGTTTTAGATGAGGTCTCTGGCTTGATAAAGCCATTTTAATTGGAAAAGGCCTTAAATGGCCCATCTTTGCTGGTCCCCCACCTCATTTCATGACACGTAAGTTATGGTCAGAAAAGCATCTTGTTGCTACCTCAACCCCCCCTCCTCTTAACCCTAAATAACTCCCTATTGAACAAGATGCCTAAAGTATGTTTACTTCTGCAAGTAGCTACCAAGTACTCCTCTGGAATGAAGATGGATTTTGTCTTTCAATGCAGGTATCTAGTCACATCCAGGTCCTGGCAAGGCGGAAAGCTAGAGAGATCCAAGCCAAGCTCAAGGTATGATGAGTATCATTTAACATACCATGCAAGCCCTCTGACTCAGCCATTCCCTCATCCATTCCCTCTTTGAATAGCTTTAAAAAAGGGTGAGATTAGCCACTGAACTCTAGTAAGCTGGGGAGGAAAAGGTACTTCCCAGGAAGTGTTGTGCAAACACTTGTATTGTTGTAGCTCTGTGACGTCTGGAGCAATTCTATTTAAAGACTAAAGAAACAATAACTTTAATTTTTATGTGTCTGATTTCTACCTCCGGTTTATGCTGCTGTCATCGAAGTCTGAAAGACCCTTAGACTTGGTTGTATGCCAGGAGTGTTTACCTGAGAAGGAGGGGCTTATGGATACAAATGCTGACAAGTAATCAGTCCCTGGTGCTGTGGTGGCCTTGGGAAAGGGTAGCCTTACAGTTACTGCAGTGCTAGTTCTACCTCTACTAGTGGTAGTGATGTGGAGTTGTCCGTAAGAAAGTGTTCTGAGTTGGCATAACCACTGAGAGGAAGCAATAAAGCCAGCTGGCATCTTCTCACGTAAAATGATGCCAGCTGAATAGACTTTGCCCCTTGATTAATTCAGACCTAATTTGAAGAGGCCTGGGCTAATGAGAAAGAAAATGGTTGACTACTTGAGCAAATCTGTGTTTTTCTTTCTATAGGAAGAGCTCTGAGATCACACTAATGAACTGATACCTCTTGACATTTGTTTCCACTCAGATTTGAAGCAGGGAGATGGTTTATGTGCTCAGCCTGAATTGCCAGAAATGTCAAGAAGGTCAAGTTTATGGGTGACAATTGCACAAGAGGGTGTCCCCTGTTAGAATGTGAGCCATCCTGAGCAGGATGTGAGGTCAGGTCCTCGTTATGTATCATTGAGACAGCCAGAGAAGGAAGGCGCATGCTGACCTTCCTGATTTGGTATGGCAATAAGTTATCTGGAGGGAAGTGTGTTTGCTTCCCTGATCTTCCATGCTTCAGGTGATGATGAGGATTTAGACAGCCCAGTCCAGCCCTGACTGTTGAGTGGATGGCTGTTAGTGCTTCCTCTTGGCTGTCTGGGCAACTCCTTGCTGGGCATCAGGAGAAGTGGGCTGTCTGTGAGTGAACTGTTGGCACTCAGTCTTGACCAGTGCTGAAGTGCACGCATCTCTATTGCAAGCAGTGATTACCTCTAAGTCATGACTGCCCCCCCGCCCCCATCCCATCCCCAGGTCCATTTTAGAAAATGGTGTTGTGTCTGCCATTAGCCTGTTGTGTTTCCAGCTGCTCTGATAAAGAGATGGAGCCACAAATTACAACTATCTAATTCAGTGCTCCTAGGTAGGGCTGCCTAAGCTTGAAACCTGTGGTGCTGTTAAGTGGTCAATTCAGGTGGAGGCCTGCTTGAGAGGCAAGTTAGAGCGAGTAGGAAACAACAACTGCCCAGGGTGTTAAAAGATTTACTGCTGCTTATATCTGTAACCTTGATTCTGTTCCTTGCATGTCACAGCTCTGGGATTTGGCATGATTGAAAAGCCAGTCAGCCGAGCCTGTTTCCACTTAGCACACAGGAGCTGGCCGTTTTTGTTCTCGGGGAACGAAGGTGTCTCAGGGAGCTCCATGGAACCATTGGTTGTTCTCCTTTTACATCACCCCAGGCCATGCTGTGAGCTCTGCGCAGCTGCCTGCAGTGAACCATTCCCCAGTACCAGACTGTTCCTTTCTGCCTGCAGAGGCAAGTCTGCAGCACTGATTCAACTCATTTACTTCTTTGCTTTCGCTAGTCATTTTCATAGAGCAAGGAAATGAAACCACAAAAGCTGCTGCCCTTCTTCCAAGTTCCCGCTGATAGCTGTGTGTTCTTCTATCACTGTTCATTTTCCGTAGAGAGTATACGTTTTCATATTTATATCCTAGAGATCAGAGCAGCTACATGCTGACTTTTCAGAGCAATTACTATAATACTACCGTCTCCACAGAAATTGGGGTGTCTTTTCTAAGTGTGCACTGTGCCTATAACAGATAAAGGTAGGAAAGCAGGGCAAAGCCTGGAGAAAAATCTGTTCCCAGAAATCAGTAGTTTTCCATGTCCTGGGTGCCTAATAGATATCACCTGTACTAAGGAAAAAGAGGGAAACTGTGGTGGTGGTATTATTATTATTAATAATAATTATTATTATTAATTATTTTGCATTTTGAGAATAATAAAAGAAAATGCGAACATTGCAAATGTTTGGCAAAAGTTTTTGTTGCTTCATTATTTTTTTTTTTGTACTAGAAATGATACAAATGAATACAGAACTGTTAGCTGAAAGAGAAAGGAGATGTCTTTTACAAAAACATGCTTTTTAGAGCAGTCTGTCAGGCATTTAAACAAAACAGAAAAACACAACAGGGGTTAATAGATAAAATCTTTTCCCTTCTTAATTATTCTTGTTTTTTTTTTTTTTTTTTTTACTTTAATAATTCCACAAGTAAATGCTTCTTCCCCATAAACTCATGTATAAACTCAGGTAGACAAATACAATTTTTCCAGTGAGAAAGTAAGGGGAGGAAGAAAATCCTTTTCTGCAATGGCAACTGGGAAATGGTCCTTATGCATGTCATGAAAAAACAGAAAAGAATCCTTACCTTAAAAATGTTGTAGGTAATCCTTAAAGTATTCCCTAAAGCATCATTTAAACTGGAATCTGAAAAAATTTCCCATAGCTTTGGAGAATCTTAGGTACTTTCTCAGCAATTAAAATGTTTTCCTTCCATTCACTTGGATGGTACTAATAGGAGTCACGGATACCGTAAAAAAGAAGATAGGTAAGTTTTGCCCATTGCTACTGATCATTCCACTTAAACATTATCATTTATTCTTGAGCTTTTGTTATGCCTCCTCCAAATGTTTTTGTGTTAGGCACATCAGAATCCCTGGGCTTTGAACTTTAGAAAACCCTAGAGAAAGAGAAGGGGTTAGAGAGGCTGGAGACCCAAGGGTGAGAACTTACTGCAGTTCAATGAATGCAAGTGGAAAGTGAGAATTCTTGAAGAAGACAGCAAGAGCTTACCTCTTTCAGCAGTTTTTCCAAGCCATGAATTCATCTGTGGCATTGCCATTATAATTATAATGTCACAGATAAATGTGGAGTGTTTGAAGGATGAAGATTAATTGTAGGGGATGTAGGAGGAAAGGCAGAATGTGGGGAAGTGCTTCTGTTTGTCTATTTATTCCTTGGAAGAAGAAATGAAGAATGCTATTTGTTTTAAACATACATCAGACCCCCTAGTTGTTGCACTGTCATTACCTGTAAAAATGTGTGCAATTCCATAGCCCCGTTAAAACACAAAAAGGAGTGTCCTTGCATATGTGCCCTGGGAGGTTATAAGATTTCCTGTTTCCCCAGGGATGGGAATAAAATGATCAACTCTACCTGAGACTAATGCAGTCCCAAATTGAGGTAGTCTTTTTGCAGTGATGACGACAAACTCCTTTTGTGAGCTTGTTCTTAGAGGGTTTTTTTGGTAAGCAAGTGTCTTTCCCATTGAATATTCTTATCAATGATTAAAACACAAGAGTCAATTAGGATTGTACTTTCCATAACAAAACATTTCAGCTGTGCAGCTGAAAGCCTTCAGACAGAAAGGATAAATGCTTAGCAGTCTCTAAACCAGTGATCCCAGCATTTCAGAAAGGATGATTAATCATATCTGAAGTAGTAATGGGTGAAAGACTTACATGCTTTGAAGAGTTCTTAGGACAGTTATTGGTGAGTCTGCTGCCCAGGTTTTTCGACATGCTTGTTCCCTACAAAGAAGCTGATGAGAATCCTGGTTATGCAGCGTTAGACCAGGCAACTTGCTTATAATTATAATAATTCTGTTTTTTCTGTTTCTACTCTTGCCCATAGGATCAGGCAGCTAAAGATAAAGCCATGCAGAGTATGGCTACAATGTCATCTGCCCAGATTATCTCTGCAACTGCCTTCCATAGTAAAATGGCCTTGCCTGGTCTCCCACGACCAGCCTACCCTGCTGTTTCCGGGGTGAGTGAATCAGTGTCTTGGAAGGGTCGGGCTGAAGACGCTTGAGTATTTGAAAGGGTGTTGGGACCTGCTCAGGAAAATCCTGAGAACATCAGAAAGAATGGGCCAAAAGGTACTGTCTTTGTAGAGGAAATATGTCGTATGGCTTCAACAGTTTGGGTCTGATTCTTTGCTCACACTGATGTAAAACAATAGAGTTTCACTATATGCTTTTTTTAAAATGACACACGTGAGAGAACAATCAGATCCTTTGGGTTTTCAGCTGCCTGAAATATTTTTAGGTGTCTGTATCACTTTCTTAGTCCACGATCTTGTTGGATTAAAACCATTTGGGCCACCCTGACTGTTTCTCAAGCTTATCGTTCCCAAGCTCATCCTGAGTGTTTAGATCACAAACTGATGGCCCTTATATAAAATACTTACTAGAGGAGGTCTGTCGGCATCCCCTAACCTTTGAGCTGGGCCTAGTGAGCTTTTGCTGAGCATTGATTTCTGCCAAAATACTCCTGTGGTGCTCTCCTGGGGAAAATGGTCTCTCCAACAGAGTAAGCATCATTAAAGCTTTGGAGATGTAGGCACAAGGTGCATACATAGTATTTAACATTAAAAACCACTATTGGGGCAGTTGCTTGCATGTCACTAGTAGTAGTGTGTAGAAAAAAAACAAAGACCAGTCAGCACCTCCACAAGGATGAAACCAGGAAGACAGAAAGAAGAGAGAGAGCTCAGTCACATCTTTAAAAGCCTGTGAGCTTGCAGTTTCTTTCCTCAGAAAGGAGCAAGCCTTGCTTTTCATCTCTGTCCTAAGAGTGGTGACTTTTGCCTGTATGTTGTTCTCTTGCAGTTTTGGCAAGGAGCTTTGCCAGGCCAAGCTGGATCTTCCCAAGAGTGAGTATTCCTTCATGTAAGCATCCAAAGCAGGTGCTTCTGCTGCTTCCTCTATGCTGCCTGAGGAACACCATTAGCTATTACAAGGTTTATAATACGCTAAGATAATGTAGTCTTTGCTTGCAGACAGATTCCCTGATCATGGATCTGAGACTTCAGGCCCATGGTTGAAGCCAAACTGAGAATCATGAGAGAATCTTAAATAGATAAAACCCTATGTCTTCATATGGTACCTTCTACATGGATTACACTCCTTTAATGTGTCCCATGACTCAAGCAGCCTAATATGGGTTATTTTAGGGAGCTACTGAATCTAGCAGCCTGATAGAGGTGAGGCTGCTGCAACTCCATGCTCCCAAGTTCAACCAGTAGCGAGGCTGAGCATATATTCCCGGTAGGCATGCACACAAACATGCGTATACGTTGCACATACACACATATACACACGGCTGGCCACACAGAACAGCACAGACAGACAATGCTCAGCACTCACACAAATACAAACAGCACCGACAGCCTCATCCTGTACCCCTCTCTGGCTGATGAGGGTGAAGGTGTGTTAGCGGGAAATACACGTGCACTGTGGATCCATCCAGTAGCTGCCCTGGGATCCCTTGTCTCCCTGTATGCTGGCACCCAGGCAGGTGAGCCCTCGAGACCACAGCCCCACTCCAGTTGCTAGTGCAGGCCTCTCACTCACACGCACAAACACACATGCATGTGCACAAACACACACACACTGTGAATCTCTCCCAGTAACTGGGCTTAGATACACAGTTCTCCCAGTAGCTGGATCTTCACTTTCCCCAGTTTGCCTCCCACAGAGATAAACACACACACAAACTCATCTTTCAGTCGACCTCCAGACTCCACAGTCTCTCTGTCATTTGGCCTGAACCTCTTGGTCCCTCTGAAAGCATCCTTACCCCTGAAGACACACACAGCTGGCTCCCAAACCATCTACTTGCTGGCTAGTCTGGCTTGATAATTACTAGTGATTACACCCTCACTTGCTGCTGGCACTCCAGAAACAAACACACATAGACACAGAACTGAGAGCTCCTCATGCAGGAAAACAATTAGAAATAATTTGGTGAGAAGATAGGACAGACTGCACTGACAAGGTGCAGGGCATGGACAGATAACTGTACTGACCTTCTTACATGCGACTGGCACCTTTTATCACCATATTCTCCCTAAACATCCCCATAATAAATCTTGTGCAATCCCAAAATGCTCTGCCCTTGCATCCCATAGCATGTCCCATACCATTTAGGCAGTAACCCCCTCAGTTTGTAAGGTGACTGGTTTGTAAGCCTCCCCAGCTGGCTCACTGGGTTGGTTTCACACCTAGACAATGGGGCTGATGGCTCTCCTGTGACAGCCCTGGCAGGGGCTCCCCTGCCCCAGTGTGGAGATGAGCCTTTGATGGGCTGATCCTTCACCAGTGATGGCCCTGGGTGTGGTTGTCTCAGTGTATTATTCAGGTTGCTCTGCCTGCCATTGTTCCTCTGGGCTCCTTTTTTTGTATGGGGACACACTTTTTGTCACATAACCTAACAGAAGCAATTTAAGCCAACTTAAGGACAAGCAGCTGGAAGGGAGTATGTTCTTCATGCAAGCCATGTGTTCCTGCTCTCTTGTGGTGCTATTGCTAATGTTTGTGGAGCAGATCAGGGAACAGATACTATTAAAACACCTTGTAGGGAAAAATGGCAAGTAAAATAATAGAAGCCATCCTAGGAGGAACAAAAAGTAGATTTTATGCCTTTAGCTTGAAAGTGAATGAGGAAGCATCAATGTGAGAGGTTCTTTTAGAAGCTTGAAGTATCTGCCATCCCTGATGTTAGGTGATGTTTCCAGATCCTGATTTTTTTTGCAGTGGTGTTAAAATGGAGCTGAGCTGTCTTGAAAGCTAGGTTCAGTTGTGGGTGTTGAACATCTCTGAATCTGGGCCTAAAAGTCTGAGAGGCATCCAGCCCAGACGTACATCCACTTGCATAAATTTAAATCCGTCTATGGTTGAAAGAAAAGGATAAACGAATGGGTACCAGCTATTAATAGGCTGATAAGGATCTCTGAATAACAATTGTGCAGGGAGAGCCTGCTCAACACCTGCAGGGAAATCTTATTCAGTCCAGTCCTGGCCCCTTACTGTTTTTTGAGTCTTTCTCCATGACCCTCTCTTGCCCACACAGAAAGTAATTTCCTAAATACACTTATGCCACTTTCTCCCTCAGGAGAAATACTTGATCTAATCTGTGCAAACAGTTGGTCAAGAGTCTTTTTGCTTTGTTTTGGTTTGGTTTTTTGTTAACCATCTCTCTTTGTGTACTTCCGTAGTGTGAAACCTTTTTCTCAACAACCTTACGCTGTACAGCCTCCGCTGCCATTACCAGGTAGGTAAGGAAATACAGTTCCTTGCTTTGAAATTATATTCCAACTTCAAAAATAGCCAGTGCTTTAAAAAGTTTTAAAATTATTTTTTTCAAAAAATATTTTAACCTATTGAAATATTTCAGTGAGCCCAAAGTTAATTTTTATATAATTTCCCCTTCTCACCAGTTCCCATCCTTTTACTGAGAGAGCTGAAGCTTTTTAATTTTGTTTTGTTTTAAAAAACATCTTTTCCTGTTTTAGATTGGTTGATTTGGGATTTATTTTCCTCCTGGCTCAACAGAAAATAAAAGTTTACGTATCTCTACTGTTCTTCCACCATGCTGCATGTACTAGAACACTGTTTTCCATCATAACATGATTGCCTTTCCAATTTCCCATTAAGTGGAACAACAAATATCTTTTCTTTCTCAGTTTCCCCATTTTGAGAGGTTAACGGTCACGTTAATTGTGATGCTTCATTCTGATAATAAAGCAGTTTATTTCACTGCTCATTTAGGGCTCAATCTAGGTCCTCTTAAAGTTGCTGAACATGTTTTCTCTGGTGTCAAAACCACGTAGATTGTCTTTCACATCATTACCAACACTGACAGTGCTGTCTTAGCTGAGGGTACCTGACAAGCCATTTAGAGCACAGGTAGAGTGAGGACCTTGTGAATGATATTTTTGCATGATGACTGAAGTCATAAGAAAATGTAACTAGTTGGCTTTGACAACAGGTGTTCTACTGGAAAGCTATTACCAACTTTTCTCTTTCTAAATTTTGTTATATAAATCCTGTGTGCTTAGGGTTTGAGTCTCCTACGGGCCTCTCGCCTTCCCCATCAGCACCAGCTTGGCAAGGACGAAGGGTTGCTAGCTCCAAACTTTGGATGTTAGAATTCTCTGCATTCTTGGAACAACAACAAGACCAAGACACAGTAAGATACACACCTGACTTCCACCCCTCATTAATTTTTTGTCTTCAGGTAGCTCTTGGTTCATTGCTCTACTGAGAGTAGAAAGCCATCTTTGGGAAACACAAGATATCCTTCTCTAAGAAGACAGAATTGCCTATAGTGATTTAGCCAGCTCTGTGCCATGTGCTTCTGGCCTCCCTTCCCAGGGTCATGGATGTTCACATACCAGAGCTCAAGGCACTGAGGTCATAAGACAGTGGTACAGCCCCTGCCGGGCTATTCTAGCTGTCCCCTCTATCCTTGGAGGATAGACCCAGAACCAGATGATGGTAAGATCACATGAAGCCACGTATTTCTCTGGTGCACTGGGGACTTAAATTTGGGGGCAAGTGGGATGAATTTGCATCAATGTGTTTCCATGGTGCCACCTATAAAATGGAAGTAGTAAGGTTTGCCTGTCTCACTAAACCTTGTGATACTGCATCTTGAGACGTACGTTGGTGGTGGGCTGGTTACGTTTCCTCTGTCTGAGATAGGAAAGTTCAGAAAAGATGATAGTATTTGGCTGGTACCTTGCTGTGGGATTTTAGGCAGCCCTTCATAGGACAGGAGGTCTGATGTTTGACTGAGTGACCTGTGACAGGTAACACTGTATCTCAGGTTATTTCAGACTATATAGCAGCAGCATGAGGCAATGGTTTAGGAGTGACTACAGGAAAAAAACCCTACAGTAATGTTTCAGAAGAAGCAAGAAGCATGGATGTATTGATAGGAAAGAAATAACAGCATGAGCTGGTGTTAGCAGAGATATTTCTGCTGATACTTCTCCTCTTTTAGATAAAAAAGTGCTATCAAATCTTCGGTGACTTCCAGTAGTCTTCTGTGAAGAATCATGAATGTTCAGTATGTACTGAACGGTACTGAACGATTTCCTAATTCCATGTTTTTCCTCTTCTTGCAGTATAACAAACACCTGTTTGTGCACATTGGGCAGTCAAGCCCCAGCTACAATGACCCCTACCTCGAGGCAGTGGATATCCGGCAGATCTATGACAAGTTCCCTGAGAAAAAAGGGGGCCTGAAGGAGCTCTTTGAAAGGGGGCCAGCTAATGCCTTCTTCCTTGTCAAATTCTGGGTAAGGGAAGGACCCTTTGTAGGGTACCCATTTGCTATGGAGTTCTCACTGTAAAAGCGGTGTCCTCGCTAGCTGTTAGAAGTCTGCCGCCTTCCAACAACTTTTCCCTGTGCAAGCAATTTAATAGAGTCACGACTGTCACTGGAGATCTTTCCTTGACTGCACAAGGCCCTCATTCTGGCCTGGAGCAAGATGTATCTTTCACAATGTCATCTGTATTGTTGTTCTTGACTAGTGTCTGGAGATTTTATTTGCTAATGGTGACTTGGGCCCTTTAAAACTTTATGTATAAGAGAAGAATTCAGAGGAAATTATTCTCTGCATATTCTTATGTGTTCACTTCTCTCGGTGTTGAGTAGCTTCTCAGTCAGAGGCAACATTTTTCCATTTCTTCTCCTAACTCATTAGCTGCGTTTTGTGTTATCCAAGTACTAATAATTTACAGATGCATATTTACTGCAGGCACAAGGACAGACAAAAGATAAGAGAGACATATAATGAAATTGGATTATGCTGATAATAAATTACTGAAATGACTTCTGGTAAGTTGGCAGAAATCAGCCTGGCAAAAGCCTACTCATTCAATTTGGATTTTTGTGAGTTAGCTGAAATTTGCAAAAACTGTGCCATTGTGCTTCAGGGCACAAACAAAATAGTTTTGGTGACTGATATTACCACAGGTATTACAAGATTAAAAATAATAGCAGCTTGGGGTAGTTGCACACTAGATGGCTGAGGGAATGTGTAATGGGCTTTGGAGCCTTTCACCTTGAGTTTACCACTTATAATTCAACCCCAGGTCAGGAGTGAGATAATGAGAAATGAGCTTTCATTTCTCGTACTCTTCATAAAAACTGGCACTAGAAAGCCTCTTAATTGGTGCTTGCAGGAGAAGGAAGAGTTACCTTAAGTGCCTTGAGATGCAACTTCCCAGCTGTCCCAAGCCTAGCCTTTCCAGAACTAAGTTGAAGATTGTTGGCTGGGAGTCTGCTGTTCAAGCGTCTGGTGCTTAGAGTGTTAGTTATTGGTGATTCTTGGAGACACATAATTTTACTACCTGCAGACTGTGTGCTACTGAGCTGGGTCCCTCATGGGATTAGCCTCTGTACTCTGGTACAACAAAGCCTGCTTGGGAAGGTCAAAACAAAAAGTAAAAGACCAGCCCTGCTCCGGGTGGAAGAGAAATACCTGGGAGAGACAGCAGCACCTTGCTGAGAAGGGTATCCTTTGGCAAAATCTGGGTAGTGATTGCCCTACTAAGAACTGTCTGGAAAAGGAAACAGAAGTCTGATGTGATAAAAGAAAGGAAAAAGAGTAAGAGGGGATAGCTTCTAAGAAATGGTCATGAGAAAAGTAGAAGCTGCAACAGCTGCTTCCTGCTGTGGAGTAGGGATCCCAGGAAAGTCGAGGTGAAGAGCACTGGCTCCTGTGTGGTATCACTCTGAAGTGCTTTGGAAATTTCAGGAACCGAAAGCAAGAGCTTAGAGGGAGACGTTACGTAGAGAGAATAAAACACTTTGAACTACTTGACTTAAGAGGAGAGAAATCATAATGAAATTGTGATCTAGTGTAACTGTGATTTTATTTATCAAAACTGTTAGTGTGCTTTTGTGCTTGTGGGGTTGGGTTTGGAGATTGTGTTTGTTTGTTTTTTAATATCAGAAGGGTAAATGTGGCCTACACATCATGTCAGACCAACCTAAGTTAGGTTTTTGAAGGATTTACGTGGTGAGATGTCATTAAGTTGGACTCTTTCTGGGCCCATGTGAGGTGTCTGGTGTTCGGAGGGTATCAACTCACTGAAATTTGGCTCGCATAAAGAGATGTGACATTGGATTTGAAACACCTTTACTCCAATGTATACACGATGCCCTGGGGCTCTGCATCTGTACACTTATAATGACAGTGATATTTCTGGGCTTGGTTTAATATTTTGACTTTCTGATTCTTTTTTTGGTACCCTTGCATTGTTGAATCCCATCTGGAGTTAACATCAGGTTTTATTGGTGGAAACACTACAGGCTGTCACTTACAAATAAGCTAAGTTTACAAGTCATTGATTGAATGGAAGCTGCTAAGGCTTTTAAGAAGTAAATCATTCAGTGTTGTATTTGTTTCTCAGTGTAGACAGTAGTAGGGGATGAAAACACCATTCCTGATGCCATATTCTGGATGAGAAAGGACTGGGGCACTTTTATGAATTGCGCTGTGTTTCACAGGAGTACTTACATTAACCCTGTTGTAAGATTTCAGCTAGGATCTCTAAAGCAATATAACTAAAGCAATTCCAAAAAACTTTTGCTCCATAAAATTTGGATTTTTTTGAGGAAAACTCCAAACCTTTTTGTTGCAAGACTTTGTATTCAAGATGCCTGAAATATTGTGGTAATGCAGTCTTATACTTAAACAAAGCATGTGAGCCATGCCTGTAATGCACCGTGCTACACGTGTCATGGGACTTCCTGAGTTCGGTGTATTGCAACAGATGTGTATAGTGCAACGCCCCCCAACAATAAACACTTTTCACAGATAACGCAATGTGATCTAAAAAAACAGTTTAACAGAAGAAAACTAGATTTCAGCTGAGATTTTTATACCCCTCTGCATTTTTATACCTCTGTAACAGTACATGCTAGGGTGCTTTTTCATTTTGCTGCCTGATTGCTCTGGACAGCTATACAAATATACTGTTGATGTCCAAATATGTGTTGGATAAAGCAATTACTACACTGCTGAATTTATAGCATAAAATCATTTTAGCATAAAAGTATTATCCAAAAGCAAATTACTGATAACCTTAAACTTGGTGAGTAGAGTTAAATACTTGAAGGGGTGTTTTGAGACATGAAGATATGAATGATTTTTCAAAGGTTTTGAATTGAAGTGGTGGTTGCACGTGACAAAGACTTAAAAAAATCAAGGCATTGAATAAGTTGGTTTGGTATTTATGTAGTTTTAGGCTTGAAGAACCTGAGGCAGGAACCTGCCATTACTGCACTAAGCATTGAATATACCAGATGATCTGTTGTTTACCAGAAGCCTAACTAAAAAACAGGGTCGGGGTTTCTTGACATCACTGATAGCACTTAGGATCTAGTGTGACTGAGAAAGAGATGTTCATGTTTGTTCAATGGTGCTTTAAATTATTTATACAATAGCTAAGAGTTAGAAGTTGATTAGTTTGAAACATAAGCGGTGTTTGCAATTCTTCCTTGATTTTGGCATTGGGAGTTTGGTACAATGAACTAACTCTTGGGCTTGGATTGGCAGGTTGTGTATGACATCTGTGTGACATTTCTCTGTGCTCCAAGTGTGTTCTAGCACACGACAATGAATGTGAGACATTAGCCTCTCAACACATGGGCAGTGGCAGCTCTGCTCTTTTCCAGTGTAATATTATCTCTACCACCTGTTACTTGGTTCTCCCCATGAACTCCTCCTATATGCATCGTTATTAATAGTTTTGGGAAGAGGCGTTTTCAGGGCTTTGCACATTAGTAGAGTGGTGCACTTGCACCTTAAAGCTTTCAGAAGTTGTGAGACTCTGGGTGGAAGACAGAAGGAAAATGACAAACCAGGAATGCAGGACAGGCAGTACTTTGTCCAGAGAAGCCATCTGCAGAGGGGTGGGTCAGGGGAATTGCTTGGGAGACCTTTCCTGCCAATGATGAATATATGTAGTTATTTCTTTTCTCCTCGGTGATAGGCAAGCTGGACCAGTCAAATCACTGAGTGTTTTCTTTCCAGTAAATAAATTATACTTTTGTGGAAGGGGCTGAAAGGGTGGGGTGGAGACTGCTGTCCTGTACGTGGCTTTTCTCCTGTACCAAGCAAATCCAGTCAAAACAGCAGCAGTCCAAATTCCCCTCGGCACCCTGCCCTGCCCACTGTATGCCTTCAATCCTGACCTGGCAGAAACTGCCTGGAGAGCAAGGAGATGGTAATTTGGTCTCCATGTCCATTGTGTCCTTGGCACTTCTTCTGCGGCAGCAAACAAGACAGCAGCTAGCAACAGAGGTTTTTATGATCTTTGCACATTTTTTCTGAGAATGGATTTGACAGCCCATTAATTTCATCTGCAGTCACCAGCACCACCTCCTACCAGTTGCTACCTTATGTAAGGGGACTCTTGTCAATGGCACTTCTTTCACCAAAGTTATTCCCCACAGTGTTCAACAGTATAGAGACTGTTGGCAGCAAAAAGCAGATTGAAAAATTGAATTGCTGAGGGAATCTGTCTGCTGGGTGTCAAAATAACACAATCCTCGGGGGCTAGCTAAGTCGCAGCTACCCGTACTGTTGGCAAGGCCTTCTGCTATCTTTGGCTAGCTCAGAAACTCTCCCCTTTCCCCTTTCTTGGAGGCTGAAGCTGCAGTGGCACCAGTTTTGTACTGTTCTTAAAGAATTGTTCAGCATATGCTTTTCCATTGACCATGTGGGACCTGTGTGCAAGATATTGGCAAGCTATGTAATGCCATTTGGACTCTTGTCCAATCATTGCTTTTCAAAGCCTCAGATAAGCTGAAGACTGATTCTCAGAGGTCACATTTCCTTATGTGAAGAGTTTCAGAGAAATTTTGGTTCACAGCCTCATCCTAGTGGGAATGAGGCCCTTCTTGGTAATCAGTTGTGAAACTCAATCCCACCAAAGATCAGGCAAAAATCTTGGCTTAGTATATGGTTAGGACAGTGCACAATGCCAACTTTTCTGTGTTTCTTTCTTGGGGTTGCAGAAGTTGAGTGATGCACTCAAGCTTATCAGAGCTGTTTTCAGCAGAGCTGCTAGGAGACTCAGACCACCAATATGATTAAAAAACCAACCAAACAAACAAACGAAGTAATACTAGCTTGTTGAGGGTTACTATGCCCTTTCCTGAACAAATCCCTTATCTTCCATCTAGAAATCTTGTCTTGTAGGTATTTAAAAATTATGCTTACTTCTCTGGAAAGGAGGAAATCTCAGATGTTTCCCCCAAAACAAGCCGGTCAGCTCTCTTGCATGCAATATGTAGATCTCAGAGATGTGCTAGATCACAGATACCTCACTGATTGTAGTTTCAGTATGTTTGGAAGTCACCATGCAAGCTATGGACAAGTACGTCATCTGTGCTAAGCTTGCACAGTAAGTTGAATGCATCCCAGACACAGATTGCTGTTATGCTAGAATGTGCACAGCTTTTTGCATCTAGAACTTCTTGGACAGAAAGCTGGAACCCTGACTTTGTCAGGTAAAGTAGTATGGTCCAGCTGGTGGCTCATGACTCAGATTTAGCTTGTAATATGCTTCATCTATTTCATCTTCTACTTTGCCCTTGAAGAGACGGAGAACAGCTGTTTGAGTGCTAGACATCACCCAACCAGCTGAATGCTGCTGCTGCCCCAGCTGCAGTCCCACCCTGTTGCTAGCAGTAGCTAGTAGAAGCCTGGGGGGCAAGGCAACTCAGCCCATTGGCTACGGACTTTCCTAAATCCTGACTATGTCCCCTTTGGCTGCCTAGGCTGGGGTAAGGAATGTATTCAAGCGTTATCTCACTTGTTGTTGGATATACTAGTGCATTTGCCAGTGAGGAGCTGAGGCACCTAAGTTCTAGTCTCCAGGTCTGAATCACCTTCAGTTATGTATTCAACAAGTCCATGCATTCACAGACTATAAAGTGAAGATTAGCCTTCCTACTTGATGAAGTGCTGGGAAGATGAATTTCCTTTAAGTCATAGTCACTATTATTCCCTTGCATCTTTGAGGGATGGAATGTACTGGACAGAGTAAAGCAGACCTTTCTCTGCTCACCTTGGGTGCTCACCCCAGGACTGGGTGTGCTTCGACACAAGGTTTTCTTTAGAGGAAGAAACTCTCAAAGTGAAGAGAAAGGAAGAGTCCTTTCCCCAAAGCAGCAATGTGTTTCTAGTCCTGATGACCTAATTGTTGTGAGGAGCTCATAGGAATCTAGGCATGGAGACCATAGCATTTTTAGATGTTAAGTTAAAAGCAGTAGCTCTTTTGGCCATTAGAGACCCCATGATGTGCAGTATGATTTTGTCCTCGTGCAATCCTGCGAAGTTTAACTGCATCCATTAGTGATTCACCTCAGTGTCCAGTTGATGTTTAGAAGTTAATTTGGCTATGGCAGATAACAGTGTTTTTCCTCAATTTTGTGCCTTGTCTCCCTTCAGGTAATCATCTCCATAGCTGGGAAAGCTAACAGATTTGAGTTCCGCTCCCGAGTGGTTCTTTGGCCTTGTATTCATGTACATGATTGCCATTTTCAGCTTACATGAATAAACCAGGTTGCAAATAATTTAAGAGCAGATATGCGTGTGCTAAATAATCTCTGGTACAGGGGCAGTAACTTCCACAAGAGGGTGGGAACCAGCAGCTGTAAGTAAGTAAATAAGCTGTAACTAACTGTAAGGCCTGCAGTATCTGTCTGAGCTGCTGCAGCTCCATTCTGCAAACATGAACTGGAGCCCTCAGCTAGCTGCTACTGTCATTCCCCGGAGCTGCTGAAATGCCATGTTTATGAGCTGAGATTTTCAGAGGTGGGTGCACAGCTCTTGTTGATTGACCACCCTAAGACATGCCTGACAGCCCTAGCCCATAATATGGGATGTGCTTTAGAATAAAAGGTGCAGTGTAAACGTCAGGGAGTTCCAACACGACCCCATTGCAACCATTCACTGCAACAGAGCTTCCAGGAACCTGATTGTACATTATGTTAATGAACGGCAATGACTGCTTAATTCAAACAGTATTACCATAATTTTGCCTACTGCCAAATAGTTTGATGTTGATTAATTAGATGTTAACTAGCTGTGAAATTCTACACTCTGGTCTTTTGATGGGAGACTGGCCAAATTGTGGAGGCACCTAGAGTGGCTTCTTAGGGCTAGTGAAGCTTTTCTCATGAAGTGGAACTAGCACCTTTCTGCTTTACCTCATATTGACTGCACTTACTTCTTAATTTGCCATTAAGAGTTTAGGGGAATGTAACCTTAAATTTACTAGTGAGACCCTGAAAATGTTTGTCTGGTTCTGCAGTGAGGGCCTCCACCATATTTATGTAGCAATGGTCCGACCAAGCTTCTGTAGCCTTGACTGTTTGTACTTTTGACTCAGTGGGACAATTTCTTTCGAAAAGCGGATTTGGGTCCATACATTGTGTTTATCACCCCCAAGGGAAATAGCTGAACAATATTGTGAAGGACTCCTAGTCTAGTTCCTCTTTGGAGAAGGGAAGGAATTAATCTTTATTCAGACAGCTGGAGTATGGGGTCAAATAAACAATACAGTTAGTTGCATTGACATGTAAATGAGTATTACAGTAACTCAATAAAAACCTAAACCAGAATAGAGTAGCATTGCTACTCTCTAATACATGTACATTTGTGGTGCAAAGTAGCTGCATAACTATA
The DNA here is from genome assembly GCF_035582795.1 of Mycteria americana. NCBI lineage: Eukaryota > Metazoa > Chordata > Aves > Ciconiiformes > Ciconiidae > Mycteria > Mycteria americana. The sequence goes on from NC_134365.1 coordinate 85,693,702, forward strand.
GTGGGGAAAATTTGATAGCAAGGACTTCAGCATGACCATGATAATTCACTTGGCAACCTGAATTATGATTAAGTCTGTAATGCCTGTGCCTTGTTCCTATTAATAGCTGTGCTACCAGGTTAAAGCTAGCATGGATTTGCCCACATAGGCTACTCCAATGTAGACAAACCATCCCAGCATAACACTGCATTACAGTTATTTAGGTGGTCATGACAATGTAAAAGCTTCCAATCTTCCTCCAGCTGTTGTTTCCAAGTCTTGTGCAAAAGTTATCACTACCTCAGCGGTGCAAATGTGAATGATGTAAAATTATTTTTTAAAAAGTTTTAAATCCAAATTGTTTTACTGATGTATTTTAACACGTGTGCCTAAATCTGTTTTCAGCTCAGTGAGGAGACAGAAAACTCTGGGGGCAAAAAGGGATAAGTTGTCAAAAGAAGTCAGGAACCTATCCGGCTGGATAAATTGTTTTGTGAAGCTGTCTTCTGAGGAGAAGCAAACATGAGAATAGTATAATTGCCAGCTTTGTATGACTAACTCCTGAAAAATCAGAGGATGCTCTTGAATATATAGTATGCAAGAGATGACAAATTTAGGAAAACATAAAGGGATGAGTGCACAGCTGGTGTGAACTGGTATGAATGTATTACGCATGTAGGGCCAAATGTATTCACGAGGGTTGAAGATCTGTCACTACTTCAGAGGGAGGGATTCTACTTAAAAGGGGGAGTCATAAAGAAGGTGGCCAGCCGTTCTGACAAATGGACTTTCTTTCATCCATAATCTGTGGTGAAGATGGTACAACTGTTAAGGATTTTTGTAGAAACTGTAGGAAACAACACAGTCATTTTGAAGAGTGATTTGTGATCATGTATTTAAATACTGTGATGTTATGCTCTCCGTTAAGAGCAGAGTAAGCAGAGTGAAAGCTGTATGTCCATCCCTAATGCTGCCAGCGTTAATGCGAACATTGGAGCATTCTGTCACCTTGCCTGGACTGAATCTTTGTCCCACTAGAATTATCTGAATGCTACAACTACTAGTCTAGGAGATACCCCAGGAGATGCATTGCGCACTGTACTTCATGAAAAACCTATCCTAAATCTGTCTTTCACTTGCTTCTGAGTTTGTACGTTAAAAAAAAAAACAAACATGGTAATAGGATTTTATTGGTTTGCTTGCTTGGCTCTTCTGTGGCATCATTTATCTAATGCAGATGGTAGTTTTCCTCTAGGTGGAAATATGTGTGCGCAATAGCACAGTGGCAGCAATGCCCCAGTGTTATGCTAAGTGGAAAATGGAACTGGATTTTCTGAAATAAATGGAGATACGGTTTATTTTATTTCCTTTCCTTTGCCACCTCCTCCTTCACACACCTGAAGTGGCAACTTATCAGCCATGGGAATTGGATTGAATGGAAATACTGCACGTTATTACATGGCTGCTTTTCCTGCTAGTGCTTTTGGCATCACTATTGGCAAAAGGATTAATTCTTCTGTGACAATAACTCTGTGTCATGGGAGCTGCTGGTGAGTGTTGTGGTACAGAGATGGCCCAGCCCGACTGCCTAGGGACAAAACTTTTAACTTGAAAGGAATGACAACAAAGCGTGGCTTCTAGCAGGTTACTAGTTACTGCTGTAGTTACTCAAACCCAGCATTCACTGGAAGAAGCAGTCCTGCCTTCTGCTTTCCCTATTGCTCCCAACACACGTTCTTTGTCTGAACACACACAAGTGCTTCTGAATCAGACCAGGGAACTGTTCCCACTAAGAACTAGCTGAGCAGTTCCTCAGTGAGTCTTATAATACAGCTACAGAAACATCTGTGTCAGTACAGGAGGAACAGGGAGGCACAAACTGCTCTGGGACAGTGAGACTGCTCTCCCTTGGTGTCAGGACCAGCCTGGTGTTATCAAACTACAACTTTCAGGTGCAGTTTCCCAAGAGGCTCAAGCCAACCTGAGTATGAATTGCTATCAAAACAGGCAGTCTTTGTGCCCTCAACTTTTGTGTGTGTGTTCTCACCTCTTCCAGCCCCTGCAGCTTTGTGGGGGTCCAAGTGACCTTTCTTGTCTGACTGAAAACTAACCCAACAAAACCACAACAACATTTGTTTTGGCTGGGATCAGCTCTCTCATCTGGCTAACTACAGAGTCGTACAATTGCTAATGGTGGCACAGAGGCAGCAGCAAGCTTGTGTGGCTACAGCTGGGGAGAAGGCTGGACTGGCACTTTCTAGATTGACTTAAACCTCTTATGAAATTGCTACTTAAGAGAAATAAGCTAACAGTATTATCTCATGGCAGAGAAGAGACAGGTATTTTGTATGGCAAAGAAAAGGGGGGATTCATTACTGAGGTGGTCCAGTTCCAAGGCTAGCATTGCTTGTCCTAAGCTCTGCTCTAGATCTCGAATAAAAAACGTTCACTGACATCGGCTAAGAAAACCATGCTAGAATGGCATCTAATGCAGTCCTATTCACACTGTATCCACTGTAGCAGGAATACACTTTCTTCAGTTTCCTGTTTCCCTCAGATCAACAGGAAGAACAGAATAGTCTGAAGTAGCCTATGGGAACTGCTCATTGCTTTTCTGCTGATGTAAGCTAGCACCTGGGCTTGTGGAGTACAGAGAAGCTCTAACCTTTTAGTTTTGAAAGGGAGGAAGCCGAGCTAGGCATTCCCACACACCCTTTGTGTTTTCAGAGCTTAAGGGAACCTCCTCTTCTTTTCGTAAGTGTGGTTTGAATGACCCCTGGTGGAAGCTTCAGACAACCAGGATTTTTAGGAGTTGGGTCCCAACATGAGGCTTCAGTTGGCCAACCTTAGGCACCCACATTTGAAAACTGTGGCTGCTAATGGAGATGGGGTCATATTCAGGTGGAACTGGGCTGGATCCATCAGCAACCTACATTCCTTATGTTACATCCTGTCTACTTACATTCTTCATACCATAGTACCTGAGCCTAATGTGTGTGTGTATACTCACACGTTCCTTCTCTCTGCTCTGTCTCTTTCCCCTTACCTGCATATCCAGGGTGGAAAAGCTTTATTACAGTTGCTGTACCCTTATTTTTCCTCCTTAGTGAGGCAGGCCAGTCTAGCCTGTCTGTTGTATTGCTCTGTCTCTACAGTGCCCTCCTCTCTGCTCTCCACATGCTTTGTGAGTACCTCCATGCTGTCCTGGCACTGTTCAGTTATGGTAAATATCAGCTAAGGCAAGGGGCTGTGTCATATGTTTTTAATACGTTGTTAAGAGGATATTCCACCAGATTTCCCCAATGTGTATGCAAGTCCCCACCACCATTTTCTGAAGCAGGAACTGGATTTTAGTGCATACTCTTCAGATTTCCCCTGCTTGCTTGAGGCACATTGATCTGCTTAAGAAGCTTTGGACACTCCAATACTTTACAATCTTGGCTATGCAAGACCCCTTTAGGTAATGGTGAAAAAACACCACAACCATCTATTGATAAGTATCTGTTTCTCTTGCTTTTTTTTTTTGGCAGGCTGATTTGAACACCAATATTGAAGATGAATCCAGATCTTTCTATGGCGTTTCCAGCCAATATGAGAGCCCAGAAAACATGGTCATTACCTGTTCCACCAAAGTGTGTTCCTTTGGAAAGCAGGTGGTGGAGAAAGTGGAGGTAGGGAGCAGACACCTGGGTGCAAGGTTCTATATGGCTGCTGTTTTGTCACTTCAAGTCTTTGCACCCTGCATATATCTCAAGGCAAAATATATCCCATGCTTGTTGTCAGGGAGATAAATGCCACAGATTATTATTTCTGAGACATGCAGGTGTAAGATTGATCCAGCCTGCAACATGGCCTTGTCTCAGGACTTCATTGAAGGTCTGGTAGTGTTTGCTATTTTTTCCTTAAATCTCAGTTTCTGAAGACATGTGAATATGTAGGAGTCTCAGCTCTGGTGATTCTCTGGGGTTTTTTGGGGAGCAAAGAAAAGCTAGGAAACCTGGACCCTTGTTTTGTAGTCCAGAAAGGTGAAAACAAATAGGCAACACCTCACTCTCATCAGTGTTTTTAAACAGATCATTTTTAGACTATAGCCATTAATTAATAGACTGTAATAATTTACAGACTATAGTCTTATGATTTTATGAGGCTTATCGTAGTTGTTTGTACACTTACAGTTTGAGCAACAGTGGAGCTGCGTAATTATGCATATATCTGGCATTAAAGAAATTATTTCTGATGCCACGTTCAGCTGCTAAGAGAGCTGCTCTGACCTGCTTCCTGCTGCTCTCCTTCTCAAGGAGCCTTTAGATGCAGGAGGAGCGGCTGTGTGCAGAACACCAGGTGTTCTCATGTCAGCAGTCAGTCTGAGCTATTATCCTTCCCCAAGACCTGTCTCCAGTTATATGATAGACATGCCTGAAGACTGGTTATGTATTTGCATGATGGGATAGATAGACCAAAGAAAGGTGTCATGGTGCACAGGAAAGGAAACCAAGCTCTTGGGGTGAAAGGAGGTAATGGGCATTTAAGGGTCTGCTGTGAAATGATAGAATCCAACCTCAGCTTCCGCTCAAAGGAAGATGAAATATACAGGAGCTATGATGTGAATGTGAACAAAAAAATCCCTCTGTGTAACATCAGCCAGACCCTCTCCTAACGGGGAGCAGAGATACTATGTTCTCTCTCACAGGTACCAGGCGGCTTTAGTCCTTTCCAGCTGTGAAGCATCCTGAGCATATGATTACCATCATTACTAGGAGCTTCCTGGTCTTGCTAAAGCAGTAGTTTTTAACTTTTTCAGTTTATCCACATCTAATATTTTTCCAGTAGAGATGCAGACCATAGTATAGCTGACAATTGGTCTGCTCCTTTTAGTTACCTTTCACAGCTCCTTGGCAGTTTGCTGCTCATAAACTGGAACCCACTGTTCTAAAGAAAAAAGAAATCAATCCAAAGAAGTTAGAGGGCTCAAGGAGACTGACCTTGGTGTGAAGTACTGTAGAGGAATGATTACTCAGCTCACTACTGTTAGTAAAATGACTTGAAAATGCCATTGTAATTTTTCTGTTCTAAGTCCATTTATGTGATTAATGCTACTAATGTGATAACATTAGCCCCATATGCCCCTTTTGTGTTTTACATTGCAGACAGAGTATGCACGCTATGAAAATGGACACTATTCCTATCGCATTCACCGTTCCCCTCTCTGCGAATACATGATAAATTTCATTCATAAACTCAAGCACCTTCCTGAGAAGTATATGATGAACAGTGTGCTGGAGAACTTTACTATCTTACAGGTGGGACTTTCCACTGTTTTCGTTGGAGCTTGGAAACATGTAAGCCCCATGCAGTTCACTGTTGTGAGTCAAAGCAGATTTCCTTTTACAGCTCAGCATCTAATTGAACTTAGTATCTCTCACATGTATTGCACCTCAAGGCCATTTATGGAGCTCTAGATATAGTAACTCATGCAGAGAAGCAGCAGAAGAATTTGAGACACCTGAGTAAGAGAGAGAAAAAAAGAAAGACAAAGGGAGAACTCATGAGACAGAGAGATAAAGGAAAGAGAAAGAAGCAAAAGTCAGTGAAGAAAATGCTCATTCCACTATTGGATGAACATTGAGGTCCTTTCTGTGCCCTGGCCTGTTTTGCAAGATAAAAAAAACCAAGAGCCCTATATAATTTTGTCATGGGAAGAGTTCTTCACTGACCAGGTGGGGGGGGGGGGGGGGGGGGGGGGGGAAGTTGTTTCCTCAGGACCATCCTGAACCTGGAAAGAATATGGAGGCACGTAAAGGAAGGGGCATGTTGGGGAAGCTCTGTGACACCTTCATGAATCACTGCAACCTCTAGGTAGGGCAGTACTACAAGGCTACAGCAACTAGATTTGCATTAGTGTCTTTGTTATACTAGGAGCCTTTCCAGGCTCAGATGCAGCCTAAATTTGGGAAGAGGGCAAAGACAGCTTAAAAGGTGGATTTTCCTAATGGACTGAGATCTGTGCTTGCCCCTACAAGACATGCCACAGATCTTCACCAGAGAACCTAAGGTTGGGTAAGTAGAAGAGATGCTAGAGGCTGTACGAAAGAATGGAAATCAAGTGGTCTTAATTCCATACTCTGGAGATCTTGTGGGACTTCAGGCAACTCATTTCGCTGCTCTGTGGCTCAAGTACCTCAGCTATAAAACAAGTTTAATAATGTCCTCATATTATTAATCTCACACAAGGTTAATAATATACCTCACAGGGCTTTAGGAGGCTTTACTCTTTCATGTTTGTACTAAAATCTTTAGCATCTGGAAGAAAAGAGGAGTATAAATGCTAAGAGTTTTTTTAGATGAGCAAAAGCATGAAGGGGGCAGGGACAGACAGATGGAAGGCCTGTGTGCTGTAATCCATACTGAGGAACACTGTAACTGCTTTCTGCATGTTTCATTCCTCAGTCAGGCCAGCGCTTGCTATAAATTTTATGAACAAAGTTGTCATATAGTTATACTTCCTCTGGGGCTTTACGTTTTGAGTGTCCTTCCCTTACCTCCTGTCACAGAAAGGCATCTCATGTGGGTGCTGGCACAGCCTTTTATATATTGCCTTGCAGTCCTGCTCCCTGAGCAGCAGGCTGAGCATTTTCCACCCCCCACTCCCCACTGGGGAGCTGAAAAATGGTCATGCTTAATGCAAGGCATGCTGCTAATCCCCAGTCCCCACTACCAACTTCTGAGGCAAGTCTAATCATATTTTTTCTAGACTCTTTCATGAGCTCAGATACCCCTAATATCACAAGCATGATTTATCTTGCTTTGCACATTGCTCTGGATCTGTCTCTCCCAGGATTTCAGAGCCCAATTTTCAGAAAAGGCTCTGGTGCCTTACCACACCTGGATGTGTACAACTCACAACGGCTTGCAGAAGAAAGGAGAAGGTTTAGTCCAGCTGCAAACCCAATCATGAAGTCAGAACAGAAAACAGAATAGACCAAAATCAGGCAGCAAAAATTAATAAGCATGTTTGAAAACAGCTATTTTCTTTCTGTTTTCACAAGAACGGTTGGGCTTTGATGCAGTTCAAGCCTCCAGCTGGTATGTTTTTCTTCTGCAGTTGAGTTGGTGCTACTGCTGATAAAAATGTATCTCCTCCAGCAGGAGAGAACTCCAAGCTTTAGCTATGGCACAAACTCAGATGACAAGAATGTACAAAGCTGTGCAGCGACAGAGAGAGGGAAGCTGAGTTAGGAGCTCTGGGTGCAACATTTCACTTGTCCCTGCCATGTACTGCAGGTAGTGCATGCTTCTGAAACTAGGACAACACTGTTCCATCACCATGCTGCTGATAGTGAGTCACAACACGAAGAAGCTAAGGTTCCTGAGGGACCATAGAAAAAGAAATGGAAGAAAAAGGAGCTTCTGTAAGAATGCAGGAGTGTAACAGCCATCCTTCTCCTGACATCTACAGTGTATAGAATGGGAGGCGTAATGGAGTCAAACCTATAAGTCTGCTGTAAAATGAGTTCTACTCTATAATCCTCATGGTCTGTGTCTGCCATTGACAAGCAGGAGCAGATGGAGGGAAAGAACTGTTCATGGCTGTGATATATCAACACATAGATGAACAGCAGTGGATGTGCCACAGGAGGTGGCCTCTCTATACCCAACAAACAGAGCAAAAAGATTTTCTGTGAAACACCTTCTCTCTGCTGAAATCTGCAACACCAGGGGGTGGGGAGTAGAGGACCCAGTGGACCTCCTTCCACTTATGTGGTCACTGGTTGGTCACAGCTTTCTTTTCTCCACAGTGGACTCTGCTCACCTCCCTGCCTCTTCTCTGCATTGTAGTCCTGATGCTGCAAAAGTGCTTTGCTTGGGTGTGTGGGCACATAGACTGAGGGTTGTGGTGGCCGAGCTGTGTATTTCTCGGCCACCAAAACAAACATTCCTGTGTTTCTCTGTTCTTTGCCTATTACTGACTTTTTGCTCTATGTTAAATGTGTTGGAATAACGTAAGCAGAGAAACAGCAGTTGCCATCTCAGCTTCTTCTCCTTTTCTGTCTAGGTTGTGACAAACAGGGACACACAGGAGACCTTGCTGTGCATAGCATATGTTTTTGAGGTGTCAACTAGTGACCACGGTGCCCAGCATCACATCTACCGGCTGGTGAAGGACTAGAGACTCTCTGCCCTGAGTCGTCCATGGGATGCATGTCAAAGAAAAAAGTCCGTGCTTGAACAACCCCTGCCCCCTCATACCAAACTGAAAAATAAACTGCAGATATTGTGTATTTTCAGAAAAGCACCTCTGAGCTGTTTTGTGATTGACAGGGTCAAATAAGTTTGTATCTCCAGGTTTGCGCAAATAAGGACAAGAATTGGAGTCAAAGAAACAGGCAAATAACTGCTTAAGGGTTTCACCACAAACAGCATCCTCTGGAACGTATTTCCCACAGAGCACACACAGGGTGTGATCATACACATAAAAGGAGTGGTATGTACCTGAGCATACAGGTAGGGCAATGGCAGCAGCTTCCATAAGTTTGACCGCATATGAACAGGTTGAAAATGTTCATGCTACATCTGGTCTGAGTGTGTGCAATCTTATACATTCATTTGTAGGTCAACCCATGCACAGACATGCTTACCATACATTTATATAGATGTCAGTTAGACATGTGTGGGCACATGCATGTGTATAGAGATTGCACATATAACCTACATATCTGCCTGTCTAGCTGTCCACCTAAGCAGGTGTGCAGTCACAGGTTCCTTCAGCCTTCTTCCTGTTAGAGGCTGGATACTGTTTCCCTCTCTTCCATGCATGATAGTGAGAGACCAACCTTTCTTTTGCCTTTTAAATGAAGTTATGCTTAGAAAATTGGGTGTGTTAAATCATGTTGTCTTGCCCAGCAGATTTCCTCCATGTATCAGGTCTGCTGACTTGACTGACTAAAATAATTCTTGCTGCTTTTGCTTCTGTTCTCCATGCACAGTTAGCACTGCTCAGGGAGCTAGACTCTGCTCTTTTCTTGTGCACCAGCAAAATAATTGTTTACTGAGATCAAATTGTTCCACCTGTTAGTTGCAGACAATGAGGTGCACAAGTATTGCAAAGAATGCCATTTGGCCAGCAGATTGCAGGAAAAGGATGAGAGAGAATAATGAAAAGAGGCTAGCTTTTCATGTTTCCAAGGCAATCGAACACAGTCTCTCTGCTTTACTTGTAAACTGAGGTTGTTTACTCAAGTCAAGACAAGAGTCACTGAGGCAATAATCTTGGTCCCCACAATGCTGGTAATGTGGGGGAAGATCCAGACATTCATGTTACTCTGAGGGAAGAGGTGGGTTGCATGATGCTTTGGCAGCCACTGAACAGGCAATTTATTGGGTGGCCAGGCACAGTCCCATGGCACAGATTTGGATATATGGCGTTACATCTCCTCTCTCCACAATGCATCACAACACCTTAGGAAAGACCTCTCACACTTATTTCAGACGTTTCCATCCTTGCATTTTTGGGATAGAGAAAAGTACTCATGGGTACCTGAGAAACCTGAGATACGATCAGAAATCAAGGGTTTGTTAGAATGCCAGAAGGTAAGGGCTTCAGCCACACACAGAGGAAATCTGACTTCTTTCAAGAACTCATAAGCTTGTTGATACTCCCTTCTACAGCTTTCAGTCTGCTGGTTAAAGGGCTCTGTGGATTCCATGAAGATACTGTACAACTCTTCCCACAGCATATGTAGCAGCCTGCAGACTTACATATCTCCTCCAGCTTCCTAACCATCTTCCTGTCCTTTAAAATGTTTTGTTTCTGTATTTGAAGTTGTAAGTTGTACTCAGTTACAAGGTACTCCAGGATTCTTCTCACAGATTGATGATTTTGTTTCCTGCACAACCCCTTTCAAAGTTTAAATCTTCCACTCCTAGAGAATGTTCTTCCCATGTTTTATGGACTCAGATTAATCCTTTGAGTACTTGAAGGTCTAACTCTCCACTGGGCTTTTTCACAAGTATTGTTGAATATTCCCCATCCTCTCATTGAAATTCATGAAAAATGCGCAGCCAGCCACCTTCCAGTGTACCATCAGCGTCACTTCTACTTGGTATATTAGATTGGGAGTGGGGGGAAGGGGGGAGGGAGGGAGGGAGGAAAGGAAGGAAGACTCCCTTACTGGAACACAGTCTTTTTAAAACATAGTCTGGTATTGTACTCAATTATCTCCTCCAAAATCTTCATTAAGCTCAGAGAAAGCACCAGCATCCTTCCCATCAACTCTCAGCTCTTTCACTTCCCAGGAGTTCTCAGGCTCCTCAGGAGTTCTCAGGCTCCTCAGCTTTTCCCCACAAGATGCTTTGGGCAATCTACTGCTTTAGATGCTTGTTTCAACGACCTAATTTTTCACTAGCTCTTCTTGATTGTGTTCATGAGCTTCCTTGAGTGCTTCACTAGCTGTGCTTTCTCTTATCCACCTTTAAACAAGTTCTGGTAAACACTGAACTTAGCTATATAATGGTAGCTTCAACTGCTCCATGCAATACTTCTGAGGAGGAATCTGCTGATGCCTTGGAATCATCATGGTTTTATTTTGAAGCTGGCATTGAGAGCAATTGTTCTTTGCTAGCTCCTAAGTGTAGAGAAACATGCAGTGTTTCCTCAATGACTTAAATCTTTAGCATTCCTCTGGCTCATTGCTGGCTGACAGTATGGAGTTTCTTTCTCTGAACTGTTTTCCAAAGCCTGTGTAAAACTTATTCAAGCCTATACTGCTGCCTCTAGGTTTGTGATATTTAGTTTATTGACCTTAGGATTCCATACAATCTTTTCTGACTCTGTGCTGCAGCTGGGTGGGTTGGTTCCTCACAAGGTATTAATATTTGAGAAACAGTAAAGAATGAACTATTAAAATTTAACTTATAAATCGAGTTAGACAAGTTTATTACAGTAAAATTTGATATGGGACCCCCTAAAAATTTTTGTCTGAAGCATGAGTTCACATTGGTGTGGCTGTCAGCAGTTAGATGAAAAGCAAACAACTAAAAAGACCTTTAACAAAGATGACAGATGACTGTGTTAACAGAGGGGAAGGTGTGTACTGAAAAAGATTAGTATAGACCCGTTCTCTTTTAACATCATCACTGGTCTGGAGGAGGGAGAAAGCAGCAGGGTAAATTAATCTGCAGATAGCACTAAAGGAGATTTTTTGCAAGCTGAGTATGTATAGAGAACTTGAGCGACTTGAACACCATTGAAACACTAGGCTTGAACTTGGAGAATAAATACTAAGAATTATTTGAAATACAATTTAAAATGTCCTTAAAAGAACAAAAGAAAGATGGCAAATGAAAGGTAAATTATCAGAAAGATAACCAGTGCCTCAGAGGTACATTGTCAGAACATGATCCAAAATTGGACAGTATGTTGGACCTAATTGTCAAAGGACAGATGCACAAATACCAAACTTCAGTGAGAGAGATGAATGTGAGAGTCAGATGAAAGTCTTACGGTGCTACCCACTGAATGAAATGGAGGCACACACTGGAGGATGAAGATTTCACTACCTGTGGAAGAGGTGATGCCAGGCCCTACAAAGTGTGCTTTATTTGGCCTAGGATGTGAGGAATCCTGAGGATTTCCATTTCAACAGAGATTTCAAACAGAAGACCAGAATATAGGCTACTTGCAAAGCCCTACTGAATGTACTTCATACAATTTTAGAACAGAATAGAATAAAATAGAATAGTTCCAGTTGGAAGGGACCTACAGCCATCATCTAGTCCAACTGCCTGACCACATCAGAGCTGACCAAAAGATAAAGCATATTATTAAGGGCATTGTCCAAATGCCTCAAACACTGACAGGCATGGGGCATTGACCACCTCTCTAGGAAGCCTGTTCCAGTGTTTGGCCACCCTGTGGCAGGTGCACCTGCCCTGATAACAGACCAGGGGAGTTAGGACTGCTGCATCCTTACTTTTCATGCCCTTAGTTTCACGCCTTTACATATACACCTTGGGCAAGGAGTAGAAGTTGAGGCCCTCAGGCAATCAGAATTGACCACAGGTCAGATTTGACTGGGGTATAAATGGAGCCCCGCTGGAGGGCACATGGAGTCGATCCTCCTCGGAGCAGCGGGTCTGCAGTCGGGTACTCTCCCCTTGGGTTGGGATGCCGCCCAAGGAAAATCCTCGAGGTTGAGAGCCCTCATCTCACAGGTGAGTGATTGTGCGCAGGTTGGATCCTCATTTTTAAGGCCAGTTGTGCAGTGTTAATTGCTTTGTACATTATCCTGAACCTGTAGTTTACTAATGTTGTTGGAGTGTAGAACTATTTTGGTAAGCCTCGTTTCTAGTTAGTTTTCTGCTGAACAATTTTTGTTCAAATAAATTTTATTTTGTTTATCACCTGCCTAATTTGATTTTGTGAGCCTCCGTGACATTAAATTGGCATAGTCGGCAGGAAAATGTCACTAGGGGAATTATTACGGAGGCACAGATGTAGCCCTTCTCCCCCAGGTACACACTGGGCAAAGGAGAAGTGGTTTGACCCAGCAGTGGTTGCAGAGAAAGTAGAACAATGCCACGGAAATAATTGAGATGGTAAAGGTAAAGGGACCATGTGTGCCATCCTGGGTGCCTGTTTAATTCAAGCACAAGATTATTATAACTACCCTGGAGTACTAGAAAAGAGCCTGTTTAACTCAAGCACAAGTTTATTATAACTACCCCAGAGTACTAGAAAAGAGCAGTTTAAAGAAGTAGTTAGAAATCGATTGTTCAAAAGGAGAACTGAAAAGAGAAAGAGAGCGGATGGGTCTATTAGAATAAAAAATTGAGATCATGCTAGCACTAGCAAAAAAGCCCCCCAGTATTGTCCAAATGTGAAAGTTAATTGCGGGCACAGCTCCCGAGGATTGGGATGGGGACATTTGGGGAGACCCTGATGAGAACAGTTCTGAGGAAATGGAGGAATTAGAGGTAAAGGACATGCGACCCCTTACTAAAACGGAGAGGCACACGGGCCCGCGGGGTGGGAACCCCCGAGCCAGCGTTCGCACCACGCCCTGGACGGGACCTGAGCTGGCCGAATTGCAAGCTAGGTTTTCGCGCAGACTGGGAGAAACGGACGCTGAGTATTTGTGGCGTGTCTCTTTAACGGGGGGGGGGGGGGGGGGGGAATATCGGATACTGTGAGTGACGATGAGGACAGGGGACTTTAGGGCCCCGGCCTGTTTCTGAGTGATGGGCTGGCAGGCGACCAGTCGATCGCGTCTGGAGTGGCTTATCGGGCTGGGGCTGTGGACCCCAAAGAGCGAGGGGAGCCTGTTGCTGTCCGGGTGAAAGGATTGTCGGAGTCAGCGGAGGCGTCCAGACGGCTGCTGGCGTTCAGCAGCCTATGAGAGAGGGCAGCACGGGGGAACTACCGATGGCCGCGGCGGTGGACCCCAGCCACTTTAGACCCCTCATTAGAGGGCTACCGGACGCTTTAAAAACACGTTCAGTCTCTCAGAGGAAGGATCCAGAGGGCCGTAGAACACAGTCGGCAAAACCCTCCGAACCCGCCCGCGTACGTGCCGGCTCGGGCGCAGAGGTGACACAACACGGTCACTCCGAGGGGCGCCAGCCGGGCCGGACTGCGGCGGGCGGTGGCGCTGACGGGAACAGGAGGGTCCGGGAAGCCAGCCGGGACCCCCGGCCCCGGCCGGCCTCCCCGCGGGGAGCCTGCACCTTGCCGGGACAGACCGGATCGAGCCCACGGCCCGGGAAGGAACGGCCTTCGCCGAAAGGCGTTACCGCCGGGAGCACCCCGGGCGGCGCCGCACGGGCGGTCCACCCACCGCATCCGGACACCGGCGGAATTGCTAGAGGGGAAAGCCGAAGACCGGAGGGAAACGCCGGCAACCGCCCTCCCCCACAATAGCGCAGGCACAGTTAACCCTTTCGTATCCCTGCCAGGGGAACGGAGTGAGTTAAAAAACCAGAAGCCCGGGTTTGGGCTTCGTGCCCCCCGCTCGCACGGTGAATTCCTGACGATGGTCCGGTGACAAGGAACCTTATGTACATATCCCCGTGGGTCCGAAGCGGATAAGTTTAGAGTTCTTAATTGATACCGGGGCTCAAATTAGTGTTCTAAATAAGCAACAAGCTCACGAGTTAGGAATTAAACCGTCGAGAAAGACTATAAACATAATAGGAGTGATGGGTGCAGCGGAAAAATGTCCCATAGCTTAAACTCAACTTTGGCTACCTGGAGAAAAGCGGATGATGGCCATGGAGGTGGCTCTAAGTCCTTTTAAGGGAAATATAGTGAGATTTGATGTATTAGCAGGCAAACAATGGTATTTGCCTAATGGCAAGATGTGGAGTTTCAGGAGCAGAGGCCGTTCATGTTAAGACCCTGCAGCTTGCTCCCACGCTACTACAATCTAAAGTAACCCGCGTCCCCCAATATCAGCTACCAACTGCTGCTAAACAGGGCATTTAGAGGTAATTAGTGACCTCAAGAAAAGACAGATCATAAGTTGCACACACTCCCCTTATAACTCTCCAGTCTGGCCAGTCCGTAAGCTGGATGGACAATGGCATTTAACAATCAACTGCAGGAGGTTAAATAGTTAAATAGTAATACCCCACCACTAACCACCACTGTCCTGAGCATAACTTCAACAGTGACGGCAATACAGGCAGCCGCCCATCCATGGATGGCCACTCTAGATGTTAAGGATATGTTTTTTATGATTCCTCTAACAGAAGATGATAAGCCCCAGTTTGCTTTTACGTGGGAAGGGACCCAATACACCTTTAATCGACTCCCACAAGGATACAAACACTCCCCCACTATTGCCCACAATGCCTTAGCCAAAATCCTGGACACTGGAAGTGCCATCGGGCGTCTGCCTATATCAGTACATAGACGATATCCTAGCTGGTGGAGATAACAAAGGCCAGGTAGGGCAAGTGGCCAAAGCCATCTGGAACCTGTTGACTAAGAATGGGATAGATATCCCTCCTTTTAAATGCCAAGGTCCTGGACAAGAAGTTAAACTCCTGGGAGCTTGGTGGATAGCTGGAGCAATTGCGGTGCCCGACAATACCCTGTTGGCTATTGAGAAGGGACAAACTCCAGGCAATAAGACAGAATTACAGCAATTGTTAGGTACATTGGGCTATTGGAGAAAACATATCCTAAGGTTTTTGGTGATTGCCCTTTATGTGACTTGCTCCGAAAGAATAAGGAATGGGATTGGACTCCATGACATACAGAGGCCCTTAATGCCCTAAAGAATGAACTTAAGACCTTATCAGAGGTTAGGCCCACTACACCCACAAGACTTGTTGAGGTAGAATGGGGGTTTGCAGAACATGCTTCCTATTGCAGTATATTCCAAAAGGGACTGAGGGGGCCGGCTAAACCTTTATTATTCTCTTCTACCTCATTCAAGGAAGCTGAGCAATGGTACTCAGAGTGGGAGAAGGGACTCCTCTCACTTACCAGGGCAGTTAAGGAAGCGGAGAGGTTACGTAGTTCGCAAGATGCTGTAGTACAAGGCCCTTTCCCTCAAGGGATCACCCCCTCCTGAGGGAGTGGCCCAGAAGGCCACTATATGGAAGTGGTATGCCTATCTAGAGGGAGTTAGTCAGTTAGTGCCATTAAGAGAGGGCCTGGTCAAAGTCTCTAAGCTCCAACAACCTGTGAACTTGGACCTGGTTTTGCTGGGCCAACCCTATAAACCTTCCCTGATCAAAGAGGTGCCCAAACTGACCACAGACTCAGACACAGGAGGAGTGTGGTTCACAGATGCATCTGCCTGCCAAGTGGGATCCAGGTGGCAATATAAAGCAGCAGCATTGGAAATTGGTACCAGGAAAATGATTACAGAGAAGGTAGCACACAAGTAGGGGAGTTGCACACCCTCCTGCTGGCAGGAGAGAATGGCACCACCATAGTTTACACTGATTCCTAGGCAACCTATAAAGGTGCCATGAAGTGGATATGCCAGTGGGAATCCAATCAGTGGGAAGCAGGCCGTACAAAACTCTGGAGAGCTGGAGACTTGCAGTAATTGTTAGAAATGGGCAGATCACGACCCCTAAAGGTGGGGTGGGTAAAAGGCCATGCAAGAAATGGAACCCCTGCTGTGAAATGGAATGAACAAGTAGATCACTTAGCCCAAATTAAGGTTGTAGATAGTGAAAAGGAAGATTGGGAACAGTTGGCTGAGTGGCCACACATTAGGCGAGGCCACTCAGGGAAAGCAGATCTCTATTATGAATGCCAATCCAGAGGTTGGCCAGTGTCCATAAGAATATGTGAAGCAGTCCTTATGGCTTGTCCACAATGCCCAATAAGGCTCAAGGCTGATCACCCAAATCAGGTTCCAGCCCAGCATATTAGACAAGGCAAGGCTCTTTGGTGCACCTGGCAGATTAACTATGTCAGACCCTTGAGGCCATCCCA